>NW_026526765.1:138670408-139270408 GCF_024362965.1 Panthera pardus | reverse complement strand
GAGCTGCCTATGGCCAGAAATAGAGATGGTGGCAATTGGTGCTTTAGTCCGAGGCAGAAGGTCTGAGCAGGGTGAGCTGTAATTCTGAGGTTTACTTCTGAGAAGCAAAGAGACAGTGGAAGGGACTTTGCTGGGTATACAGAACCTTTTGTGTTAAAAGATTGTTTCTGAGATTCTCTGATTAAAGGTATTTCTTGCCACTTCTTGAACTTTTACTTGTATCATTGGAAAATTGGGTGTCAGCTGTCACAGAATAGAACATTGATGCTTCCAGTGACCTTCTTATGTATAATACTGACAGTTTTCCATTTTCGGACTACACCAATGAATAAATGAAGGAATGAATGAATGACCAATTGGAATTGGTTAGGAAGGCCTGGAATGTATCTGGCCAGGACGAGACTGAATTCTTCAACAAATTTTTCTTTTCCATGCCAGGACTTAGCGAGTCCTTAACCATGATACAGAGAATTGAACTAAATCAGGGTTTAAAGATTTTATATTAGGAAACATTTCAGTCCCTTTTATTAGAAGATTACAATATTAAGCGATACTAATGTAGTATAAACACTTCAGCAGACGGAGCAGAAGGGAAATGTAAGGAGGAAAAAATGTGTGAAATGAGCTTTGGTGGATTACCCTAAGGAAATATTAAGTTTCTCACATTTGTAATAGTTTTAGCTGAAGAGTCTTTTTAGTGAGATGATTCTAGAATTCGAATTGCATTTCAGAGTCTCATAGTATTTCAGAAATGCAGACCATTAGATATGCAAGATCTTTTTTGTTCTAATGTGCCCCTCAAATAAATAATATTGTTTATGCTACAAAATGTCTCAAGATAACTCTAACATGTCCTTAGTGGAAGTATGACAGTGCATAGATCTATATGATATGAGGTCCATTATAATATGAAAAGATGATGTGGTGTATCGCCCAGAAGTGGCACAGAAGTACATTGACATGACCCAGTGTGACACTTAAAAGCTATAGAAGAGGGGTGCCTGAGTGACTCATTTGGTTAACAGTCCAACTCTTGGTTTCAGCTCAGGTCATGATCTCGTGGTTCCTTAGTTTGAGCCTCACATCAGACTCCACGCTGATAGTGCGGAGCCTGCTTGGGATTGTCTCTCTTACCTCTCTCTGCCCCTCCTCTGCTTGTGCTCTCTTTCTCTCAAAATAAATACATAAACTTAAAAACAAAGAATTTCTTAAAAGAAACAAAAGCTATAGAAGATCGTACTTATGCAACCTAATGTCTCTAGCATCTGGCCAAATTTGCGGAAATAACAAGGATTCTCAGATCTGCAAACTATGACAAGGTTAGGAGTCTGAGGTGAGGATCTGGAGATGATGAATTTAGATTATTCTTTTAATAAATTGATTGATTAAACTATCTATCTATCTATCTATTATTTATTTATTTATTTATTTATTTATTTATTTATTTAGAGAGTGGGCATGTGAGCAGAGGGTTTGGGGGAGGGGGCGAGAGAGAGAGAGAGAGAGAGAGAGAGGGGCAGGGCGCAACAGACAGAGAGAGAGAATATCCCAAGGAGCTGATGTGGAGCTGGATCCCATGACCCTGGGATCATGATCTGAGCTGAAATCAGAAATCAGTTGCTCAACTGAATGTGCCATCCAGGTGCCCCTAGATTATTACTAAACATTTTTTTAATGTTTATTTATTTTTGACAGAGAGAGAGTCAGAGCATGAGGCAGGGAGGGGCAGAGAGAGAGGGGGAGACACAGAATCCAAAGCAGGCTTCAGGCTCCGAACTGTCAGCACAGAGCCTGACGCGGTTTCGAACTCACAGACCGCGAGATCATGACCTGAGCCCAAGTTGGACGCTCAACCAACTGAGCCACCCAGGTGCCCCAAATTATTTAAGGACATTTTGAAGGAAATGAGAAAAATAAAGTGCCTGAAGACAATGAAAGTTGGGTTTTCATTGCATTCAGTATTTTAAGAACATAGTGATATTTGCCTATTGACAATAGAGATAGAAAGTAGCTGAGAGAAAGATCATTTAGGTGTCAGGAAAAGGAAGGTGAAGCCACAATATTTGAGGAGTGATTCCCTTTAATGGGAGGAGACACCAGTTTTGTAAGAAGAGCAGAAAAGGAGAAAATGACTTGAGAAAGCAAAAATTGGCAGAAGAAGAAAATTAGCATGGGGGAAGCCTCGAATAGTATGTGCTATTACGTGATCACTAGAAGCTTCAAATACCCAGAGGTTGGGAACCTTTTTTTGAATTATATGGATGTTATGCACTTTCTCTAATCTAAATCTTTTATTCGCCTTTTGTCTTATAGGAAATGGAATGAACTTTTCTGTGTTCTGTAGACTATAGTAATCAACTGATAAACTTAATAAAATGAACTTAGTATCTTGAGGACACTCCCAGAGTGGAATGTCATAATTACTCTAAGTCTGTAGTTTGCACTATGGTTCAGTCTTGGTGGTTTACATTTTGTAGGTTTGTACAAATTTATAAGACATATTACTGCCATTATAGTATCATACAGGGTAGTTTCACTGTCCTAAAATTCTTCTCTGTTCTGCCTCTTCATCCTTCCTACTCCCCAAACTCTGGCAACCACTGATCTTTCACTGTGTCTAGTTTTGCCTTTTCCAGAATGTCATATAGTTAGAATCATTAAATAGGTAGCCTTTTCAGATTGTGTTCTTTCACTTAGTTGTAGAAAAACCATTAGTAATTGTTTATGTCTACTGAGCATACACTTCATGAATATTACACATCTAAGTTTTCTCCATATCTTTTGATTGGTTGATAGTTCATTTGTTGCTTTATTTATTTATTTATTTATTTATTTAACATTTTCTATTTTTTATTTTTAATTCTATTTTTTATCTTATTAAAAAATATGTTTATTTTTGAGAGAGAGACCTACTGTGAGTCGGGGAGGGGCAGAGAGAGAGGGAGACACAGAATCTGAAGTGGGCTCCAGGCTCTGAGATGTCAGCACAGAGACTCAGGTGGGGCTCCAACTCACCACTATGAGATCATGATCTGAGGTGAAATCAAGAGTTACATGCTTAACTGACTGAGCCACTCAGACTGATTTATCTTCAGTACTCATTTATTTTCAGTACTGGTTAATATTTCATTATCTGGCTGTACCACATTTTACTTATCCATTCAGTTACTGAAAGAACACCTTGCTTACTTCTAGGTTTTGCCAGCTGTGAGTAAAGCTGCTGTAAGCATTCCCATGTGTAGGTTTTTGTGTAAACACATGTTTTCAGCTCTTTTCAGTCAATACGAAGAAGCACAATGGCTAGTTTGGATAGACTGGTAAAAATATGTTTAGTTTGGTAAGAAACCACCAAAGTGTCTTCCAAAGTGGCGGTACCATTTTGCATTCCCACTAACAATGAATGAGAGTTCCCTTTGCTCCACAAACATCCTCACCAGTATTTTGTGCTGTCAGTGTTCTGGATTTTGGCAATTCCAATAGGTATGTAGTAGTTTCTTACTGTTGTTTTACTTTGCATTTCCCTGATGACATGTGATGTAGAACATCTTTTTATATGCTTACTTGTTTGCTATCTGTATCTCTTTTCTGGTCAGGTGTCTCTCAAAATTTGACCTATTTCTTAATTGAGTTGTTTATTTTTTGATTATTCTAAGAGTTCTTTTTATATTTTGGACAACCATCCTTTTTCAGATGTGCCTTTTGCAAATATTTTCCCCCAGTTTGGCTTGCTTTTCATTCTCTTGACAGTGTCTTTCATAAAGCAAAAAGTTTTAGTTTAATGAAGCCCAATTTATCATTTCTTTCTTTTGTGGATTGTGGCTTTGGTATTGTATCTCAAAAGTCAACACCAAGGGGCGCCTGGGTTGCTCAGTCGATTAAGCGTCTGACTTCGTTTTGGGCCACGATCTCGCAGTTTGTGAGTTCGAGTCCCGTGTTGGGCTTTGTGCTGACAGCTCGGAGCCTGGAGCTTGCTTCGGACTCTATCTCCCTCTCTCTCTGTCCCTCCACCACTCACACTTTCTTGGTCTCTGTCTCTCTGTCTCTCTCTCAGAAATAAACATTTTTAAAAAAAAAGTCAGTGCCAAACCCAAGATCATCTAGATTTTCTCCTGTATTATCTTCTATGAGTTTTATATTTTTGCATTTTACATTTAAGTCTGTGATCCAGTTTGAGTTAACCTTTGTGAAGGGTGTAAGGCTTGTATCTAGGTTCATTTTGTGCATATCAATGTCTAGTTGTTCCCCAACTAGCAATAAATATCATTCCTCCATTTTATTTCCTTTTGCTCCTTCGTCAAAGATCTGTTGACTCTATTTATGGGGTTTATTTCTGGTCTCTCTGTTTTGTTCCATTTATCTATTTTTCTGTTTTTTGCCAATATCACACTATTTGGCAATTGTACCTTAATTGTAATCTTAAAGTCTGGTAATGTCAGTCCTCCAACTTTGCTCTTTTCCTTCATTATTGTGTTGGCGATTCTGGGTCTTTTTCCTCTCCACATAAATTTTAGAATTAGCTTGTTGATATCTACAAATAGCTTGCTGGGATTTTATTAAGACTACATTGATTCTATAGATCAATTTGGGAAGAACTGACCTTTTGACAAGGGTGAGTCTTCCAATCTCTGAACAGGAACAGCCATCATTCCAAGTTTTATTTGATGTTTTTGGGAAGACACAATCTCAGGTTGATAAGGAAATGACAAGCCTTTTATCAAATCTTAAACTTCTGATTCTATTGTCTTCACTTCCAGTTTTCCTATTAATAATATTTCCAGGGATACAGTTCTCATAGTAGAGGCAAAATTATGAACATCTCTGAATATAAGCATTGCTGACACTGCCTTCCCCTCTCTTCATCTTGAACTTCTCTTTCTCTACAATTAAATATATATTTTAAGCTTTCATATCACATCCAACTATAATTTTTATTCATACTCTTATAAAAAACCCTGTGAAAGAGTCATCAGTGGGGATGACCCTGGCTGTGATAAACTACTCTTTAATGGTAAATTGCTTTTACACATAAGAACAATTAACAGCTTTAATGATTTAGTGATTTGCTGTTTCCACTAGTCCAAGTGTTTCCAGCAGAGAGTTAAATGTATTGAATTCTGTAAATGTATATTTCTCAAGGGGATCAGCAGGGCATCAAGAAATAGTAATAATAATTAATAGTATAACTGTAACAACCTGACATTTTGTAGGGACAGAGTGTACAGTTCAGTGACTGACACTGTAATTCTTAATACATTTGTAATGGAAGATAAGTTGAAAATTTTTGGAGCTGGTATTTTCCTAGTTCTAGAAAGAAAGAACATGGTTTGTAAAATTAAGAAAGAAATTGCCTTGCCTGGAAAAATGTCGAGAGCATACCACATATAATTGACTTTTCACTTATTAATGCACCAAGATATATTCTGGGGGCACCTGGGTGGCTCAGTCAGTTAGGCATCTGCTCTTGATTTTGACTCAGGTCATGATCTCACAGTTTGTGAGATCAAGCCCCGTGTCAGGCTCTGCGCTGGCATTGTGGAGCCTGCTTGGGATTCTCTCTCTCCTTCCTCTGCCTTTCTCCCACTGGCATGCTCTCATTCTCTCAAAATAAATAAACTTTCAAAACCCAAATATAGTAAAACCTTGGATTTCAAGTAACTTGTTCTATGAGTGTTCCACAAGACGAGTAAACATTTCTAATCAATTGTAACTTGATAAACAAGCGATGCCTTACAATACAAGTAGTACATGATGTTGAACATCACATGATCACAACTTAGTGGTCCTTGAAGTTCACTTTGATATACAAGTGCTTTGGACTACGAGCATGTTTGCAGAATGAATTATGTTCATAAACCATGGTTTTACTGTCTTCTAAAGACACTGTTGTGGGGATATAATAATCAGGAATGAATAAAACTTGTCTCCTTGTAGTTCACAACCTAAAATAGAGATTAAAAAATGCGGCATAATTAAGACATAGTTAGATTGAATATCTGATCACCTAATGAGCGAATATAAGTAATTTTTGAATTTATGATTATTTTGTGATAAAACCAAATTCAGATAAGCTGATGACAGAAACAGCACACATTTATTTGGCTTTGGGACTTTATAGGAGATATCCACCACATTTGACTGGCTGTTCTGATGTAACTTCTGGGATAACTGAAAGGCTAACAGCTCTGGAATGAAGGAAGAGTAGCAAAGTCTCTGTGGTTGGTGCATACTGTGGTGAAAGGAATTTTCCCACTTGGCCCCTGTGACACACCCATACTGTTTATTCACCTTGAATATGTTGATGGCAGATCGAGCCCATGTCTACTTCCTCAGGAGCCCTGCCTGAACTGCAGTGGAATGGTTTGGAGTTTGTTTACAAAGCATCCCAGCTTGGCCAAGGAATGCAGAGGTAGCTGTCATTAGGGATGTAGCTTTGCAAAATAATAAAGATCAATTATAGGACAGTGGTTTGTTGGGAGAACAAAATACGAACAGGAAAATAAAGGAGCTGTATTTTTGGAGCACCTGGGGGGCTCAGTCAGTTGAGGGTCCAACTTCGGCTCGGGTCATGATCTCACCACTGGTGGGTTAGAGCCCCGCGTTGGGCTCTGGGCTGACAGCTCAGAGCCTGGAGCCTGCTTCAGATTCTGTATCTCCCTCTCTCTCTGCTCCTCCCCCGCTCTCTTTCTTTCTCTCTCTCTCTCTCAAAAATAAACATTAAAAACAATTTTAACAAAAGAAGCTGTATTTTCATTTTTGAATGTATTGTAATTAAATTTCTACATAAAGTTTCATCTGGGGGCACAAGGGATTTTGAGTGTGGGGAAAAATACACACAGAAATGCCTTTATATGTGGAAGGGTATACTAATCTCTTTTCAGATATAAGTTGGTTCAATTAGTGTTATCTTACTTGTGAAAGAATAATGCTAGTTAATTCTTAATTTTGGAAGTTTTTAGTGACTGAAATGGTTCTTCAGATAATAGAGGGGGAATTGTACGTGGGATAGGAAACTGAGGTCCTAAAATGAGTATGGCTGACTTGGAGAGCAAACTGAACCAAAGTAATGCAAAAGCAGGTGGGAATACAAGGAAAAATGGTGATGATGATGTAAATAGGAAATCTAAGATGTCAGTGATCATTCTGACACGCTGGCCAACTCTGTTCTAGGGAAAGGAAATTATACTTCATTATAATGCTGCTGGCTTAATAATCTGTTTTAAATGATGGGGTTACCAGATGTTTCTCTCTGGATATGCTCTTGAGCCTAATTCACCAAACAAGTTTGACTTTGGTGATATTCTAACTAGATTTCCACATCGTTGTTATCTGTAATCATTTCTTTTCCCTCAGTGCATTCATTTGAGTATACAGCGGTTTTTGAGTGCATAGTAACATGAGAGTTCATGCCTAGGTGCTGTGTTCACATTGATGAACAGAAATGATACCTGTTCTCATGAAGTACATGTGTTCATTTAGAATCATATTTGATGTTGACACTGGCACTACTTTTTAAAATTAATATGACATAATAAGCCTAATTTAGATTCAATAATAGTAGGGTTGAGGTATATACCAGTCTTTGCATCTTCTTCGTACTTCCTGTTTTAGGTAGATAGCCTGTATAGATGTAAAAAGCATATATATATATATTTCATTTAACCTTTAAAAGTAGAAGAAAAATCGTCAGTTCATACTTAGAGCACATTGACACATACTACTGTATCAGCCAGATATGTACTTGATAATATATCTGACAGATGTTTATATTCTACGTAAGGACATACAATAAGGTCGAGAAGTATAAAAACCTCATAATAGAGGTGAGCCTTGATAGGGACTTAAAGGATTCACAGAGTTTAAGCAACTCTTTGGTATCATTTCCGTTTTTCGAAGTTTTTCAATTCAGCGTATTACTTGTATATTTTAAAGGTCCTTTATTAGTCCTGTTTCTGAGAACATGCCTCATGCCACCTGCCAGACAGCAGAAGGTTAACTGGAGCTTAGCTGCCTGGAATGTGGATTCATGATTGTACATCTTATTTCACGATGACCTGACATCAGGCCAAGGGATGAAGAATAACATTCACCTCTAGAATTTTCACCAAGGAGGTTTTAAACCTAAGTACATTAAAATTGTCATCTCTTTTCATGGTCTTCCATGGGACTAAATTGGCAATCAAGTTAAAACAAGTCAAGGTATAACCGACTTAGTTCCCAAACGGACTGATACAGTAAAAACTATTAGAGACACAGTCTTAGTAGATGCACCAAAAATCCTCTTTAGAAATCGTTCATTTCAATATGCAGTGTTCCGTTTAATAGAATACAAAACCAAGCCAGAAATTCGGACTTATTTATGTAAATCTGACTTATTTCACATAAGCAAGATATGTGGCTTAAGCCAGTTATTGACTTGTGAACTATTGTAGGCTTTTTCTGGATTTAAAATGAAATAAATATTGAGTGAAAATACCAGGAAATGTATCATTTACTTAAAGGATTATGAAGAATTGACATAAATTAATGACTTTGAAATTGGCTAAGTTGTTAAAATCAAGGGGTTAAGCATAAAAAAACACATTTGCATCAGTGTATATTCTTTAATCTTTTTCTTGATACAGACAAAATTCTGTTAGAAGATTAACAGGTTGAATATTCACAGCATTCCAAGGATTTGCTATAAATAGGAATAACAGTAAACATGAGCAATTTAGACTACAGGAGAAACAACACATTAGAATATTACTAAATGTTGAATGAAAGAAAGATTTGTTTGAAGGCAAACTTTGTGTATGTTGTGTTTGTATATGTGTGTGTGTTTGTTTTCTACATGCTAACTCACTGCATTTCTCTGAGCATCATGAGTTTGCACAGCTCTTCTGTATATCCTCACATTATATGTCCATTACTCCAGGCATACAAGCTTCCTTCCTATTCCTAATGCATGCTAAATGCAACTTACATACATGGCTTTTACACTTCCCTGTCTGCCTTGCTTACTTCCTCACTTCTTTCAGTTATGTGTCCAAAGAACACTTACGAGGTCTTCTCTAACAACTAATAAAATAGCGAAACACTTAAAGGATTCCCAATCTAAGAACACCTGCCCCGCCACCACCATGACCCCCATGACCACGAGCACCACTATATCTTGACGTTCTTGACCATCCCCGTCATCCCAGCCTCTCAGCCCCACCCCTGCCTCAGTGTCAGGTGACCACCATCACAACCTCCTAGCCTCTTTACTGACTCTTTTTCTCAGTGAGCATGCCACCATGTGACATATCATATATTTCTTTCCTTAATTACTTTTTTCTTCCACCAGATTGTGATTTCTATAAAGGTTGAGACTTTGGTTCATGAATGTATCTTCGGTCCTTGAAACAGATGGTAAAGCTTGGCACTTATAAGGTGTTCAGTCAATATTTGTAGATTGAATAAACAAATGACGTATAATTTCTTTTTCTCCATAGAGAAAGCCAGTTTCCTGAACACTGTCTTCAGTATAGTTTCCACGGCCCCCTTTGGCAGTATAAAATTGTGTTACAGTATGAATATAGCTAAATTCTGCCTTAATCCCATCTGTCTTTTGTCTCTTCTGAAAGTGTTAGCATATTTTTTAGTTTCTGAAATTCGATAATATATCTCAATTAGTTGGAGAGCAAATACCATTTCTTTGTTATTCATTTTCAGTGAATAACTATTTGCATTCAAATAGTTGTCTTTGCATTTGTCTTTATTGTGTTTGAAATGCATTGCATTTGTCGTTATTTTGTTTCAATAAAAATAAGATTAATCTGGTTAATATCCTATAACAATACACCAGAAATTTGTTTTGTAGCTGCAGAGAATTGAGACCTCTATTAGGGGAAATAGGCATTCGAAATAATTTTGGTACCTAAGGACGTTATTAGGTAGCGATTTGGTACTTAGGGGCTATGTCAGTAGATACAGCACTTTCTTTTTGATGAGTTCTAGTTCTAGGGGTCACACTTAAAAAAGGTCACGCCCACTCCTAGATTTAAACTACAACTAGTACAACTTTCTATTGTTTCCTTCTATTATTTTTGTATTCTCCATATCTTACTAGTCTTCTTATTTACATTTAAGTCTCCATCTGTATTCCCATGTAAGATGTGAGATCCGAGTCTAAATTTATTTTTCCACAAATATCTCATCCATTTTGCAAAGCTATTTCCGGAGTTTGCGTTTCTTCCACGCTGATGTAGCCATTGTTTTCCTGCTTTTCTTGTGCAGATGATAGTCTCGCACAATTATAGCACTCGTACCGGTCAATTCCAAACCTGGACTTCTTATTTCTTCCTCTTATTTTAATGATGTCTTATGTCTAACAGCAGTGACTAAATAGTAATTTATATAGTGATGTCTTGAGCTCAGTCTTACAGGGAAGATTTCTCCATTAAACATAATATTTATCATACATTTTCTCACTGTGTGGCCTGCCTCCTCACTCTCTTAATGATAACTTTTGATAAACACAAGATTAAAACATCTTAACAAGCTTTACGTAATGAGCATGTGTAGACTTTTGCACTCAGTGACTATATAATACCATTGTTTTCGTGAAGGACAAATGATAATTACAAAAAATGGACCACAGACTGGAAAGTAGAGAAAGTTAGAGTACCTTTCAAACAATTAGAATCACAGAGAGCATTTTCTTTGGCCTGAGTGGAAATGGCTGAAAAATAAAACTAAAAAAATGATAATGGAAAAATCCCCAAACACTACCATATATATTTCTCAATAACCCATGGATTTTTTAAATGTAATGTAAAAAAAATTTTTTTTAGAGAGCATGAACTGGGGAGAGAGTCAGAGGTAGAGAGTCTTAAGCAGGCTTCGTGTTTTGCACAGAGTCTTACACCAGCCTTGATCTCATGACGTTGGGATCATGACCTCAGCTGATATCAAGTGTTGGTGGCTCAACCAACTGAGCCACCCAGGTGCCCCTAACACACGGATCTTTAATAATATCATGATACAACTTAGAAAATGTTTTCAGCTGAATAGTAATGAAATTGTGGCACATATGGACTTAAGAGAACCAACTAAAACAGTACTTACAGGCAAAATTATAGATATACATATATATGTGTATATATGTATATGTATATATTTGATTTGATTCTCAACATCTGATTTTAGCTGCACGAATGTTACCAAGCCAATTAAAATTACCTGGCTTCAGTTTATCACTTTATTTTTTTTAGATGATCATTTACTTATTTCGAGAAAGAGAGTATGAGCAGGAGGAGGGGAAGACAGAGAGGGAAAGAGAGAATCCCAGGCAGGTTCCATGCTGCCCGAGCAGAGCCCGACCCAAGGCTCGATCTCATGAAATGTGAGATGCTGACCTGAGCCGAAATGAAGAGTCAGACCCTTAACTGACTGAGCCACCCAAGTACCCCTCAATTTATCCCTGTGGAACAGAAAAAACAAACAAAAACAAACAAACCACTATTTGTCTCTTTAGATGGTTGTGAAGATTACAGAAGATTTATTTTATCAAAAATGTTTTTCTTATAAAGGAAAACATAAGTAAAACAACAACTTAGACACAAGTACAGTTTCAGCCAAACTTTTCATTTTTCATCTTGAAGTGAAAACAGGGAACAATAGTCCTGTGTAAATATAAATCTCTTACTATACTAAGTAACACCCACTGAGGTCATGATATAGTTAAAATGCTTTGGTTATCCCTCAAATATTATGAAAAAATAGTTCATTGCCAAATGGATCTATTACTTTAAGTGAAATCTCTATGAACCCTAAAACAGATTTTGGATTGTGATTTTTATTTCCACATTCTCACTATTAACTAATTACAGTCTGCCTGGGGAAATATACTAATGCTTTAAAAGTAGATTGGACGAGTCAATGATGGAAAAATAGAGACCATGAGCCAACATCAAGCTGAGAAAACAGGAACCCATAATCTCCATATGAGATGAAACTATGTGGAAAGAGGAATTCAATGGGTCTGGGCTCAAGCAGTAAAAACATGATGGGTGTAGTTAAAGTACAACTTTAAAAATCATCCTTGGGAAAATAGAGCAAGGACATTCAATTTTATTAACAGGGAATTAATTTAATTTTAAATCAAAGTAAAAAATACAACCATTATGCTATAGAGGTGGTCAGTGGAGTTGACATGGTAAGAAACTGGTTAGTGCTTTCAAAGGGCTTCAACATTTTAAAGTCATAATAATGTTTATCTTGGACTAGGTTAAAATCATAAAGATATCAAAATTCAAAGTAGGAAGTTAAATGCCATTTTGGGGTCAGGAAGTTTGGGAGTCAGTAACACACATATTATCTTTTATTCATAAGAAATTAAACCCAGCCTTTTATTTTTCTCCCCATTTAATATAGCAATATGGCAACTTTTGCCAAGTAAGAAGTATAAACATTGGGGTTGCTTTGGGTAAGTCTTTCTTTTTATTTTTCTTCTTAAGAGCAGCCATGCTTTCCATTTTTATGTAATACTGGAAATGTTTCACTGTAATTTTCTTTTCTGCAAATCATCTCTCAATTCTGCTTTATTACTTTTCAAACATTATCTCTCAAGTTCATTTTCTTTGTTTACATTGTAAGCAACGTTGTTTTAATTTCTTCACATTTACATTATAAATGATAGCTTTAACATTCTGATTCTAATCCTGGTTCTTATTTAAAAATTAAAACACCATTTTTCCCACTTAACCTTTTTGCATTTTGATTACGTGATTGATTTTAGTTTATATGTAAATATTTCTGTCCTACCATCTTCATATTTCATATTTTATTCCAATTTGTTCCCAAGGTGCCTCTGTTTTCAGTTTCAAAACTTTGGGGGAGAAGTAGTTTCATTTTTCTTGAGGAAGTGGAAATATTTTAAAAATTGTATTTCCTGTTATTTATGGGGCAGCTACTCTTTGTTAATCCTTGTATTTAGAATAGGCCCAGTCCTCAAAATTTACGATAGTTTGTATTAAGCAAATGAAATACATGTGAAAAGTAAAGATAACAGAAGCTAAGTTGCCAGAGTCAGCTAGCGACTGAGCATTGAAATCAGAATTTGAACCTGCTTGGTACGCCATGGTTTTCGTCTGTTTCATTATATCAGGTTGTTGTAGAAGAAGCAGAAGATTAAAGATCTGACCTTAGCACTTTTGCGATTTTTCTTTGTCACATCCTTTAGCATTTGTTCCTTATATTATTTAAATTTGTACTAATCTGACAAGTTGCACAGTGAGTGAATAGTGTTTTATAGAAGTTCAGTGGATTTTATATATGTTATGAATTTGTCAAATTAATACCTACTAGGTGAAGCACAGGCTGCAAGATGGTGAGCCTTGGCTCCACAATGGATCTCAAGAGGACTTGAAATAGAGAAGTTTATTATTCATAGGTTCCAGAGGAAAAACCTGAGGCACTTTGAGAGGCCACATAGTGAGGTCAAGACACAATGCAGACAGCAGGGCAAAATCTGGGGGCACATACTTTTATTAGAGCCCATGTGTAGCATGCTTTGGGGTTCCCAGACTAATGCCATATTGGTCTATTCAAACTTAACAAGCCGGGTTTTGGCAAGCCACATGGTTGTTTTACCTAAAAGGCACATAGCAAAAGGCCCTGTGAGACAGGGGAGACTATTTTGATCATGAGGGTTGTTGGAGAAGTCATATCAAGAATTTGTGTTGCCTTGTGACTCTGCAGGCTGTTATCTGGGGCATATGCTTACATTGAAGAGGCTAGTGTCAGTATAAGGTCACTGCACACTGGCTGGCCAAACAAAATGGATGCCAAGACAGCTTAGCTAAGCTCTCGACAATAGAAATTTATGTTATGTACTTTGTTGTTGTTGTGTGTGTATACCATTGTATTATTTTGTGTATTTATATATTACATATTTATAACATCTTATATACAAATACCAAAGGGCATGTATTAAATTACCTCTTCTCAATGAATACCATTTGCTTCTGGATCTGCGAACTGAGAATAACAGTTTAAAATGTGAAAGTAGACCTAAGTTTAAATCTCGGGTTTATTGCCTGGTATTTGACTTACAGAGTTATTATGCCATTTAAGTAAATAGCTAATAAATAGAAAGCACTTGGCACAGTGCTGGGTAGCCAGGACTGATCAATTAAACAATAGTGATGTTGTGAAATACCACTATGTCCATTTTACAAGGTCCTGGGGCGTAGTCTGTATTATAACCTTGGATGTCAGGACACCCTAGCGTGGAGTTTTGTTGTGGATGGAGTGATAAAGGAAGGTGGGAGGCATGGAGTGGTAGTTAGGCTAATTTCACTTTCATGTTGCTACAGCAGTGTACCCTGTCCCAAAAATGTCCCACCAACTCACAGCCAAGTTGGTTGTCCCACCAACTCACAATGTCCCACCAACTCACACAGTTTTCTGAAAGTTCTTGGTGTCTGGTAGTTGCAGATGATGATGAAGAGGTGTCAGTTCAGTGAAACCCTCTTCGGCATTTCCAGTGTGAGTTACTCACTTCTTCCTCAGAGCGAATCTGGCAGAGTCCTCTGTCCTCCCACTGCCTCAACACCTCGACGCTACTCTCTGTAAGATTTTCAAAAACCTGATCAGATCCCAGTTTCTCAAGGAACTCTTTGCTGCCAAGTTATCCCAAATATATTTCTGTGTTTATTATGTCTCAACTCAAAACTCATATATCTAAGTTAACTTCCACTTGTTTTGTTACGTGTATGTTTCTCCTACTACAACCCATACATTCTACAGAAAGTAGTTTTGTAATTTGACTCATTTAAGTTGCATATACTTATTCTATAAAATCGTTCAGCATTTATTCAGTGCCTGGAAAAAGTCTTGCAGCTAACATTAAATAAGTACGTTGTCATTTTATTTATGCCATAAATAAATAAAGATTTGGCAAGGAGTGATAAAAGGAATAATTGAAACTTTCCTCAATAATTCAAGGGAACAGGTAAACAGTTTTCTTAGAAAGAAACTGGAAATACCTTTTAAACCATCTGTGTAAATAATATGCCAGTTGACATAAGTTTTTAGCTTTCAAAGATGAAAGAATTAGGTTTTTTCCCCCCTAAATTAATAAAATAGAGTGGAAACATCATCTGTCTATCCTACAAAAGTAAACTATACTCCAAGGGCATAAATAATAAAAGTCTGCTCAAGCAAATACAGTCTTTGTTTTTAAAGTGTTCACTAAAAGGTGGCTTTGGAACAAGCAAAAAATAAATCCAATGTCAGACTTTTCTGGTATTGTTTCCAAACATTTGTTTGTCCTCCAGTAGTGTATTCAAAATAAAATCACTGTACATTCCCAAGTGCAATCTTTTCTCGTATGAAATAGCAATTTTGATAGAGGCTGGATTAGTGAGGTAAGATTCTCAGCAATTTGGAATATATTTTTAAATAAATATTGGTGAAAGTGTTTAGACAATAGAAAGGGAGGAAGAAAAAAGGTGAGGGTGTCAAATATTTTATTAAGTGGGATAAACAAGGGATAGGAAATGCTCCTTGTCTCAGAAGCACTCTATGAAAGTGATCGATATGGATGGTTTATGCAACTTTTACAGTGATTTTCTAAGCAATTAGGTCATCCTAAGCTTTGATTTTTCAGGAAAGCATTCTCTCCAACAGTAGGTTTAAGCCTTACCATTTGTTTCTATAGTTGGGGCATTTAAGAAAAGGGTATATTCTTTGCAATGTGTGTAAGGTACCTGAAACGTTTAGGGCAACATACTTCTCTGGTTACTTTTAAAGATACTTGTGAATGCCAGTGTTGGTGATGGCGTGTGGGCATGGGAAGGATGAATGTTTTGCATAAGTGTGTGAGGGAGAAGGCTAGAATTAAAATAATGCCCCTGTGTCAAACGATTTTACTTTGCTTTCCTTATCCTCTAATTTGATAAAGAATTTAATGGCTTACCTAAGCTTCACGCCATGTATTTTAAGCTTTTATTCTAAATCTTCTATTGATCTATCCATCCCAAGGAGCCGTATAACATATGTCGTATGTTTGATGAGAACTACTTGTAAAAAAAGTGACGTATTATCAACGCTTTCCCTGTAACAATAACCAGGGAGACAGTTGTGTTTGAAACTAACAGATATTCTGTATTAAAAACATAATCATTGTCGTCCTACAAACAGGAGACAGATCACCTTAATCTTAGCAAGAGCAAGTTCAGGTAAGTATGTAGGTCTCAATAAAAAACATGTAGAATCTTAAATTTATTTCCATTCAGTTGAATGCTTTAATACTGCACAGTTTTATTTGCACAGATAACAAATAATCTTATAAAAATATAGGAACAGATCCCATTAGTGTATAGCTAGTCACAATAAGAACTAGTAATGTCAACAAGTAGTAGATGCGTAGAGCAAATATACACCATGCAGTAGCTTCTAAATATTGTTTCTATTCGTCCAAGGTTAACTATCTATGATTCAAGGCCCAATATCGGCGGAAACTGTCATTAGCATTTATTTCAAATACATTACCTTGTATATCAGAGAAATTATAATGTGTTTTGCCTTATTGATTTCATATTTGTTATGAGTACTAAATTAAGTTCTAAAATTTCTTTTTAATGCTTTAAGCTCACGTTTTATTACTTTTGGAGAATGCAGGTATGAAAAATATTTTTTAAAAGTATTCTAAAAATTACTTCACCTTCAAACCTTGCCAACCTTACATATGTGAAATAAAAAAATTGCTTTAATAAGATACTGTGAAGTAATACGTGTTTTAAGATCAGGTGTTTAGATTCATTCCCTGATTTTTTTAAACAAATAATATATACACTCAATATATAACACTCAAACACTTTGTGTATCTTCCTTTTAATTCCAAATATATGTCTTTGTTGGGTTTGGCTGCTTTTTTTTTTTTTTAGTCAAAAGGTCTTCCATTTCCCATATACCTCTCTAAATTAGTCTCATTTCTAAGAAAAAGTATTCTTACTGGCATTGAGCTATATTATAATTGGTTTTGGTTTCATTATGTAGGCCCCAACAGCTGGAGGAAAAGAGCTTCTATAGAATATACCAAATTCTGTCTTACAGCTTTGAGCACAATATATATTTTCATAGCCAGTTTCATTCATCATAATGTGGTGTATATTTATGCCAAAATGACAGAAAGGAAAAATCACATTGTTTTTTCTTAATACTATAGAGTCCAGAGTGTAGTCTTAACTGAATCAGAATTCTGATTTAATTAAGATATTCAGTTGATATTATTCTCTGAAGCTTTGAGATTACTCAGTGTGTAGTTATTGTCTTACCACTAAGAGAAATATTGGAATAGTATAGTCATCTGAAACAATGCTAATTGAAAGAAGAAGGAAACCCATAAATCTTGTCTGTTAGGAAAGGTTAACACAGCCATGATGAATATATATTCCATGAAAAGAACTCTGGCACTTAACTCTTAAATTTACAGTGACATTTCTCTATCTGCATGAGAAAATGTTTCTTTAATAAAGAGGTATGGGGTAAAAAATATAAAGCACACAGGGTGCCTGGGTGGCTCAGTCAGTTAAGCACCTGACTCTTGGTTTTGGCTCAGGTCATGATCTCATGGTTTGTGAGTTCAAGCCCCACATCTGGGCTCCAACCTGACTATAGAGCCTGCTTGGGGTTTTCTCTCTCCCCTTTTCTCTTTGCCCTTCACCCACTTGTGCTTCCCCCCCCCTCACTCTCTATTTCTCAAAATAAATAAACTTTAAAAGTATATATGTAAGCACATAGGAAAAAAATTAGAAGAGCATTAACCTTGAAGTAGACAAAGAATTCTTAAATTCACACAAAAAAAGCTTTATTCGGTAAGCATTTACAAATTGGACTTTATTATAACCAAGGAATTGTTCATCTGGGAGCACCACTTACAGTATAAGAAAAATATATGGAGAGATGATATATGCAATATGTAGATTTGACAAAAAGCATATCTAGCATAAATGTGTATATATATGTGTGTGTATATACATATATAATTATGTGTATGTGTGTTCATTATTCCCTATCAGTAACACAGTAGAGTCTATAGAAAAATAGGCAAAAGAATTGTGTAAGCACTTTGTAGAAGAGACAAAACATAAGAAAATAATAACATCATGAATGAGCAGGAACTATTTAAATTATAGTATTATACCACTAACATAACAGAATGGCTAACATTGAAAAGACAGTCAGTACCAAGTGCTGGGGAAGATGGGAAAATGTGGAACTCTTTTGCAGTATCGAGGAAAACACAGTGTAACGAAAAATAACATACTTAGGTGCAAAACTTGTACCATACTAACATGTATGGTATCTATATGACCATTACAAAATGCTAATGAAATAAATTTTTGAAAAGAACTAAATAAATGAAGATTTGATTTTTGAAAAAAATCAAGATAGTGACGATGTTAATTCTCCCCTAACTGATCTGTAGGTTTCATGAAATTCCTATTAAAATACCAGAATTTTTTGTTTGTTTGTTTGTTTTAGACAAGAAGTATGGCTGGCCAAAGAGTTCTTAGAGTTGACACCAAAATCATGACCCATACATGGAAAAATTTATAAGCTGGATTTCATACAAATACTATAAAATAAGAACTTTTGTTCTGTGAAAGTTCTTGTAAAGAATATGGGAAAATTCACTGTCTACTCGGAAAAAATATTTGCAAAATGCTTATCTGACAAAAAAATGTAGGTAGGTTATATAATGAACTCTGAAAACAAAAATATGTAATCTGTTTAAGTGGGAAATAACACTACACAGACATTTCACTAACGAAGATATGCAGATGACAAGTAAGCGCATGAAATTGTTCGACATTATTAGCCATCTTAAGAAAATGAAAGTTAAAACCACAGTCGGTGCCATTAAACCCCTATCAGAATGGATAAAATAAAAAGTAGTGAGAACACCACATCCTAGCAAGGGTATGGAGAAACAAATCACTCTTACATCAGTGGGAATATAAAATGGTACAGACACTCTGGAAATGAGCTGGGCAGTGTGTGAAAAAACAGAACAAAACTAAGCATACACCTGCATATGATCTGGCAGTTGCTTTCCTGCTCAGTGATCCCAGGGAATTGAGAAATTATGTTCACACAAAACATGTGCATGAATGTTCAGAGTACCTCTATTTACCGTAACAGAACACTGGAAACAGCTCAAATGTCCTTGAGTGGGTGATTTATTTTTCCCACTGGGTGAATTTTTAAACAACTGTGGTACATCTATAACATAGAATACTACTTAGTAATTAGAAGGAACAAACTATTGAAATATGCTATAGCTTGGATGGATCTCAGGAAATTATGCTAAGTGAAATAAGCGAATCTCAAAAGCTATATGCCATGCAATTACATTTGTGTAAGTTCTTGAAGAGACAAAATAATGGAGATAGAAAATGGACTCCTGGTTCCCAGGGGTTAGGGATAAGGGTGAAGGAGAGGGAGGATGGGAGAGAATGCTAAAGGAAGTGGATGTGTCTACGCAAGCGATAGCAAAGCATGAGGGATCCTTTAATATTACAACTGTTCTTGGAGCTTGGCTATACTTACATGTACTTATATCTGGGCTATACTTACAGTTACATGAATATAGACATGTGACAAAATTTCAGAGAACACAATATGTGCACATATGAATATGCAAAATGTGAGATCTGAGTAAGTTTGATGAATTGCATTAATGTCAGTTTTCCAGTTGTGATATGGTACTACAATTGTGCGCAATTTTGCCATTGGGAAAACTGGGAGAAAGGTGTATGTAATCTGTACATACTATTTCTTAAGACTGCATGTGAATTTACAACTATGGCAAAATAAATAGTTTAATTTAAAATGAGTTTATAAATAAAGCAACCACAAAAGTAAGTCCAGATTGGCAGAAATAATCCATGGCATTACACATCAGGATAGTGGGTAGGGTCATGAATGAAAACGATCATAAGAAGAACTTCTCAATATTTTGTTTCTTGATCTGGTTCTAAGTTCTTCCATTTTGTGAAAATTCATTAAGTCATATACCTATGATTTGTGTATTCTTTTGTTCATATCTTTTTTTTTTTTTTTAATTAAAAAATAGTTTACCAGGGGCGCCTGGGTGGCTCAGTCTGTTAAGTGTCCGATTTCAGCTGAGGTCATGATCTCAAGATTCGTGGGTTTGAGCCCTGCCTTGTGCTCTGTGCTGACAGCTCAGAGCCTGGAGCCTGCTTCGGATTCTGTGTCTCCCTCTCTTTCTGCCTTTGCCCGCTCATACTCTATTTCTCTCTCTCTCAAAAATAAATAAACATTAAAAAAATTAATAAAAGTTTACCAATAAACTTTGGGCCTAGTACGGGAAAAAGTGAGATCAATAAGTAAATCTTTTTTATTAAAAAAAATTTTTAATGCTTATTTGTTTTTGAATGGCAGAGAGAAAGCATGAGTGGGGGAGGGCAGAGAGAGGGAGACCCAGAATCTGAAGCAGGTTCCAGGCTGTGAGCTGTTAGCACATAGCCCAATGCGGGGCTAGCACTCATGAACCGTGAGATCATGACCTCAGCTGAAGTTGGACCTTCAACTAGCTTAGCCACCCAGGCACCCCAATAATTTAATTATTTGAACCATTTGATTGAGGTAAAGTTGACTTGCAGAAAGCTGTATTTAATGTATACAACTTGATGAGTTTGGAGATACACGCCCATAAAACTATCACCAGAATCAATGCCATAAACATACTCACCACAGTAAAAAAGGTTCTGATAAATCGTGTAGTAAATATACCAGTTTAATCTCTTCTCCAAAGTTATAAGCACAAGATTTCTCTAAACAGTTGGATCACAGAACTATTTAAAAAATACATGTATATATATGTATATAAGTTGGGTATTTCATGAAACAACTTGAGGAATTTTGAATTAGTGAGTCAGAAGGCTGTGTGTACAAATACCTGTGAAATCCTTGAGACGTTAAAACCCCAGAGTTCTGAAAAATCTCTGAGATATGGACAAGAGTAATTAAAAAGCAAGGATAGGATCGCTTCATGATATCATCACCTACCTTTTGAAAAGAGAGAGTTTGTAATTAAATCACTTACCTTTTAACATTAATCTACGTATAACAGTTTGGAGGGAAATTTATTACTGATTAAAAGACTGTTTGGGAATATTCTGTGGATTTCACTTCTTCACTTTGTATCTATTTTCCAGTCAGCTGGGAAATAATCTGTAAAATACAGAATATGAGGATGGGGGGGAAGAATTCTGAGACAAATGACAAGAAATGTGTAAAAGACTGGAGGTGTTTTCATTCAAACTGGACTTCAGTTATGAGTACATTGGTATGTAGAACATTCACATACTTTGGTTACATTTGAGCATAAAAAGTGTGGGGATGTAACTCTTGGGGACAGATGAAAAACATGGTTATTGAGTAGTAAAAATAGCAGGTCTACCTCTTTCTGTATTTATCCACATTCTGTAGTAGACTCTAGGTCCTAAGACTCTAATTCTTATTAATATATTTGCCAAGAGGCCCCGGTTATCAATGGCCTATTGTGGCTCTAGAATGCTCTAGAATAGAAGCTGATGGAACTATATTGGTTATTCTTATATAAAATAATATCTGCACACACAAATACACAATTCCCTTCTCTGTTTCTTATCTTTCTCTAACGCTATTGAATTTTAACTTACGCTCTTTTTAAAAGTCCTATGATCTTGCTATTGGAGGTGATTATTTGTCTGACATAGTTGCATTTTTCTGAGTTGAATTTCATTTTCTTCTGTTTATTACTATATTCATAGTCTGTGTGGTTCGATTTATTTCTCTGTTTATTCTCCTCTTTAGTACACCTGCCAGTTTATTATCGTTCACACCTCCCATGAATGTGCAGTTTGCTTCCCTTTTTACCTCATTAATTTAATACTAAAGAACATTACAACTTAAGCCAGCCTTCTAGACATTCTCTCGACACTCACTACATCCCAATTCAATGACAGGTGTGATTACCCTCTCTTTATAAATTTAGAGCCCTTTGTCAGTCTACATAATTGTTCTTCTCCAAACCCATTCAAGCTAATTTTGCAAATATTATTTTAAGACGTGATGTCAAATAATTCATAAACAGATAGGATTTTGCAGGATAATACACACAATATCTGGTATATGTCATTCATTTTCTCAGGAGATAATCTACAAATCTGTATTTTTAAGTTGCTGACCATTACATCAATTTTGAAACGTCAAATAGGGATATAATTGGTTCCTTATAAATTCAGTCAGTGTTATCATATCAATCTATATTTATCTGTCTATCCATCTATCAATGCATGTATCTCCATAAGCAAATAGAGACACACACTCACATACACACACACTTACTTTAAGTTCTTTTATTTAATTTCTCACTTGAAATGTAGTATTAAACATAATTAGTTTGGGGGCTCCTGGGTGACTCAGTTGGTCAGTCCAAGTGTTGGACTCTTGATGTTGGCTCAGATCAGGATCTCACGGTTAGTGAGTTCAAGCTCTGCATCAGGCACCATGCTGACAGCGTGGAGCCTTCTTAGGATTTTCTTTCTCCTTCTCTCTCTGCCCCCCCCCCCTCAAAATAAATAAATAAACATTAAAAAATAATTAGTTAGATTCCCTTTGCCGCCCCAAACTTGTCCTCAGTCAGAAAGAATACAGTTGAGTCCATTCTTGGTTTTTCAGATTGTAGTTGTGGCCAGTATACATTTGCCAGTTCCTTTCGGTTCACTTATATTCTGTAAAGCACCTTTCATAATGATTTTTTAATAGCTTCTACCGTAAATACTGTATCTCCACAAAACTATGTGGTTAGCATAGTAACTGTTAGCACTCGTTTTGGTAAATAAACCAAGTCTGTGTATTCTTTTTTTTTTTTTTTTTTTTTTTAATGGTATTTCAACGTTTTTTATTTATTTTTGGGACAGAGAGAGACAAAGCATGAACGGGGGAGGGGCAGAGAGAGAGGGAGACACAGAATCGGAAACAGGCTCCAGGCTCCGAGCCATCAGCCCAGAGCCTGACGCGGGGCTCGAACTCACGGACCGCGAGATCGTGACCTGGCTGAAGTCGGACGCTTAACCGACTGCGCCACCCAGGCGCCCCACCAAGTCTGTGTATTAGCACAAATGTGAACAAGTTAGGTTGGTGAATAATCTCAACTTTTTATCCATTTGGTATGTATTTCATTTAGCACCAATTACTTTTTCATGCAGTCTTGTGGACTCTGAATATATCATAGAAAACATCATTTTAAAAAACAAAATTTTAAGGATATGATAGTCTGCCTGAAAAATATTTCTGAGAACTCAGGATGAGAGCAAATGGGAACCACATAAATGTACATTGTAACTTCGTTATGCTAGTATTGTTTTCATAGAACACTTCAGTCATTTTTGTGACATTCAATTAGGGTAGGTCATATATATATATATATATATATATATATATATATATATATATATATATATATATTTTTTTTTTAATACTGTAATTAGCAAAACTGTGAGAAATCAGATGGGTATTTTCATTTGCCTGGAAATAATTCTATTTTATCACTTTAGTCTTCATTTTATTTATCTTTTAATTCATTTTCTGAAGCCATATATTGTTTGGTATTTTTAAATTTATGACTTAAGCCATAAATTTTTTCCCTAACGGTGAGAATTTGCCTCTATCTGCCCTTTTCTATTCACTTCTTACTAAAGGTAGAATCTTCCTAGTGTATATAAAATCCTTCTCCACTGGAATATAAAATCTATATTTTTTTTTAGGAAATCACAAGATTTCTCATTTTCCATTGGCCAACCACAGCAAATTTTTTTTTGAGGTAACTATCCTGAGATTATTTATTATTAGAAATTCAGATATTTCCCTGATGACTGTTTAAATTCATAGCAATTTCTGGTTTTCTGTGTCACACTTATGCTTCCAGTTTTCTTTTTTTTCTCCTGCCCTCATATGTCATACAGGAAATAAGCGGATTTCAATTCACTCCATTTTACCACTTCTTATTACTTCTAGGGAGGGAGGTACTTTGAAGACAGAGATACTTTTGTTAAAATCAAGTTTTGGTATAACTTCTAAGTAGCCTCCAGTTTCAATTTTTTTTCTATTAAAATAGAAATTATTTCAAAGAAAAAGCTTTTTGGGGCACCTGGGTGGCTCAGTCGGTTGAGCTTCTGACTTCAGCTCAGGTCATGATCTCAGGGTTTGTGAGTTCAGGCCCCGCGTGGGGCTCTGTGCTGACAGCTCAGAGCCTGGAGCCTGCTTCGGATTCTGTGTCTCCCTCTCTCTTCTCCCCTGCTCGTGCTTTGTCTCTCTCTCTCTCTCTCTCTCTCTCTCAAAAATAAACATTAAAAATTAAAAAAAAAAAAGCTTTTCCTATTGAACTGGGGGCCAACTTTTCCTTTAACTACAGTGCTGGGGGCCTCATTACTTTTAGGGACCCACAAAAATGCTTTGACTTAGTTTAAAATCACAAGAAAAGAATGAACTCTTAGGTCAAATAATACATATTGAATATAATATTAATATATTCATGTTTATATTCATGTACTTACAAAACAGAACTTTGAATATTTTTGTGTGTGTTTTCATGCAGGAAGGGGCAAAGGAAGGCAAAATTGCCTATGACCCACAGAAGTCATAATACAATCCTAGTTGATCCTGTTTCTCTTTATTGAAACATGGGAAGCTGTGGAATTATTGATAAATCTAATCAATGAATATATGTGGAAGATTCTGCTATATACATGCATCCATGCATGCTATTTTGTGTATAGTTAATGAGTAAAAGCCATTTACAAGAATTTTGTATACTCTTCTAATTCTCACTAGTTCCTTACATTAAAGAATTAATTGTGGGGGCGCCTGGGTGGCTCAGTCGGTTGAGCATCCGACTTCGGCTCAGGTCATGATCTCACAGTCTGTGAGTTCGAGCCCCGCATGGGGCTCTGTGCTGATGGCTCAGAGCCTGGAGCCTGCTTCTGATTCTGTGTCTCCCTCTCTCTCTGCCCCTTCCCTGCTCATGCTCTGTTTCTCTCTGTCTCAAAAATAAATTAAAAAAATTAAGAAAAAGAGTTAATTGTGAGGGAAATGCAGTTGAAGGGGCAAGCTGATTTTGTGTAGAGAACTCCAAGTGAACCCTAAAGCATGCAACTTTAGTATTAAAATTAACCAAATATATAGATTAATTTCATAATCAATATTCTCTCTGGTAGTGGGAGTCTCACATTTTTATAAAGTCTTGCTCTGAATTGTCTTCTTTGTAGTTTGGAGATAATTAAGTACAGAGGTCTTTCAAGACTAACTCAGAAATCACTAGTAAGTGCCCTGATTGATCTTTAAAGTTAAAAAAAAAAATAGGAAGAAAATTGCTTCTAATTGTTTTGTTTTGTTTTGTTTTTTTGGTGGAATACTTAGGGTTTTCTATGTATAGTATCTTGTCTGCAACTAGTGACAGATTAATTTCTTCTTTACCAATATTTACATGCCTTTTATTTATTTTTCTTGTCTGATTGCTCTGGCTAGGACTTCCAGGACCATGTTGAATAAGAGTAGCAAGAGTGGACATCCTTGTCTTGTTCCTAATCTTAGAGGGAAATCTCTGTTTTTCACCATTCAGTATGATGTTAGCTGTGGGGCTTTCTTTCATATGTGGCCTTTATTTTGTTGAGGTATGCTCCCTCTAAACCCACTTTGCTGAGACTTTTTATCATAAACAGATTTTTTGATCAAATGCATACTTTGCATTTATTGACATGGTCCTATGATTTTTATCCTTAGATGTGTTGATATGGTATGTCACATTGATTTACGAATAGTGAGCCATGGTTGCATTCATGGAATAAATCCCATTTGATTGTGGTGAATGATCCTTTTAATTTATATTGAATGCAGTTTTCTAATAATTTTTGAGAATTTTTCTTCAGGGATATTGGCCTATAGTTTTCTTTTTTTGTGATGTCCTTGTCTTATTTTAATATCAGGATGATGCTGGACTCTAAGGATGTATTTACATTCCATACTAAACAAATAATAATAATAATCTGATTAAAAATGATTATGGGAACTAAATAGATTTTTTTCCAAGGAAGACCTACAGCTGGCCAATAGATACATGAAAAGATCCTCAATATCACTCATCATCAGAGAAATGGAAATCAAAACCACAGTGAGATATCACCTAAAACCTGTCAGACTAGCTAAGATCTAAAATATAAGAAATAACAAGTGTTGGTGAAGAAGCGGAAAAAAGGAACCCTTGTCCACTGTTTGTAGGAGTGGAAATTGTGGAAAACAGTATTAAGGTTCCTCAACATATTAAAAAGAGAAACAGTATGATCCAGTGTTCCATTATTGAGTATTAAAAAAAAAATCAAATAATGTCATTACTCTGATCAAACTCTCCAAAGGCACTCCAACTCCTTTATGACAAAATCTTTGTGACAAAATCTTTTTAAAGAAAAACAAAAATGCTAATTTGAAAAGATAAATGTACCTCTTGGTTTAATGCAACGTTTTTACAGTAGTGAAGATATGGAAGCACCCTAAGTGACCATTGACAGGCAAATAGATAAAGAAGATATTGTGTGTGTGTGTGTGTGTGTGTGTGTGTGTGTGTGTATGTGTGTGTGTGTGATAGAATATTCCTCAGCCATAAGAACAGATGCGCTCATGCCATTCATAACAACATGGAAAGACCTAGAGGTTATTATGCTAAGTGAAATGAATCAGGCTGAAAGACAAATACTATATGACTTCACTTACATATGGAATCTAAGAAACAAATAAAGGAAAAAGCAGAGTCAGACTTATAAATACAGAGAACGAGTTGATGGTTGTCAAACGGATGGGCTTGTGGGGAGGAGCCAAAGGGTGCAGGGAAGTGGTACAGGTAAAAGTGAACAAATCAGGGAAATTTGCCTTTTAGGTATAGGCGATATAGTCCCCGTTATTAATAGCACTGTTAATACATTGTTACCAATAGCAGCCTAGAGTCGCAGATGGTACCTACACTTGAAGTGAGTATAACAATATTTAAAGAAGTTGAATCACTATGTTGTATACCTGAAACTAATGTAACGTTGCATGACAGTTATACTCAATAAATAAATAAATTAATTAATAAATAAATAAAATTGCTAATTATTATATAATAATGCAAAGATCACTGTTCTGTAATTTACATCACTGTCTCATTGTTTGTATTGTTGTTTATGCGTGACCATAATTATTAAAAATATCTTCATTAATTAATAATGTGGCCTCCTGTTCTTATTCTTAATTCCGTTATTAATCTTTCCTTCAGATTTAGTTTTAAGAATACTGATATGCAAAATATAATTAAACTGTCTAATTGAAATGCATACAGTTTAATGTCACTGAAGATGATGTGGAAGCGTTCATACACATGTTGCTTTTGTAATTTTCTTAATCTAGGAAGCAAAAATATATCAGAAATTGAATTTTAGGTTTTAAAGTTTGTATATTTCTCTACTATTAAAAAAATGTATAATTGTCTTGTTATGTGGTATTAATTTACTTAAACTGTGATTTTTGGGGGCGCCTGGGTAGCTCAGTCGGTTAAGTGTCCGACTCAGGTCATGATCTCGTGGTTTGTGAGTTGAAGCCCCGCATTGGGCTCTGTGCTGACAGCTCAGAGCCTGGAGCCTGCTTCAGATCCTGTGTCTCCTTCTCTCTCTTCCCTCCTCTGTTTTCACTCTGTCTCACTCTGTCTCTCAAAAATAAATAAACGTAAAAAAAAAAAATTAAACTGTGATTTTCGGGTGGGGGACATTCTAGACAAGATTAAAATTCATTAGGATGATCACATTAACTTTTATTAAAAATATTTCAAAGATGTTCACTACTAAAATAATACCATGGAAAATAAATGGATATTATTTAATGATCTGGTTAATTTCATCATTTCGGGCAATCAACATGTGTTATTTTTTTAAATTAGTTTCTTTTTTTAATTTTTTTTAACGTTTATTTATTTTTGAGACAGAGAGAGACAGAGCATGAACGGGGGAGGAGCAGAGAGAGAGGGAGACACAGAATCAGAAGCAGGCTCCAGGCTCTGAGCCATCAGCCCAGAGCCCCATGCGGGGCTCGAACTCACGGACCGAGAGATCGTGACCTGAGCTGAAGTCGGACGCTGAACCGACTGAGCCACCCAGGCACCCCTAAATTAGTTTCTTTAGACGATACACAATGTCACATTAATTTCAGATGTACAACATACTGATTCAACATGTTTATACATTATGTTATACTCACCATAGGTTATTTGATCCCTACCTTGTACCACAGAAAGAAGACACTGGAACTGAGGTATATATAAAGTAATTTTCCCAATACATTTGTCCTGTATTTGTTTGCCAAGCTGCCCGGACTCGGTTTTGCCCAGTAAATCTTTTGTCAGATCTGTCTAGCAAGGTTTCTGGGAAAATGTTTCTTCCTGAATAAAAAGAGTGTGTCTAAAGAAGGGCACTCTTTCAGCTATATTCCTTTGATTGTCTTTTTTCCCTATGGTGGATGTAATCTTTAGGGCATTGGCATATATAGGACATATGTAGGACAACATTTAAGAATAAAATGCATGTACATTGCAAATAGTAGAGCAGAAAGGCAGAGTGCTGGATCCTTGATCTTTTTGATGAGCTGTACCAAACCCAAAAAAACCTACTTCTACATCAAAGTGTTGTCTTATAAACCACTCTTTTCTTTTTTAAGTGTATTTATTTATTTTGAGACAGCGCTCGTACATGCATGTGCGCATGGTGTGGGAGAGGAGCAGAGAGGGAGGGGCAGACAGAGAATTCCAACTAGGCTCTGCGCTGTCAGCATGGAGTCCAACCTGATGCCAAGAAATCATGACCTGAGCCGAAATCAAGAGTCGGACACCTAACTGACAGAGACACCTAGGCATCCCCTTACAAACAGTTCTTATTTGTGCCTCCATTTTATCACAGCCTAAGGAATAAAATAATTTCTGTTAAACTCATTCTATAACTTCTTATTTATATTCCTTTCTTGGAGTACCTTTGGAAGCAATCTTCCATTTACTTGATTGGCATATTTAGCTACTATGAAAATAATTAAGAATTTTGTTGTTGCACAGGTACATTCAGACTTGGATTTATGTAAGTTTTCATAGTTTTGATATTGCTACATTTATTTATTCATGCCAAACTAATGGTTATGAGAGGTTTAATTTGCAGTTCCCTGATTACCAGCGTGATGAAACTTCCTTTCATATGTGTGTTGGCCTATTGTGTTTCTTTTCCAGTGAATTGCCCTTCATATTCTTTGCTCATTTTTTATTTACTTGTTATTTTGTTCTCACAGATTTCTTTGTGTTCTTTGCAGTTTATAAATACATACATCAAACTTGTTAATATTTTACTCTTGAAATGCCCTTGCTTTTTGGTGCCTCATCAATAAAAATCTTTCTTCATTAACATGATTAAAATATTTTCTTCTTTTGGGAAAACATGGATGGAACTTGAAGGCATTGTGTTATGAAATAAGTCAGACAAGAAAGACAAATACTGTATGATCTTAAAACACACACACACATAGCCAAACTCATAGAAACAGAGAGTTTCTAGGGTTGGGGGGGGGTGGTGAGTGGGGTAGAGGTATGAGATGGGTAGAGGCAGAGAGAGAAGGAGACAGAGATTCTGAAGCAGGCTCCTCACTGTCAGAGCAAAGCTTGAAGTGGGGCTTAAACACGAACTGTGAGATCATGACCTGAGCTGAGGTCAGATGCTCAACTGACTGAGCCACCCAGGTGACCCGACAATATTATATTTTATACTTGACAAAAGAGTAGATCTTGAATGTTCTCACCCCACCAAAACATTTTTTCATGGCAGGTGATGGATGTGCTAACTAAGTTTTTGAGATAATCATTTTGCAATGTGTGTGTATATCAAATCATCCTATTGTATATCTTAAAGTTACACAGTGTTATATGTCCGTTATATGTCACCAAAGCTGGAAAAGATGAAGATCATATGGTCTCTATTGGGTCCTCTTTCCTTCATGTTGAACTTATTTGGTACAACCAAATGTCATATTGCAGAGACATAATGAATAGTTTGGGTGATGATGGAAATAAGACACAAATATGGCAGAATGAATTTATCCCACATGGGAAAAGATCCAGGTAATATATTACAGATTGAAAACTTAAATCCATGCCATTGTTAAAAGTAAACTGGAGGAATAATGGAAGTAGAAAATTTTTCACAAGAAAGACTAATTACTATTGCTTGCTTGATTGATTTGGGAAAATGTTATTTTGTCTCATCAAATATTAGCAAGCAGGTCATTTGACTATACTTTAACGAGATGTTCTTTATAAATATGGACATATGATATTTATCTTTGGGACTTTGACATTGCCAATAGCTCTTGCTTACACAGGGTTCTTTTATCATCTCTCTTGTTCTCGGGTTTCAGTATGAGACACTGTGCAATGGTTTCGCCATGTGGCTGATCATGTTGCATACCAATTCACAGCTTTTTAAAGGCAGATAAACTTACTTCAACAATGATTACTAGTTTATTTCATTGCTCGGATTACTTGAAGGATCTGGTTTGTTGTCCTTTTAAAGATCAAATATTCTGTCTAAATCCCAATCGCATTAGTGACTTATTTTCTAAATGTTACTTACTGTGTTGTGTATAAATACAACTTCACTCCAAAAGCCATTAACCTGAATTTTAAAATTCCTACTGTAGGACAGGAATAAAGCACCAGTATAAAGTAGAATGTGTTTTCAGGTAGCTTGTTTCTCTACAACCATCTCATTTTATTGCCTATAATTATTCCATGCTCATTGAAACCCACTGTTGGGTTTTTTCCATGCTTTTAACATGAGACCACAGCCTAGCCCTGGATATTTAGCATCTGATACTATAAGAGCACATGCACATAAACTCCATTCATACAAAACAGCTTATCTCTGAATATCCTTGTCTTTCTCTTCTCAATCATGGTAGTAGAACTCGGCCTCTAAAGCCACTTACTTTTGGACAGAGTTTTTCTTTGTTGAAGTAGAATGTGTTTATAGTTCGTCTATATTTGTGACATGTTTGCTATGTAGTGAAACACTAATATTAGCTGTTAAATTATAAAAGGAATTTATCCCATGAAGAGACATGGGATAGCGTAATTCCACTTGACCCTCAAACAACAAAAGGGTTGGAATATCAATCCCCTGCACAGTTGAAAATCTGTGTCTAACTTTTGACTCCCCCCAAATTTCACTACTAATAACCTGTTGACCAGAAATCTTACCAGTAACATAAACAGTCAATTAACACATATTTTATGTAAGTATTATATACTGTATTCTTATAAGATTGTAAGCAAGAGCAAAGAAAATGTTAAGAAGTCATAAGGAAGAGAAAATGCATTTATAGTACTCTACTGTATTTATTGGAAAATAATCCACGTGTCATTGGACCCTCATTTCAAACCTATGTTGTTCAAGGGTCAACTGTAATAGTATATGTGACTGTGGATTTGCAAAAATATGAAAAACATTCTTTTTTTTTAAATTTTTTAACGTTTTTATTTATTTTTGAGACAGAGAGAGACACAGCATGAACGGGGGAGGGTCAGAGAGAGAGGGAGACACAGAATCGGAAGCAGGCTCCAGGCTCTGAGCCATCAGTCCAGAGCCCGACGCGGGGCTCGAACTTGCGGACCGCGAGATTGTGACCTGAGCCGAAGTCAGACGCTTAACCGACTGAGCCACCCAGGTGCCCCAAAAAACATTCTTGAAATAGATATTTTCTAAAGTGTCAGGGGCATAAATATATTTATTTATGTAAATATATTTATATAGTATTTAATAATAAACATATTTATTTATTTATATACTTTTATTTATAGAAATCATACTTTTAGGGATATTATTTCACAAGGATCAAAATAAATCATGCAGGTATTTGGTTTTCTTTTTACTTAACTGTGGAATTTTTAGAGTTGAAAGGCGCGCTTCTACAAACAAGTTGTTTCCAAACTTGGAATCTCTTCTAAATCTCTTATGAGACTGCAGATAAATAGATCTTTGTTGTTTTCCAAAAGATTATGATTTTATATGTCTAGGATATAGGAGTTCATATTTTTGCTTTTCCTTTTTACTCTTATTATTATTTTTAATTTAGAGAGAGAGTGAGAGTGTGAACAGTGAAGAGGGGCAGAGGGAGAAAGAGAGAGAGAGTAATTCTTAAGCAGTCTCCATGTTGAGCATGGAGCCCAAGGCAGGGCTTGATTCCACAACCTTGGGGTCACGACCTGAGCTGAAATCAAGAGCTTGGAGGCTCACTGACTGAGCCACCCAGGTGCCCCAAGAGTTCATATTTTTAATAAGCTTTCATTTGCAAACACCACTTTAGATTCCTTCTTTATCTCTCTCTAATACAAAAGTCTAAAGTGAGCTTTCAGAAAGCATTAAATTACAGCCATTTGATATGGAGGCAGAACACAGGAGTGACTCTTTCTGATGAAGGCTGTCATTTATTTTTTCCTTCAGAGAGAAGCTTTATACACTGAGTTTTTGGACATGTATTCATTGCAGCTTTGTAGTAAAGTAACAAAAAGAATGAAAAATCACCCCTTGATCAGGAATGTAATAAGAGTTGATAACAGCAGTCTGTTGCCTAAGTTATAAATGAATATCACCGTACCCATTATAGAAAATAGATACTACATGATAATTATCTTCTAGTTCCCACTCTACCCCTGAATTCAGAAAGGTTTGGCTAGCTTGGTAATGATAGACAGTATAAGATAATAAAAAAGAACTGAACTCAAATAATTATATAATAATAATAAGATTAATGATATTAACTAATAATAATAGTTATTACTCTTATGGTACAATTGATGCTAGTTTGTCCTAAGAATTGACAGCATGGATAAGAATGAGGTGTTTTGTTGATTACATACTGGTATGTGATATTTAAACATGAAAGATGGAGGGACTGCTGTAAATGCCAAAATGTAATACTATTTATTATGTGTTGTTTTCTCAGTGATAGAATATATATCCATCAGAAACAGAATCATTGGACCTAACACATGCTTGCTTCTTCTGAAAGATCTTTTGAGAAACATGCATTCTGAGAAACATTTTTTAGAGAAATATATTCCAACTGTTGCCACAGGTAAAGTTGGCCTCAAGTTTTAAGGTATCAAGGAAATTAACAGATCTGTAGTATAAAAGTCTTCAGTATACATATTTTTTTCATGAGAGTTGACCACACTCTGAGTTCATAGTTCATCTTGTTTCTTGTTAAGTGTCAGTCAAGGTTAAAATAAATGGCAAATTTGAGGCTAAGATACTATCTAGTTTTTTTCTGTGTTATTGAGATTTTTATTAAGATATTTCCAAGTAAATAGAGTTAAAGAATCCCAGTAACTATCTCAGTAAATATAGTTAAAGTTAAAGAATCCAAGGAAGATCTACAATATGTGAAGTGTTTGTGGCAGTAAATGTTTACTGACCTTCTAAGGTAAAAGCAGCTCTGATCTGTAGCATCTGCCAATTTGAGTGGTGTAAATATACTAACAGTGGCTGATGTCAACTTACTAGTTTTATGCCACTGAACCTGAGGTTGGGAAGGGATACAGGATTAGCTCCACAACAGGTATCTTCCCAACTTCAGGAGTGGTGGGTATTACGGTGTTCCTTCTTGCATCTATCTCTTGGTGATAGAATGGAGATGGTAGTAGTAAGAAGCAGATGTCCTCTCCTCTTGCTTGACTGACTGTGCCAAATTTGCTGAGCTCTTTCAGTTTGTTGTCATTTCTTCTCCATTTAGTGTTAACTAGAAGGTGGTTTCTTGTGGCAGCAGTCACTGTAGTGTTGATTCTTTTGAGATTATTTGTTTGTTCTTCTGGAACCTTGCTTGTTGCCAGAGATCTGTCTAACGTTTCTTCAAAGCTCTTCAAGTCACCTTACTACCTCTGTCCTTTGCTACTGGTGATCCTTTGCATAAGCTGACTTTTGCTCTATAACAAACCACTCTAAAAGTTAGTGACCTTATTGTTGTTTATAGTTATTGTTATGTGGTTCTTCTCTATGGACAAATCTATCTAATCTCTGCTTGGCTAACTCTTGTATCTGTAGTCACCTGGCCAATGAGATAATCTGAAACAACATTGCTCATGAGTTTTGAGGTTGATTAGTGAAGAACCAGAGATCTTATCCATGTGTTGTTATTGTTTCATTTTCCAGAAAGTTAGATCAGGCTTGTTCACACGGTCATTTAAATTTTTCAAGAACTGTATGTACAAGAACTTTCCAGAGTAATGCTTCTTTAGGAAGATACTACTTAGATATCTCATGCTTCTTTCCATATAAGTAAGCTCAAGAGAGGCATTTTGGGCAATGCAAAGGAACAGATAATGTTCTAGTTCTTACAATTTGGTAGTTTCTTCTGCATTCACTCTTCCTCTTTAAATTCCTTAAATTTGTTGTATAATTTGTTGTATATATGTTATTTTGTTGTCGTAGACTCTAAGTCTAAAGTTCTCTTTTGGGCAGCAAAAGAGTGGGATGCAGGATTAAAATGTGAGAGATGGTTAATGTCTGGGAAAAGACAAGAGCCCTGAATAAGGGTTTTCGCCCCGTATTTATTAAGATCAGAAGGCTTACAAATGTGGTGGGTGTGCACAAAGAGACAAAGAAACTGGGAACATTAACTTGGGGACGTGAGGGCAAAGGGGGTTTTGAAGACATATGGTGTTTGGGGTTTGGGTCAGTATAAAACTAAATCCTGGCACCGGGCAGATGGGTAGATGGTTGTTAATGGCAGACAGGAGGCTCCTTGTCTGTTTATCTTAGATAAACTAGAGGATAAGGCAGATAGGGGAAATAGGCTCAGGGTTAACAAGACACCTTTTCTTTTGTTAATCATCTCCACTCTGGGCTCCTTCACCTGCAGTGCAGGGGTCTATAGCCCAATTTACCTGTTTACTTAACTTGGTCTATCCTGTGAAAGCAGCTTTCTGCTATAGTACTAAATTGGGGTACACTTTTGCCCTGAATACCTAATCTTGTTTATTTCATATACCTATGTATTGAGTGCCTTTGCACCCCTCTCTATTCTGGGGTGCCTTATCTTGTTTACCCAAACTCAGGTGGGAGCATCCTATGGCTTTGTAATTCTTTATGTCTTGTTAACCCATTGGTGTAAGCCCAGGAAATTGCTAAGCTTTATTCCCCACATTTTGTAAGATATATTTTAATATACACATTTTTAAAAAACATTGGTAACAGAAGAAATTTGCAGACCTATAAATTAAATAGACCGACTCATTTGGCACCTAGCACTCGTTAACGTTAGCAGTATGAGAATTAATCAGTTACTCACTGAAAAATAATTGAAGACAAATAAGAGTGAAACAATAGATATAAGAAAGTTGGACTCCTTTACAGAGAAAGTGCATGACTAAAACTAAAGCTAGTAATATTTACCTTCCCAAATTCCTATTTTGTGTCTGATTGAATGAAATTAAACTGGAAATATACAAAAGAAAGATATCTGGGAAATTTCCCCCCAATTTAAAATGAAATGGTACACTTATGAATTGAATATGGGTCCACAAGTATAGAGCAAATGTTTTGAATCAAATCCATAGAATGTCCTTATTAGAAATACTAATCCTTTGTGTGGTTGCAAATAACTTTCTATTCAGGGCTTGTATTTTCACTGTGTGATATTTTTAATTTTAGTATAGTCTTCTCAGTCCTCTCACTTATGATCTGTGCTTTTGTCTTGATTAAACTATTTCCCTTTGTCCTAAAGTTTAGTAGACACTTCTAACCCAATTTTTAAAAATTTATTTATTTATTTATTTATTTATTTATTTATTTATTTATTTTGAGAGAAAAGCATGGAAGAGGGGCAGAGATAGGAAAAGAGAGCGAACCCCAAGCAGGCTCCATGCTGTCAGCGCAGAGCCCAACGTAGGCCTCAAACTCATGAACCAAGAGATCATGACCTGAGCCAAAACTAAGAGTCGGATGCTTAATTGACTGGGCCACCCAGGCACCCCAAAGCCAAAGAATTTCTTATATTACTTCTAAGCCTCCTCCTTCTATATTATTCTCCATCTCAAATGATAGAAATGCTATCCTTTTAGTTGGTCAACCTCCAAATTGTGGATTTATCTATGGCAACTCTCTTCCACTCACATTTCCCACTCAGCGTATCAGGAAATCCAGTCAACCTTCTCTCCAAAATATTTCCCAAGTTTGACATCTGTTATCTCCACTGTCATAACCTTGGTCTTGTTATCACACTCAGACTAATACTATACCATCTCAACTTTTCTCCTGCTTCTCATCCCATTTATGTCAATATCTTCTCAACATAGCACACAGGGTGATAACTTAAATGCAAGTCACTCGTGTCACTCTTTTTTTTTTTAAACTGTGTCTCCTGTTTTCACTGTTGAAAAATTTTAACTATGTATTAAATTCTTTAAAATCTCCTGGGTAAATTCATTTTTTAAAACTTTATTCTTGGCATAAAAACAGAGAGATCAAATGGAACTGAATAAGGAGCCCAGAAATAAACCCACACATATATGGTCAATTAATTTATGACAGGGAAGCCAAGAATAGTCAGTGGGGAAAGGACAGTCTCTTCAATAAATGGTGCTGGGAAAACTGGATAACTAAATACAAAAGAATAAAATTGGACCACTACTTACAGTATAGACAATATGAACTCAAAATTGATTAAAGACTTGAAACTATAAAACTACTAGAAGAAAATGTAGGCTGTTCCCACTTTGGCACAGGTCTTGGCAATGACTTTTTTGGATCTGACGGCAAAAGCAAAGGTCACAAAAGCAAAAACAAACAATTGGGAATATATTAAACTACAACGCTTTTGTACAGGAAAGAAAACAATTTTAAAAATGAGAAATTAACCTATGGAATGGGAGAAAATATTTGTAATCCATGCATTTGAGAGTGGATTAATATCCAAAATATGTAAGGAACTCATACAGCTCAATTGCACAAAACCAAACAGCTCAATTAAAACTGGGCAAAGGACATGAAAAGTCATTTTTTCAAAGGCATACAGATGGCCAGCATACATATGAAAAGCTGCCCAGCATCAATCATCATTAGGGAAATGCAAATCAAAACCACAATGAGATAGCACTTCATACCTATTAGGGTGTCTGTTATCAAAAAACCAAGAAATAACAAATATGTTGAAGATATGCACTGTTGATGGGAATGTTAATTGGTTCAGCCACGATGGAAAACAGTATGAAATTTCCTTAAGAATTTAAAAATACGACTATCATGTGATCCAGACATCACACTTCCTGGTATATTTCCAAAGGAAACAAAATGATCTTGAAGAGATATATGCATTCCTATGTTTATTACAGTGTTATTCACAATAGCCAAGGTAGAGAAACAAACTGAATGTCCATTGTTCACTGACAGATGAATGGATAAAGAAAATGTGGTATATGTATTTGCATTTATATATTTAAAACATGTACTCAGTGGAGTATCATTCATTTGTACAAAATAAGGAAATTGTGTCATTTGATACTGTATGGATGAATTTGGAAGACATTATGCTAAGTGAAATAAGCCAGACAGAGAAAGACAAATACTGCATGGTATGAAATATTTGTGAAATCTTAAAAAAAAAAAAAGAAAAAAAAAAGGTCAAACTCACAAACAGAGAGCAGAGAATTAGAGAAATAGTTTGCCAGTGGGTAGAATAAGTAGAGAAGTTAGTAACAAGAGAAGGTCATTATTTTTCAGTCCATATTGATAATTTTTCAAGGTATTTCTCCATTTGCATAGATTATAAGTTTATTGGCATAAAAATTTCTATAATATTCATTATGATCATTTCATTGCCTGTGGCACTCGTGAAAATTACTGTTACCTTCTTTTTTTTGTGATCAATTATAAGACAGGTTTTTAAAAATATGTATTATTTTTTAATAGAAATAATTTGTTTTGTTCATACTCTATATGTTGCATTAATTTTTCTGTTATTTTTGCTGTCCTTTTTCTGTTTTCTATTTTAGCTTTTAATTTTTTCCTTTGTTATTCCAATAGAAGCGTTGGAATCTTTGATTTTTCCTTCAAAACACTCTTTTAATGGCATTCCACAACTTTTATTGTGTCATATTGTTGTTAAAATTAAGTCCCAAATACTGTCTTACTATGTTAGTAATTTTGGCCCAATAATTGTTTATAAATGGACTTATTAATTTACATAAACACAGGAATGTTCTAGTTATATTTTAGCTGTTAATTTTTTAAATTAATTGCACTGTAGACACAGGAAATTTTCTGTAACTTCAGTATTTGAAATTTATCGAGATTTGGTATGAATCAGTATACGGTATTTATAAATGTTTCATGAAGGCTTTAAAAAATGTGTGTGTGGCATAAGTGTAGAGTATAGTGTTCTGTACATATTTATTAAGATGCTTGTTAATTACAGTCTTCAATACTTGTATATACTTAATACACGTGGCCTTTTTATTTTGTAAGTTACTGAGAGATGTATTAAACATCTCCCAGTATAATTGTTGATTTGTTTTTTTATATATTTATGTAATTTGTTTTCTATATTTCATTTCTGGGTTATAGACAATTTTTATATTTTTGGTAACTATATGTGTCTATTTATGAGACACTCATTTATATCTCAAACTTTTATCTAAAATCTGTTGTATCTATAGTAATATAGCTACATCAACTCTTTTTAATCAATTTGCATACCATATCATTACTATCTTTCCACCTTTTATATTTCTATATTCTTTTTGTTCTCTGTTTGTTTGTTTGTTTGAGGTAAGCTTTAAAGCCAATGTGGGGCTTGAACTCATGACCTTGAAATCAAAAGTCACATCCTCTACTGATTGAGCCAGCTGGACATCCCTATGTTTTACACTCTTTTCTTGATATTTGATGTATTCTTCATGAATCAGTGACATTAATGTGTGCATTCATTTAATTAGCTCTGTAACCTGTCTTATTGTTCTTTTTGCCTGCTTTTTTGCCGAGCTCTCACTCTTACATTTGTAAGTCTTTAAAGTTGGCAGCTGTTGTGTCCTCCAGTAGTGTTATTTTTCTTCAAGATTGACTTAGCAGAGCTTCTCCTCTGCCTGGGATGTAGAAAGCTGAAAAAGAAACTCACTCAGTTTTAACAAATGAGTAAAAGTTGGATGGTCTACAAAACCATAACTTTTATTGAGTCCATCAAAGTTGAAGGCAATCAAGGGAACTGAATTCCAAAAAATGACATAATCCTGCGAAGAAAGACAAGACATGAACCATTTCACCTTTGACAAATTATGGAAGGAAAAATTGGCTGCCATAGTTAGAGGGAAGAATAAATTATCTCAAACTTTAATAAATTTCTAAAATTGAGTTTGGGCTACGACATCAGTTTAGAGCAACTGGGTTTCCAGATACAAGGGTAGCTTGTAGACACATGTGCTTTTCTGCAAAGACCTCCAGTAATTGTTCCAGAAAGAAAAATCTCTTGCTCCTGGGACTTGTATCAATATAAAGAAGAGAGTTGGTACAGATGTGGGCAGAGAAAGGAAATTTATTCCTGCCCAATCCACTAGGCTTGGAAAACACAGAATGGTGGTCATGTACTGGAAAGGATTAGGAATGCCGGGATATTCCTCCCACCAACCACCACCACCATTCCCAAGTGCACAGAACTTCCTAAGACTATGATCTGACAAAGAAACTGAGAATATTCTTTTGGCTTAAACAGAGTTATCCATGAATAGTACACAACTGCAATTTGCTACTGGGGGATGGGCGAGAAGATTGTGAAGGCAGGAGCTCTCTGTAAGGCAGGCAAGCTTGCAAAATATGCTGGAAGAAAATAAAGAAAACTTAAATAAATCATGTGGATGGATGAAAAAGGTCAATTTTGTTAAGATGCCAATTGTCCTAAACATTTACAGGCCCAACAAATGACATCAAATTATATAAAGTAGTAACTGAAAGAACTGAAAGGAAAAACTGACCCACAGTTATACCTGAAATATAAGTATAAGGTACAGAGTGCTCCTCTCTCTGTAACTGACAGAGCACATAGACAAAAAATTAATAAGGATGTATGGGACATGAACAACAAAATGAAATAATTTTACCTTTTTAACTTTTAGCGGACTACCCAGTAATTCAAGGGCACCCGCTGTTTTTAAGTAAACCTGGACATTGACAAGGATCATATTACTTAGGTTATTGAAATATACAATGTATATTTTCTGACCCCAGTAGAATTGAACTATAAATCAACAGCAAAAAAATACCTGGAAAATCTCCTTTAATTTAAATACACAGTACATGGATTCAAAAAATTACAAATGACATTAGCAAATATTTATATTGAATGAAAAGGGAAACACAAAAAACTTGAAAGATGCAGTGAAAGCAATGCTTAGAAGGAAATGCATAGCATTATATTCTTACCGTAGAAAATTAGAGCTATCCCAAATGTCTACCTTACATAGAAAGAAAGAGCAAATGTAATGCAAAGCAAGAAGAAAGGTGATGATGAAGAGCAGAAAACAGTGAAATATACACAAACACACTCCTGCCCACACAAAAAATACATACTCAAACACACACAAAGACATACACACACAGAAAATCAAGAAAACCAAAAGCTGATTCTTTCTAAAAAATTAATAAAAGTGATAAAACTCTAGTAAGATTAATAGATAAAATTAAAACAATGTCATGAATGAAGGGGGAAGCATACATCTTACAGCAAAATTATAATAAGTAAACAGCTTGAACAACTTTATACCAAAATTTTGATAATGTAAATAACACAGAAAAATTCCTTTGGGCTAAAACTAACAACTTATTCAAGAAGAAGTAGATACTTTGTATAATCTTAGCCATTATATAAATTGGGTTCATTGTTAAATATCATCCTATAAAAAAAACTCCTGGTCCAGATAAATTTGTTACTGAATTCTAACCAACATTTAAGCAAACAAATACAATTTATACACAAACTTTTCCCATAAATAAGAGGGAACATTTCTGAATTTATTTTATAAGGACAGCATTTATAAGGACCCTGATACAAAACCAGTCAAAAGCATTATAAGAAATGTATCTATAGACCATTATCCCTCATGAATAAAGACACAATATTTAAAAAATTTTTTTTAACGTTTATTTATTTTTGAGACAGAGAGAGACAGAGCATGAACGGGGGAGGGGCAGAGAGAGAGGGAGGCACAGAATCGGAAGCAGGCTCCAGGCTCTGAGCCATCAGCCCAGAGCCCGACCCGGGGCTCGAACTCGCAGACCGCGAGATCGTGACCTGAGCTGAAGTCGGACACTTAACCGACTGAGCCACCCAGGCGCCCCAACACAATATTTTAAAAATTATAGAAAATAGAATTCAGCAATATATAAAAATGGCAATATATTATGACCAAATTTTTCAGAAATGGAAGTTTGTGCCAGTGTGCCAGTGTTTAAAAACCAATCAATATAATGCACTATATCACAGTACTGTAACGAAGTAAAATGATTATCTCAATACATGGAGAAAGAGCATTAGTCAAACTCTAACTCATGATTTAAAAGAAATTTCTGGTGAGTGTAGATAGAAGGAATCTATGGTCCTCCATCGGACACAAAACATCCACTAGGAAACTGATCCTGAAATATTAAGTACTTTCCCAACACTCCCTTCCCCATGAAGACCACAAAGAGAAGATATCTACTCTTATGAGATTTTTTTCAACATTTGATTGGCAGACCTAATCAGGACCAGAAAAGAAAAAAAATATAAAAAGCACAGAGATTGTAAAGAAAGAAACTGTCTTTATTCATTTAGGACATATTTTCCTATGTAGAAAATCCCGAAGAAATGACAATAAAGGTAGTACAACAAATAAGTGAGCTGAGTAGTGTTAGAAAATATAAGAGCAAAATACAAAAATAGATTATATATCTCTACAATGAGCAGGAAGAGTTGGAAATTGAGATTAAGATAATGGCATATATTTTAATAACATGAAAGTATGAAATACTTAGGGATTAATAAAACAAAATATATACCTTATTTGTATGCTTAAATAAATAAAACATTGATGAAAAAAACTAAGAATTCAGTATATGAAGTAATACACTGTTCATGCAGTTACTCAATATTATTAGATATCAGTAGTCCCCCAAATTTAACTGTACATTACATGTGCTCTCAATCAAAATCATAGATTTTTTTTAGAAGTTGACAATCTAACTTGAAAATTTATAATGAAAAGCAAAGAAAGCCAAAATAGTTTTAAAAATATTAAAGTTGTTGGACTCTACTGTCTGATTCCAAGACTTACCCTAAAACTAAGATAATCAAGACAGTATGGTATTGGAATAAAAATAAACATATGAATCATTGGGACAGAATAGAGAGTCTAGGAATAGACCCTCATATTCATAGTGCCAAGGTAATATAATAAAAAGAGTAATTTCAACAAATAATGCTGGAATGCTTCAAAGATAATGAAAACAAATAAACCTTGTCCCTTCTTACAGCCATATACAAAAATCAAATTAAATGTGGTCAAAGACCTAAATGCAAAGAGAATACTTATGATAGAAAAAATAGAAGAAAATTAGTGACCTTGATGGACAAAAATCAAAATCATGAATGCTAATTATATATTGAACATCCTTCACATTAAAAGTTTTTTTTGCTTTTTGCAAATTACTATACCAAAATACAAAATCAAGCCAATACTTTGAGAAAATATTTGTATACACATATCTAACAAATGACTGGAGTCCAAGTTATCTGCAAAATTCTCATAAATAAGACAATGTAATAAAAATGGGCAAAAATGTGAGCACTTAACCAAAGAATATTTTTTTTTTTTAATTTTTTTTTTTCAACATTTTTAATTTATTTTTGGGACAGAGAGAGACAGAGCATGAACGGGGGAGGGGCAGAGAGAGAGGGAGACACAGAATCACACAGAATCGGAGACAGGCTCCAGGCTCCGAGCCATCAGCCCAGAGCCTGACGCGGGGCTCGAACTCACGGACCGCGAGATCGTGACCTGGCTGAAGTCGGACGCTTAACCGACTGCGCCACCCAGGCGCCCCAACCAAAGAATATTTTTGAATGAAAATGTGTACATGGCAAGATATTCAATGTCATTAGTCATTAAGGAAATGACAGTTAAAACTAAAGCCAATACCACGAGTACATCTTCACAGGAATGACTAAATGAAAAACAGAAAGGCAGTTAGTACGGTGGGCTCCATTGTGGACCAAGTAGAATTCTCATACATGGTGGTGGAATGCATAGTGCCTGAAAAGGTTTTAGCTCTTGGAGAGATTTTTCCAACTCGGCTATAGTTTTTCCAGAAATACAAGAATCCTAGAATAATAATTTACTACCGTACACATACTTTCCACTCTCATAGACCTCACAAAGCATAGTTTACATATTCATTATACATGTTTTTTAAAATAATGAGATTGTACCATTACGTTATTACTTCTAGGTCAATTATAAAAATTAGGAAGCAAATTATCTACTTATATTCTAGAGAAAGATTATCATTTGTTCATAAAAATTTGTCATGAAACCAGACTGGAGTGAATACTGCATAGACAAGTATATTTGCATCCATTCAAATTTTCATTTTTAAATTACGTATTTGTTCTACATGTTTTGTTAGATAAGTTGAACCACGTATGGAAATGGTGAAGAAAAGGGTACTTGTGCCATTGTGTGAACCCAACTTGGTGAATATCATACCCACAGGTTTAACCAAGGATTCTTTTCAGTCATACTCGGTCCCTGGAGAATATTGACCCACGTGTTTTGCTTCATTTCATTATATTTGCTGTGGCCTTTCAGTATTCCCGTACTTTGTAAGGGTCTAAGAGAGATTGGTGGTGACCATCCATCTACCCTTTCACCTGGTTGGTTTTACGTGAATACTATTAGCTTCTTTCTCCTGTTTATTGAAAGAAAGATGTACAAAGAGTAGGGGAATACCTGTTACACACTTATTGAATTTACATGCTCTTGTACAAGGGTGAGATTATGCTCATTAATATTGCAATTTCCTGGCTATTTCATGTCATGTTTTCTAAAAATCTTTTTTTTTTCCTTGTTGTTCCTTTAAGTCACAAAGTATTTGAAGACTGGAAAACATTGCAATAATTGCTGGGCACTTGGATAAAATTTACAACAACGCTGCGTTATACATGCCAAAACAGTTCATTTCACTCAATGACAAAAGAAAAATCTGTATAAGCATGGGATCCCTTTATAAACATGTTTTAAATGAGTAAATTATGAAACTTTCTATTTGCCTCTATAAAGCAATTTGTCAGCCTATGTGCTTGGCATGGTTATGAAATATTTGTCCATAATGTTTATAAGAACGAGACATTCTGCTTCAGCTCTCACAACTGTGGAGGCAAGATAATTGTCTCCATAATTGATAGCAGTTTTGTCTGACTAATCATCAAACTTTGTAGACTGTGCAGAAGCAACCCTTGCTGCTTTGGATAATTACATCTTGATATTCATCAGTGTCTTCATAGGGCATCAAGTGAGTGGGTAAAAGTTCTGTCAAAGTGATTCTATTCAAATTATCAACACTTTATTTTAAAGTCACTTCAGATGTGCTGCTCAGATATGACGTAGATGATGGTTAATGTACAATTAATATTAAAAGAGTTAAAATTTACATACAGATGACTCTTTAGAGCATAAAATAAGTCAATGTAAGGAAGCAAAATAGTTTACTAATTTAAAGCATTTCTAATTTAAAGATCTATGGTAAATAATTTCTAGAAGCATGAGGTATTTCAAATTTCTCAAGAGATTTAATATGTGCCCAGAAGAAGGCATTGCTATGAGAGGATGCAGGGCATTGTCAATTTACAAAACATGTTTTACTGCCCAAGATTCACATTTACTACCATGAAGTCAGATGTAATTCATGGATGCAGAATTAAAATATTCTAGAAATCTCTACAGCTCGAACTCAAGGCTGTGTAACTTCAAACTCCCATGATTTTTTGCCCTGTTCCACTGCGGTCTAGAGCCTCTGTATTAAGGAACTCAGCTCTACTGAGGATCCCTGACATATATGCTCTTTGCTTGAGAGAAATGTGTAAACCAGGAGCACCTGGGTGGCTCAGCCAGTTAAGCGTCTGACTCTTAATTTTGGCTCAGGTCATGATCTCATGGTTCATTAGATAAAGTCCCAGGTCAGTCTCTGTGCTGACTGCGCAGAGCCTGCTTGGGATTCTCTCTCTCCCTCTCTCTCTCTCTGCCCATCCCCTGCTCATGTTCACTCACTTTCGAAATAAATAAACTTAAAAACAGAGACATATATAAACCAGTAGTGGTTGCAATCATCTGGCACATTCTTGACTTTCTGCGTATCACATTCTGCTGTTTCCTTCGTTGGGGTCTGACAGCTAGGTAATTGTAAAAGCAGCAACTTCCGTGCAGTCTAAAATTGAGAGTGCGTAAAATTCTGCATTTCAGAGAGTGGAGACTTCTGTGGCATGGACCCCTGACTGCAGGAAAGTGTGAAATAATAAATATGGATTGTTTTAAGTCACCAAGTTTGTGATAATTGGTGACACAGCAATCCAATAGTAGTACAGTAAATGCTCAACAAATATTTGTTAAACATTTTATTTCAAAATGTTAACTGAACCCTGGACACTGGCCTTTGCCTTGATTGTCGATCCACCATTAAGCCAGCAGGCATAATTTAACTTCGATCATGAATGATAACAAGCAGTGGGATGTTTCTGGTGTATATCACGTGAACACAATCTTACACATAAAGCTTTTCTGACTTCTAGATTGATGTGCATTTAGCGAGATGGTTTTGAAAGTCCAATGTTTTTTGATTCTGTACATTGATAGAGTGATCAATAAGCACTTTTGCTCGCTTAATTTCCTGTCAGTCTGAACAGTTGTTTGCTGATTATTTAAAAGAGTTTTGCAGTGATGTGCTTCCAAGGTAGAGTCTGGTATTCAACTGTGAGCTTTGGTTTGGCAGGAAATGTATGTAATTAAGCGTTGCGTGTTCACCACCTCGCCGTTTCTGACGCATACCAGGGCCACACTCAAAGTTTCTTAAAAATCGGTGTGCACAGTACGTAGTAGTAGAGCACTGTATTTTCTAAAAATACATCAGATGATAGATTTTGAACAATTTTATTCATACAGGGTAATTATAAGTTATAAAGCAAGCGTCACTGGTATGTGACAGCTCTAATGTATAATGTGTAGCTGTCCAAATGGGAAGCTTCCAATATAAATTACAAACGTGGTGTAGATCTGTTCCTTGCTCATATTCCCGTTTCCTGGAAGTTACACCCATCTCCCACTTACTGTGCCTGTTGGTTGCTGATTTGCTGAATCCGTCTCCAGGGAATGCCTCAAAGATGTGACAGTTCTTTGTTGTGATTGACACTCCATTGACTGGTAATGGAGAAGTTCACTGAAGATTACTTCTTTGGTTTACCCTGTCTTGTTTTCCTTTCTGTCTTCTAGGTTTATTTCTAAAAAAATTTGTAATGTTTATTTTTTTTAGGGAGAGAGAGAGAGAGACAGACAGAATGTAAGCAAGGGAGGGGCAGAGAGGGAGAGAGGGAGACACAGAATCCGAAGCAGGCTCCAGGCTCCGAGCTGTCAGCACAGAGCCTGACTCGGAGTTCGAACTCAGAAACAGTGAGATCATGACCTGAGCCGAAGTCAGAGGCTTAACCGACTGAGCCACCCAGATGCCTCTAGGTTTATTTCTAAAGAGTACTGTGTAAGTCATGTGCATCTGTATCACAATCCACGATTTCATGATCTATATATGATCCATATGTGAAAGAAGCTTCTAGGCTGCCCCTTGTCCCAGGTGCTTCCTCTTTATTCTCCGCACCTAAAACTAAAAAGATATACTATCCACCACCAGTCCCTCTGCCCTCAACACACGTACAGTGGTCAGACGTTGGCAGGATAGCCGCATTCAAAGAGAATGGAAATGGAAAATACTGTACGAGTCACTGGCACATAGCATTACGGAAAGGCATCTGAGCACATCTGTCTAGGTCCTTTTGTTTCAAAATGGAATGTTCTTTGACTCTTGAACAGTTCCACTACCTGGGAGTTGTTCCCTTTTTTTTTTTTTTTAATTTTTTTTTTTAACGTTTATTTATTTTTGAGACAGGGTGAGACAGAACATGAACAGGGGAGGGTCAGAGAGAGGGAGACACAGAATCTGAAGCAGGCTCCAGGCTCTGAGCTGTCAGCCCAGAGCTTGACGCGGGGCTAGAACTCACGGACTGAGAGATCATGACCTGAGCTGAAGTCGGCCGCTTAACCGACTGAGCCACCCAGGCGCCCTGAGTTGTTCCCTTTAATCAGCTATTTGCCACATCTCTTTGCTAAACCCTCAGAGTGTTTCCTTCTTTTCCATAAGAAGTGTCCAATGTTTGGAATGCACAGCTTTCTTAATCTGTTTCCTGCTTGTACAACGTTGTCAGCCAGAACCTACTTTTCTTTCTTTCTTTGTTTGTTTCTTTTTTTTTTTTAAGTTTACTTATTTATTTTGAGAGAGAGAGAAAGAGCATGTGTGCAAGCAGGGGAGGGGCAGAGAAAGAGGGAGACAGAGAATCCCAAGCAGGCTCTGTGCTATCTGCTCTGTGCTATCTGCTCTCTGTGCTACATGGGGTTTGATACCAAGAAACATGAAATCATGACCTGAGCCAAAATCAAGAGTCAGATGCTCAACTGACTGAGCCACCCAGGCGTTCCATACTTTTCATTTTTATTCTCTCATGCCTTTATCGTCTGTGCTGGTGGTGCTTAGGCCAGGACACCTCTCTTAAAAACATTGTTATAGTTCTGTGAATCTCTCTGTCCCAAAAGTGATATCCAGAATTATTTCTGAGATTCATCTCTCTCTATTTGCAGTGAGGTAGGCTGCTATGGGATAACGCTCTTAAGATTCATTTAAGTCCTCTGTATTTCATAGAAATTAGTATCTGCTTTGCTTATTTCTTTTTTGCAGTATCTTCTAGCACTCAGTGGGAAAACTCATTTGGCACTTTCAACATTTTAACTGGATACCTCCTTGTCCAGATCAACAAGTCTCTTAAAGAGATTTACTAACTTCCAGCTTCCCTCGGCTCATACTTTCTGCCACTTTTTTTTTTTTCCTACCAACACTGGGCTTGATTCACCTTTTTTGAGACTCCAATGACATCTTCCTTTCTGTCTCTTCATGCTCCACAAGAGTTTGCCATTTATTCATCCTTCTCAGCCCCCTTATCAGTGTTCTAGCCTTTTCCTGCTGTCTGATTCCAAATTCAGTGCCACATACTTTAGGGTTTTGTTACAATGCTGACTACCAATTCCTGTGTTATTTGTCCATTTCTACATAATAGACCATCCCTGAGTAGAGTAGTATCTTCAGATAATAATCATTTGTTTGTTCTCGATTGAATGGATCAGCAGTTTAGCCCATATTTACTCATGAAGATGCAGTCATCTGGCCTCTCAGATGTGTCTGTATTTTGCAAAGTGGCCCCAGTGCCTGCTCTGTTTGTCAGCCTGGCTTTTCTATCCATGTGGTCCTTTAACATACGGGCTTTCTTATATAGAAGCAAAAGGGTAGGCTTTCTCACCTCCTGAGAGGGTGGAAGGTGCAAGGCCTATTAAAAGCTAGGCTGGAAAGTCACAAAACTTCATTTTTGTTGAGTGCTATAGGTCATAGTATGTCACAAAGCCAACCCAGATTTAAGGATGTAAAAACAGACTCTGTACTTCATAGGGGGAGATGAAAAGGATTATGATACAGGAATGAGAGGGATTGTTGTGGCCATATTTGCAAATAATCTACCACCGTTGAAGAATTTAATTGGTGGATTAGCCTGCATGATGTTTTTTATCCTACAATTCCTAATAACAAAAAATGGTTGCTTTATAGTGCTAGAACTTAACATTGACAGTGATTTCAAGCAACTCATCAAATATAATTCTCTGGACCAAATTCTCATATCAGAGATAGTTTCATGTCCCATTGCCAAATTATTAAGGAATAATAATAACTTACCAGTCGGCAAGTAAATTAAACTCCCAAGAGATCATTTGACTTATATTTATTTTTGTTTGTGTTTATTATGAATAATTTTTTTCCTCAGTGTTATATTTTTTTTCTTATTTTCCCAAATTGTCTACTCTTTGTCATAGTTACCCTGTTTAACATTATTGTACTTTGACATTTTCACGTATCCTATTTTATTTGAGCTTTTTAGTTACATTTGCTAACTTTAAACTGCAATTAAAGAGATGTTATTCTCTAATGGTTAAAGCGTTCTTTACCTAGCTAATTGAAATAATCTCAGAACATAATTTTTCCTAATATATTTAAGTCCATTAAAATGTTTTAATAGTATGCTAAAAATCTTAGCAGATTGTTAATAGTTATAGTTTACATCCTGAGTATTTTGAGAGGTAGTTTGTAAGCTCATAGTAACTTTAACAAATTAATGCCATGAAACTGACTCATGTTTAGTCTCAACTGACTTTTGAGACATTCTCTGTGCCGTTCAAAATTGTGTTGAAAACCCTTGTTTTGATTGCAGAGTTCCCCTAGAAATTATAATCATTATTATCTCAAGTATCTGCCATACATTTTACCTGGTCCAAATATAGAGCAGATCATTGTGTTTATGAATATTTATAGAGAAGAACAATCTTAAAGTCATTTGCGGCTCATGAAATGATGCTCTAATGGGTTTCCTTTAACTTTATATTAACGTTTATAAGAAAGTGGTCTAGAAAAAGTATTTTAATCTTTCTATTCTTCTTTTATTGAAGTGTTATTACCTATACTCTGATAAGTTATAAAATATCAGACTAACTCTGACTGTTCTAGTTTGCCTTCTTTGTTTTCTCTCTTTGTTTTGGCTTATGACTTACTGTCTCTGCTAAAAATATCAAGAATATAAATTTCAAATTTCTCTAAAAATTGCTAAACTAACATTGAAAAATTAAGCTAGTAACTAAAATCTAGTTTTTCTGGCATATATCTTCAGTAACTTTTGTGTAAAAATAAAACAGTTGCAATCACAAGTAATGTTTATGTGTTTAGAGATAGTAATTCTCATGTTTTTTGGTATAGAATGAATTGTGTTCCTCCCAAATTCATATGCTGAACCCAATCCCCAAAATGACTGTATTTGAGATATGGTGTTTAGGAAGTAATTTAGGTAAGCCAAGGTCATACCTGTAGTATCTTAATCCTATAGGATTTGTGGCCTTATCACATGAGGAGGAGAGAGGCTCCTGGGTGTCTGAGTCAGTTAAGTGTCTGATTCTTGATTTCAGCTCAGGTCACTATCTCAAGGTCATGAGATCAAGCTTTGAGTCAGGGTCTGCGCTGGTGTGGAGCCTGCTTAAGATTTTCTCTCTTTTCCTCTGCCCCTCCCCTGCCCTTGTGCACCAGCATGGGCTCTTTCTCTGAAAAAATAAAAAATAAAGAAAATTTTAAAAATTGAAAAAGAAGAAGAGAGAGTGATGACTCTCTACTCTCATGCACCAAGGAAAGGCTATGTGAGCACACAGTGAGAAGACTGCCATCTGCAAGCCAGGAAAAGAGATCTCATCAGAACGTGACCATATTAGCACTGTGATCTCAGACATTAAGGCTCCAAAACTCTTAAGAAATTAAGTTTCTATTGTTGAAGCCACCTGGTCTATGGTATTTTGTTATGGCAACAAATATAGTGCTTTAAAGTTTAGTTCTGTGTAGATTTTAATTAAATGGCTTAAAATTGCGAAGCCTTATTCCCCAATCTGGTTCTTTGAGGAATGATTTCACAAAATTTTCCTGGAGGAAAGCTTCTGTGATTAAATAAATTGGGCCAGGCTGCATAATGTAGTCCCCTCTTGGAAATTCACAGTATGCATTCATGTATCATATGTGGGCTGCTGTCATCCCACTGTTTACTGCTGTGTAGCCCAGATAAAGCTAACATTTCTTAAGATAAAATTTTTAATTCAAATTTCATCTCAGCATAAAAAATAAGTAAATAAAACCCATTCAAAACATTGAAAAGCAGTATGTTCTTTCACTGAAAATTTATTGAAGACATGGAAGAGAGGAGTCACAGAAGTCATTATACAGTAACACTGACTAAAATTCTGGTTAGCAACGTAGCACTCAAAATTCCACACCAACTGTAGTCAACACCTCTTTCACCTTTCCCTCTAAAAAGTTCCTTGAAAAGTCCTATTTCCATGCCTGTTTTGATTTTCTTCTCTTCTTCCATATTTAGATCTCCCAGTGGTGAGTTTACTTCCTTAATATAGAGATTTATTTTATTTATTTTATTTTATTTCATTTCATTTCATTTCATTTCATTTCATTTCATTTCATTTCCACAGACATTTTAGACCTGCTCTCACTTCTCTCATGTATTCCCATAGTTTGATAAGTAACAAAGATATCTGCTTATAAGACCATGTTTTGACATTTTGTTGTTTCACACAGTTGCTTACTCTGTACTCCATACACTTTATGTTATAACACGCCTATCAATATCATAAGGGATGAGTATTTTATTGGATGCAAACTAGGAATATGTGTTATGAGCATAGTTTTGTGTCCACATGGGTTGAAACTTCAGTTATTCCTACCAATGTACCTTCCAAATAGCAGGTGGATAATAAATGCACATTTAAAAAGTAATTGAATGTTGACATGCCAGCATTAAAAGAAGCACACCAAGCTTAAATGTTCACTTCTGGGGCAAAATATAATCACATTGAGATTCTGATGGCCTACAAATACTTAACTAGTGTGGGAAAAATGAAACAGAGTCAAAACCAATTCCCCTTTTCTAGATTTATTAATAATCCTTGTCCTTTTTAACAGTGTGCACGTGGGGTGGTAATCTTATGTATGCACATGTCTGAAACATAGTGAAGTACCTTCTTTAATATCCTAATTATAATCCATTTCAAAGCAATTACAATACCAGTTTTCTGAAGAGCTTAATGTCCCTTTCTGCAAGGCCTCATAGTTCATAGCCAGAAATTTTAGTTTAAAATACACAACACAGTTCTACTCATGAAGGATTGACTGCCAAAAAAACCAGTCCTCTCTCGGTAAACAACTAGAAAACTGAAAGAAGACATAAAACAGGTTTTTACACATTGGATAACAGGCCCCATAAGTCAGATCCCTGAGAAAAGAATTTCACCAGCTTGCTACCCGGAGAGTTTCCAGGCCATATCCAAGGAAGATGAGAGTGAATGTTCTCAGTGAGTTAAGTTGGTGTATTTGAAGGGCAGGGAGGTCAAGAAACCAAAAATTTGTGAAGATTATCAGAGAGCTACAAAGAGAACAAGCTTTGGTGATGGGCATAGCCTGTGGCTGAACGCCAATCTATGCATCAGTGAGAGAAAAACTCCCTGAGGCTGTTAGGGAGCACCATGAGAAATCAGTAGGCTGAAAAATTCCCAAGGCTCATACAAGCCTAGGAGTAGTTAATTCCCATCAGCCATAGATAAGAGATGTCACATTACTTGCAGCATTGAATGGATACCCCAGAAAGGTGTAACCTTTGTAGTGGTGATAAATTAGTTCCAACAAAAAGGCTGCTTGGGGTTCACCATGGCAAAGCTTAATAAAGTAATCATTAATGAGGCCAAATTGGTTTAAAATTTATTTGACTACACATCTCTTGCTAAAACCAAAGACAGAATTTTAAAAGCAGCAAGAGGAAATAAGTCTTCACATCCAAGGAAATCCCGTTTAGGCTATCAGATTTCTCAGGAGAGCCACAAATGTCATACCACCCTGAATGTACCCAATCTTGGAAGCTAAACAGTGTCTGGCCTGGTAAGAACTTGGATGGGAGATTTCTCAGGAGAAATCTTGCGGGCCAGCAAAGAGTGGGGGGATATATTTAAAGTGCCAAAAGGAAAAAAAAAAGCCAATCAAGGACACTTTACCTGGAAAAGCTGTCTTTCAGATTGAAGGAGAAATAAAGATATTCTCAGACAAAAAAAAAAAAAAAGCTGAAGGAGTTCATCACATCACCATTAGACCTGTCTTATAGGAAAGAAATGCTAAAGGGAGTTTTAAGGACTGTAACTAATAATATGAACTTCCATGAAAGTATATAACTCACTGGTAAAGTTAAGTGGTAAGTATGCAGTCAAATTCAGAATGCCCCAACACTGGAATGTGGCAGTGTGCTATTACTTAAGTCTAGTAGAAAGGTTAAAAGACAAAAGTATTACAAATGACTATAGCTACAATAATTTATTAATAAAGGCACAGACAAAAAGAGGTAAATTATAACGTGAAAACATAAAATGTAAAGAGGGAGGTGAAAGAGGGGTGTGTGTGTGTGTGTGTGTGTGTGTGTGTGTGTGTGTGTGTTTTAATGTTTATTTTTGAGACAGAGTATGAGTAGGGGAGAGGCAGAGAGCAAAGGGGACAGAGGATCCAAAGCGGGCTCTGTGCTGACAGCAGAGAGCCCTCTGCAGGGCTCGATCTAATGAACCATGAGATCATGACCTGAGCCAATGTCAGACCCTTAACTGACTGAGCCACCCAGGCACCTCAAGAGTAGCAGTTTTTTTATATAACTTTATCATATTAAAGAATTTATAACTCTAGACTGTTACAACTATATGATATTTTATGTACGCTTCATGATAACCATAAAGCTTAAAAAACTACACTAAATATGCAAAAGATGAAGAGAGGGAATCAAAGAGTGGCTCTACGGAAAATTATAAATTCTCAAGGGAAAACAGTAAGAGAGTAGGAAAGAACAGAACTATAAACCAGCAAAGAAACAGCAAGATGGTATTGGTAAGTCCTTACAGATCAATAATTACTCTAAATAGATTAAATTTTCTAATCAAAACACATAGAATGAATGATTGAATGGATTTTTTAAAAAAAGAAAACAAAACAAAAAGACCAAACTGTATAATGCCTATAAGAGACGTACTTTAGCTTAAGGATGTACATCGGATTGAAGTAGGGGTACAGGGAAAAAAATTTCCATGCAAATGAAAGCTAAAATAAACAATGATATTTATCCTTATAAAAGACAAAACAGACTAAGTAAAAATAATTGTAACAAGAGGTTAAAAAAATCATCATATAATAATAAAAGGGTCAGTTAATCAAAAGGACATAACAAGTTATGCACCCAGTATCAGAGCACCTAAATGTATTAAACAAACACTGACAGCTATTTCATTGATCTAAGCAAAGAAGTGAGAGATTGGTACCCTGAAACCTAGAAGACACCGATGAAAGAAATTGAGGAAAATATGAAAAATGGAAGGGTATCTTGTGCTCATGGGTTGAAAGGACGAATATTGTTAATAAGTTCACAACACCCAAAGCTATCTGCAACTTTAAAAGGACTCCTATCAAAACTTGTTTGGCATTTTCTAAAGAAAGAGAACAAGCAATCCTAAAATTGTATGGAATGACAAAAAACCCTGAATATCCAAAGCAATCTTGAGAAGTAAGAATGAACCTGGAGACATCACAGTTCTCGATGTCAGACTACATTGTGTAGCTGTGGTAGTGGTGACAGTGTGGTGTTGGCATAAAAACAAACACATGGATCACTGAAGCAGAATACAGAGCCCAGAAATAAACCCACGCGTATAGGGTCACTCATCTTTAACAAGGGTGCCGAAGACACACAGGAAAGAAAGAGAATCTCTTCAATAAATGGTGCTGGAAAAACTGGATTTGCACATGCAAAATCATGAAACTGGATCCTTATCTTACAGCATTCATGAAAATTAACTCAAAATGGATTAAAGACTTAATTAAGTGTAAGAGCTGAAATCATAAAATACCTAGAAGAAAATATAAGGAAACAGCTTTTTGACATTGGTCTTGAATGCACCCATGTAACTACACCCAAAAAAACTCATCCACCTCAAACCTGTTTTATTTGATAATATCATGGACTTCAAGCCTGAAACAAGTATTGTCATAGATTTAGGAAGTTTTTGAAGATGCGTATGTTTTGAATGTGAAGGAATATGCCTCCTTCAGGTCAGGGGGAAAATTGTCACAGCTGGTCTTCAAGGCTGCTACCAAGGGAATCTTACTTCTTGGCCTTAAAACCCGATTACATATAACCCTTTCCACGTTGACTCTGGGCTACCTTTGCATAACTGATCGAGTGTGGCCAAAGTGAAAAAGTGAAACTTCCTCAGGTCATAAGAAAACTTAGTTTCCACCTTGGTCACTTGTTTTGGATAGAGTGAGCTTGCATGGGTGTTTATTCAGAGACTACTGCCGGGGCAAGAGATACATCAAACTAGCCACATAGAGAGGTCACGTGTAGAAACCTCTCCTGAGATGGTTAACCTGTTCCAGATTTGTAGGCATCCCTGCTGAAATAACATGTAGAAGTAAATAAGCTGTCTTAGACTGAGTCATAAGGTACCATGATTCCAGTCCACTACTTACTCCAACTTTATGAGACATACCCAAGTATGAACTGTCTGCATAAGTTCATAAGTATGACTGTCAGTCAATCCATAGAGCTTGAAAGATAACAAATTATTATTTAAGGCACATAATTTTGGCATGGGTTATTAGGTAGAAATAACTAAAGACCACCTTAAAAAACCATTATAGTGGGCATTATGGATCATTTTAAATTCCATATGTATGTTAGAAGCAACTTGTTAGTTATTTCAAAATGCCTCCTGTATTTCTTACATGAATTCCATTGAAGCCAAAGGTTGGATGTAATAGTTGTGAGTGTTTCTACCCATGAACAATGCGTCTCTGATTTCATTTAGGTCTTACTTCATTTATCTTAGAAATGTTTTAGAATTTCAGTGGTAAGAGCTCTTGCATGGGTTTTGCTAAATTTATTCTGAAGCATGTTGTGTGTATGATGCTATTGTAAATTACGCTTTTTGAAAAAGTTTGATTTTCTAATTGTTTACGGGTTGTATACAGAAATAAGATTAATTTTTTAAAAAACTGGTATTCTTAAACTTCCAACCCAGGTAAATTGACTTTTTAGTCCTAGTAGATTGTTTCCCTTTTAAACCCAGGAGATTTTTATAGAGTCAAGAATTTTCTATATAAATCATGTCATCTGAGAAAAAAAAATATTTCCTTCCTTCTACTTTTTATCCATTTCTTTTTCCTATTTATACTAGCGAAAGTTTCCATTGAAATGCTAGATAAAAATTATGAGAACAATTGTACTTGCCCTCTTGAATTTATGAGAAAAATACTTAAACTTTCCATATTATGTATATTATGTTATTTTGTAGATTTTATTGTAAGACTCAGGTGATTTCCTTCTATTCCTGCTTTACTGTGAATACTTACCATGAATGGCTTTTTCATATACTAAAGACAATTTTTCATGATTTAAAAAATTTATCTATAAAAGTTTTAATGATTGCATATGCTCTATTGTATGTTTGTACCTAACTTTTAGCAAAACCCCAGTTATTTAGAGTTAGAATTCTTATGCTCTTTTGTATACATTGTATTAAATAATTCATAGAAGAGATTCGCTAGACAAAATGGTGTACACTGTTTAGAATTTTGATATATTTGGCATGAGGTTAGTTTTGACTGAAAGTAAAAACCCTGAAACTTGGAAAGCTTACCAAAAATAGGGAATAAAACAAAATCTTTTGAAAATGAGAATATCTAAAAAGTTTTTCCTGTACTTTACTCAATAAGATGAAACATAATGTATGAGAGAGAAAAATACAGTTTTTCATTATTTACACAGACATCTGCACCTTAAAAATCACTTTTCTGTGAAATGTGTCCTCAAGTGTCAGCTATATTTTGGCCCAATATATAAAAACCTTTATGTAGTTATGCACACCTATTCGTATTTTTTTCATTTTTAATGAGATTTTGAACATGAAACTGAATAGTCTGAAATTCAGTTGTTTTTATATAATGAAATTAATGAGTACATTAGTTGTTAATCAAATTACCTTTACTTTTTTTGAATTTAAAAAATTTGTGCTAAACTCAAATATAGGGGTGCGTGGGTGGCTCACTTGCTTAGGCACCCAACTCTTGGTTTCAGCTCTGGTCATGATCTCACGGTTTTGTGAGTTCAAGCCCCTCATCGGGCTCTCTACTGGCAATGTGGAGTCTGCTTGGAATTCTCTCTCTCTCCCTCTTTCTCTGCCTCCATCCTCCACTTGCACTGTTTCTGTCTGTCTCAAAATAAATAAGTCACCTTTGGAATAAATAAACAAACTCAAGTATATATATTGTAATTGGTAGATTTAACAAGTTAGCAAGTATAGTGAAACCTTGGTTTGTGAGCATACTTGTTCTGAAAACATGCTTGTCATCTAAAGCACTTATATATCAAAGCGAATTTCCCCATAAGAAGTAATGGAAACTCAGAAGATACGTTCCACAACCCAAAAATATTCACATTAAAATTATTACAATACTGTAATATAATATAAAACAATATAGACAATACAAAATATAAAGAAAAATAATCATATTAACCTGCACTTACCTTTGAAAACCTTAGAGGCTGGTGTGAGGGAGACAAGAAAGTAGAGAGTTATTGTGGAGGACAACTTTCGCTGTCGCTAACCGATGTTGACTATAGTACAGTTTTGATGAACTCTGATCATCACGTGCATTGAATGTAACTGGCAATAAGGCAGCAGAGGAAAGGGTCTCTATCTGCAGGTGGCCTGACTTGGAATGAAACAAAGCATTTCTAAGCTTACCTACCATGGAAAAGCAAAAGACTGTCCATACTGCTTTGAGGTGACAAAAAAAATACTTTCGTGCCAGTCGTGGGTACTTTCCAACGTTCTGAAAAATCACTGATTTCTGCCAAACACTGTGGCCTGAGACCAAGCATATGAGCATGGGAGACAGTCACTCACAATCCCACAGAGAGAGAGAGAGAGAAGAAACAGTGGCTCAGTTGTGATCATGTGACCTTTGGCATCAGGTAGTACTCGCATTGCAAGATATTGCTCACTTATCAATTTAAAATTTATTAGCAATGTTTGCTGATCTTGGGGAACATTCGCAGAACAAGTTGCTCACAATCAAGATTCCGTGTATCTCCCTAGGATTTTTTCTTTTTCAAAAAACTAATTAGATACAGCCTGTAAACTAAAAAGTAGAAAGCTAAGCATTAATTGGATTCTTTTTTGGTAATTAAAAAATATTCCTTAATGTGGTATTTTTATTACTATTGGTATGTCTTAACCTTGTATAAAGTCTAATATACTAAGAGCCACTGTCAGCATTTCTATCAATAAATTAAGTCCCCTTTCTAGGCCTTTTTAAATGGTATTCACATTTTTTCTTTTGCTACTGGAGTGTAACTTATGTGAAGAATAGAACTGTTCCTTTGGTTGAATGATGCTTCTCACTCAGGTATTCTGGAACATAGTAGGTGCCCAATATGTGTTTCTTAACAAAATAAATAATATGTACACATTTTAATTGAAATATCCATTGCAGAAATGTCACATCTTAAATACCAACTTAATGATATAAGAAAATGGAGGCTTAAGAAATTCAAGTTACCTTCTATGTGTATACTTTTAATATGGTATTTCAATTACAATGTCGATTTCCATTAAGAAATTTAAGACGGTCCACCAACAGTGCACTTCTCACTCTTCAACTTTATTTTTCTCTTCTAGTAAACATATTTGGTTGGGTCAGAAAGGTCATGTCATATCTCAGAAAGGAAAATCATGAGAAGAGATAAGTTTTAATTTCAGGTCTCAGAAATTCTGGTATGAAATCAACTCCTCCCTTCCCCAGTAAGGGAGACGGCTTATTTTAATAGTATTTTGTGAATAATGTTAGGTGGGAAACTGGTATTTGTTACATGGTTAATAATTGCCAGTTAGTTCAAAAATTGTAGGTTGAGCTTAAGAAATTAATTATCTGAAACATTCACACAAATTGGATTTCTGAAAAGAGTATCCCAGAGGAACGAATGAGTAGCTAAATTTTTCTCAAACCAGAGTACTTTTAATTTAGACAACTTGATTATTAGTACATAAAAAGTGATGTATTAAGAGTACTCTAATACATTTTAATATTTCCAAAGGCACACAGTGTCAGCCTTTTGAAATGTTTGGATACTTCTGAGGTTCTTAGACATGCTTTATGACAAGATGAACTGTATTCCATAGGTATAATGGGACTTAAGTTTTAATTTGCCTTTTTATCTTGTCTTCTGATAAATTGCTTTTAGCAAATGTAAAATTAATAAACAGTGATTTCTGAGCTTTTTATTAATTCCTCTGTGTAGCAGATTATTTATAAATTTATAGTAGCTTACATTACTTCTAGATAAATTATTAATGAACTGTGAGAGTTTAAAGCCTTACAAATCTCTTACATTCTCAACTATTGTTTTAGTAGGAAAATTTGGTTTAATAATTATTAGATTTAACAAGATTGTATTCAAGTACCTTATCTATAGTTGCATTGTTCTCACAGATTATCTCTTGGGATTCTTTTTTTTTTTTAGAGAGAGAGAATAAAGTTAGAAGTTAGCAAAAAAAAAAAAAAAGAAAGAAAAGAAACAACATTTCATGGTCAAATAAGTGTGAGCAACTCGTGTGTTAATGTTTTTTTATCATTTAAATTTTTTAACAGTTATTTATTTTTGAGAATGAGACAGAGTGCCTGCAGGAGAGGGTCCGAGAGAGAGGGAGACCCAGAATCCTAAGTAGACTCAAGGCTCAAGGCTCTGAGCTTTCAGCGCAAAGCCCAACACAGGGCTCAAACCTGCATACCGTGAGATCATGACCTGAGCTGAAGTCGGCTGTTCAACCGACTGAGCCACCCAGGCACCTCTGTTTTCTTTATCATTTAACATAATGTATACCCAAAGTAGTTCTCCAATAAATTGTTAAATTATATTAACCATATTTATATCTAGTAAAGTAGGAGCTCAATACATCTGCCCTGTCAATGTCCAGCAATTTACATGAGAAGTTTCTAATCCCAAATTGCACACAGAATTCTAATGTCAATCCTGACCCAAAGTGAGTACCTTGAATGATTAAGTCTTCAATACTACACTCAAATAAAATACTGTTTCACATATGACTTGGTGATTTACCCCATATAGTAGTATATCTGATAGTATTGCCTCTAAAATATCACCCTCAGCTTATTGAGTGTAATGTGAATAATGTATTTTTTATTTTAATGTTTATTTGTTTTTTAATTAAAATTTTTATTTTGAGATAATTACAGATTTACCTGCAGTTGTAGAAAATAATATAAAGATACCACATTATCCTTTACCTAGTTTCCACCAATGGTAATATCTTGCAAAACTGTAATACACTATCATGGCCAGGATATTGACATTGATACAGTGAAGAGAAGGGACATTTTCATTACCATAATAATCCCTCATATTGCTCTTGTGTAGACAGCACATATTTGGGTTATGTCTTGTAGTCCCATCCTGCCATCCCCATCTTTAATTAGCGTTTTCATATGATTTACATATGATTTAATTATTGAAATGTTAAGGATTAAATCTGGCTTTTTTTTTTTTTTTTGGTTTCTATTCTCTCCATTTTTCATGACTTTGTTTTCTTTTTCCTGCCTTCCTTGAGGTTACTCGAACATTTTTTTTATAATTCCAGTTAGATTTATCTATAGGATTTTTGAAGTGATTTCATTGTGTAAGTTCATTAATGGTTGCTGTAGGTATTATACATACAAAACTTGTCACTGTCTATTGGTAGTATAATTTTATCAGTTCAGATGAAATAGGAGAGTCTAGCTTCCCTTTATGTACATTGGCCATCCACCATTTATAATCTATTCATATTTAATATTCACTTGAATAATATATTCAAGATATATCCAATTCAATATAATTAATTATAAGGTATATATTTTACATATAATATATATTATATATAATATAATGTATTATTTTGAATATAACCACATTAAATAGTATTATAATTTTTGTCTGATTAAGCATAATTTGGAAACCTCAAGATGAGAAAGAAGGAAAGCCTGTTATATATGCCCATTTTTTGCTCACCATGTTCTCTCTTCCTTCCTGATGTTCTAAGTTTCTTTCTTTTGTTATTCTCTTTCTATTTACAAAACTTGTTTTAATTACTCCTTTAGAGTAGATCTGTTGGTAATAAAGTCTCAATTTTCCTTCATCTTAGGATGTCCTGATTCTTCATACCCTCAAAATATTTTCTTTGCATAAAGTATTTCAGATTAACGACTGTATTCTTTTAGCACCTGAAAAATATTATGCTCCTTCTTTTTGGGGTCCTTCGTTCCTTATGAGAAAACAGGTTTCATTCTATTTGTTTTTCCCTGTGGGTAAAATGCTGCTTCCTCTGGCTACTTGATAGACCACCTGATAGAAAGTTTGACACCAACCGCAGGATCAACTGCAAAGTTGATACACACAGAACTAGAAGTGGCTCTATTGTGCTTTAGTAAAAGTTCACAAATTTCTTTTCCTCCCCTTTGGGAGGCCAAATGAAAGTTAATAGACAGTGAGCTTGGAATGGGGCAGTAGTAGCAAGGGGGAAGTGATGAGGCAGTGTTGTGACACAGGTCTGGAATTGATAGCTACTCCACAGGCCAGATGGAGAAGGTGAATGAGACTTCGAGGCTCTGCAGGGTGAGCCACGGTGGAGGTAAGTCAGGGACAGAAAGCAGTATATTTGACTCCTAGTGTGCAGAGGGATTACACCATGGGTTCTGTTAGCTTTGGACTTGAGGAGTGAAATGCAGGAGCACATCCAGTCTCTGTGACAACATTTCATGTCCATGAAGGTCAGTGAGAGATCAGAGGAACAGCAAAGAAAATGCTCAGCTTAGGTTTCCTGTGGCGTCTCCTCATACGCCAACTTCCGCGTGGAGAAGGAAAATTATAGAGATGTATGTATGTAACAAGAAAATTAGTCCTTAAGTAGAATTTATAACTTAAAATCTTATTAAAACTTACCCAAACAAGGATGAAATAAACCAACCTAAGTAAGAAGACTGATAGACTTTTAAAATAAATGGCAAGTGTGTGTGTGTGTGTGTGTGTGTGTGTGTACAAAGGTCAGGATTACAATGTTGTAATAGTTGTGCATTATGTTGTATATTTTTGGACACTCTTCTCTCTTTGTTCACATCCAACTAATATGTCTGTAAAAGCCACTTATTTAACATAAATGCTTTACCTGGGCTGGATGGGAGAAAATAGTTCTAAGCTACTAATATTGGCTCTTAGTATGCAAGTGCCTACTTAGATTGCCTTGTAAAATACTGTTCAGATACTGCAAACAGCCCCTCCACCCTGCAAAGATCTGTTGTGGCACTCCTAAATCTTTTGGTAAAGATCTCTCTTCTCCACAAGGCAGAATGAGCCATCTTTGAACCAGTTAGAAGGTTTAGAGAGTCACTCGCTGATACACAGCCTAAAATTATCTCCTCATTACCTCTATAAATGGTCTAGAGTTACCTCTGCGGGTCTATTCTTTCATTTAAAAATCTTTTATATTGAAAATGAATGTCTTACACCCCAGTAATTTATTATAGAGCCTGTTTTGGCTTTCCTTACTGCTGTCATTATTGTACCCTGAATGAGTTCCATTTTGTACGTTCCATCGGAATTGTGGTAATTAGGATTAAATGCTGTATTTCTGCTAGAACCTGGCCAGCTCCAAATGCACTGCAGGCGACTGTTTCTAGAAAACACTGAACCGCTTGACTTGCAATCTGTATCTGATGGTCTTTCCTTTCTTTATTTCACTTATGTATTTTCCTTTTCCATTATAGTAGTAATGTACTTCACAGAACATTATATGTTTTTTTTTTTCCTGCACACAGTGTTATACTTTTCTTAAAAATAAAAATTATCTAAAAACGTTCTTTGGCATCCTGACGACAAGGTCGAACTCCCAATTAGTCACACCTGCTGTAGTAAAATTGTAATTTGGGGACGACTCATCAACAAGTAAAAGCAATGAAACAGATGAGGCTGGATGCTGAGAGGGTTTAAAAGCGTGACGTCAATCACTGACAATCATTGTGTCAACAATTGATGTCAATCTCTTTCAGGAAGAGATTACAGGAACAGGAAATACATTGCTTACGTAGGTAAACAATGGGAGAGTTATCATCAGATATCAGCTCGAGCTTGGGTCTCCCAGGAATTTGGAGATAACTAAGCAATCCCTAAAGCCCAGGTTGTGATTAAAAAAAAAAAAAAAAGTCCTAGATACTAGAGGGAGCATGTGCCTGAATGAATGCCATCAATAAGCTGCAAATCTATTGTTCCACTTTGCAGTTTTGGGCTCAAAGATAGAAGATCCATATTCTGGCTTACTCTCTGTTTCAGCTGGCTAATCTCATAAAAAGTGTGACGTAACCAACCACCTAGACTTTAGTGGCTTAAATCTGAATATTTTATTCTCTTCCCCTATGGGTCCCCCAAGAGTCCCGCGATGTAGGCTTTGCTCAGCTGGACAACTCTGCCAGCGGAGGCGGCAGCTGGCGAGCACCTGTTTCTCATTGCAAATCTATGATTCAGCTCGCTGGCTCCAGGTGCTTCTCATGCTCAAGGAACCAGTGGGCTAGCTTGGAGCACACGGGTCTCGTGGCAGAACAGAGATAGAAGAGTGTCTCCTGGGTCTTTTAGGGTCTTGGTTTGGAACTGACCCTGCGTTCTTTCCGCGTCGCCACAGGGCAAAGGAAATCGTCTGATGTAAAGCCCCAAAGCAAGACAGGCAGAAGTGTTACCCACCCACAGCGAGGCTTCGGCAAATGTAAGATTATTAAGGGGTGTCCCTTCCTCTGCCCTACTCTGTGTTAAGACCAGAAATTGATGACAAACACTGAACAGTAGTGACCGCGGGGATGGTGAGTGGTGCGGGGAGAGCCCAGGTGCCGGTGCAGACCCGCCGCCCCGGCCTTCAAAACAAACAAGCAACAAACAAAAACCAGAACACCGTAGTTTCTCTGCTCCATCTCAAGCTGACCAGTCTGAAGGTCTTAATTTTTGCACCTGATGTAAAATAAACTTAGATCCAGAAACTTGAGCCCCTGTGAATAGTAAGATTCAAAACCTAGAAATGGAGGGGGGAAATGAGAATTCCACACACTTTTCTTTGTTAATCTTGATTTCTCTCTGGTCCTGAGTTCAATTTTCCTTTACTTTGCAATTCAATTCATTCTGTCTTCTCTTTCTGAATTCATTATGCTTGTCTTACATTTTTATTTATGTTCAAGATAAATAGAATATCACTCCATTTGATTTCTGCAGTAAAATAATATATTTTTGAGTAAGCCTCTCAGAAAACACACGATGTTGTAATCGTGTTTCAAGTGTCTCAGTCAATTTTTTGCCATAAGACGTCATTGAATTTTTGAGAAATTTTTTTTGGATCCACCATGTTGGAGGGCATTGAGAATGAGCCATCTTGGAACCAGGTATAAGGTTTAGAGAGTGACTTGCGATACACAGCTTAAAATTATCTCTTTGTAACCTCTATAAATGGTCTAGAGTTGCCTCTCAGGGTCTGTTCTTTCAGTTACAAATCTTTTATATTGAAAATGACCTTGAGAGTAAAAGAATATAAAAATCACATTTGCCTGAGTTTTGATGATGGGCCTTTTTTTTCCTCTTTTAATGTTTGTTTGCTTGTTTTGAGAGAGAGTGGGGGGAAGGGAGAGAGAGGGAATCCTAAACAGACTCTGTGCTATCAAGGCAGAGCTCCACTGGAGGCTCAATCCCATAAACAAAGAGATCATGCCCTGAGCCGAAATCAAGACACTTAACCGAGTGGGCCACCCAGGCATCCCGAAAATAAAGAGCTTTAAGAGCTTCTTGACTCATTGCTTTCATCCTGATAAAGCAATGTCTCTCACCTGTGCCAGGAAATGCCAAGAGACTATTTCAAACTTCTTCTTAGATGGAGAGTTGAAATAAACTTGGAATTTATGCAGAAATGTTCGCAAGGATACTAATATGGGATGATTTTTAAAAAGGGGCTTAAATATAATATTCTAAAATTCTTTCCAAAATCTTACAATCACCCTCACCCTGAACACAGCTTTACTTGTAATTTTTAAATGGGTACGGTATATGCACGTGGTATACTTTCTAGTATCTATTTAATGTTCTGTGAAACTGATACTCAACATGAGGATAAATGTTAACTTCCAGTTACTATATTTTTTATTTATGCCATGATGTTTCTATAAAAAACAGCTTATCTTAAAATATGTCCTATAAGTAAACTACCAGAAACTAGCTAAGCAAGTGCTTTTGTAACCCATGAGGTCAGTGCAATGAAACACCAGTAATATAAATTGCAAAGATCAAGGTGAAAGCAAACTTTAAGCAAATTGAGTGGACATCTGTATGTGGACGTAGAATACTTTGTTGTGGTGCCTGGGCGGCGTAGTGGGTTAAATGTTAGACTTCAGCTTAGGTCATGATCTCAGGGTACTTAGGTTTTAGCCCAGTATTGGGCTCTGTGTTAACAGCTCAGAGCCTGGAGCCTGCTTCGGATTCTGTGTCTCCCTCTCTCTGTCTGCTCCTTCCCGCTCATGCTTTGTCTCTGTCTCTCAAACAAACAAACAAACAAACAAACATTAAAAGAAAAAAAAAGGATACTTTGTCAAAGTGGTTAGCTTGTTGACACTTAATAACTTGTTTCCAGGTCTGATCTTTACCTCTGGGGTTTAGACCTGAGGTACCCTCAATCATCTGATGAATCCAGATACTGAGATAACAAAAGAAAAATTGTGATTCCAGGGAAAACCTTAAACTGATGGTTTCCATTTCACATAGTGCTGTCTGCCAGCACTTGTGAGTACAGGGCTGGAGAATGGGTGCTCTACAACACTTCAAACAGAGTTGTCTTCGCATTCAGCCAATGCTTATATCCCAAAATGCCAGTCTTGGTGTCCAGCCTGACAGCACCCCTAGTTTCTACTGAGCAGGATAGCTTTCGGGTACCTGCAGCCTGAGTAAATTCTAGACACGCTGCTCCCTGACTTTTGATGCCGACTTCTCTTTTCTTAAAGCATTTACGTTAGAAAACTTGGAATTGTACGTTCTTCCTCTGCCTCTTTGAGAGACAAATCTCCTAGACTTTTGCCAGTTTTACAACTCAGAAATAGGTTTCTCAAGGACTGGGAGCCATCCCTTTGAAATGTAATCATGGAGAAATAGAGTGTCTCCGTCTCCTAGTCTGTGTGGGAAGGTAGAAGACTCCATTCAGTTAGTAAATTAGTGTCACTTAGCAAACACCAGTGGTCTAATCACCTTGGCCAATGTGCCTTTGTCTACCTCCCAGTACTTTTTCTGCTAGCTCACTCCACCCTCTGTTTCATTGGAGTTGAATTCAATCTCTTTTCAGTGGAATTGTTTTGAATTAAGTCTTGGCTGTTTCACATCATCCGTTCAGTGCAGTTTTTCTTGGACATACATACAGAGAGGTATAGCTCTGTCCTGTATCTCTATCCATCAAGGTATATCTCTTGTTCTATTTGTGGGAGGGACCTTGAGAAATGTGTACACAGAGTGGATGTGGCAGCTTGTGATAACAACAAGAATTCAATTTGAAACCTGTCTTAACCATTCCACTATAATTCATGTTTAGTCTTTAAAGTCTCATTTTTGTATTTTCGAGGCCGCAATTGCTATGGAAATCGTGAAGTTACCTCTTTGAATAGTCAATGGCATTGCAGTGCAAAAACAGGAAAACTGTTCACTGGCAGAGGAAGGACTCTGAGTCTGGAGCTTTTGACAGTAGGGCTAACGAGACTATTCAATCATTTTTGGCCTCGTGTGACTCCTCTATTTCTTTGGGCTCTACTTACCCCCACCCCCCCCCAAAGTTTATTTTGAGAGAGAGAGAAAGAAGCATGGGGTAGGGGCAGAGAGAGAGGGAGACAGAGGATCCAAATGGGGTTCCTCGCTGACAACAGCGAGCTTGACATGGGTTCAGACCATGAGCCAACAAATCATGACTTGAGCAGAGTCTGAGCTACCCAGACCCCCCTGGGCTCTACTTTAAATAGAAGGATTGAAGAAGAGCTGTAGGCAGGCAATGGAATAAGGGACAATGTAGGATCCTTCTCTTGAGGAATAAAAAGGAAGTGACTAAAGGTAAGACATGAATTAGAAAGTTGACACTATGACCAGTCATACCTGAGCATTTAGACTCAGATTACATATTCATCATCTCTGTTTTAAAGTGGACAAAACTTGGGGTGCCTGAGTGGCCCCGTCAGGCATCCAACTCTTGGTTTTGGCTCAGGTCATGATTTCACAGTCCCTGAGTCCGAGCCCCATACAGGGCTCTGTGCTGACAGCGCAGAGCCTGCTTGGGATTCTCTCTCTCCCTATCTGTGCCCCTCCCCTGCTTGTGCTCTTTCTCTCAACTAAACTTTAAAAAGATAAAAAAATGCATTAAAAATAGGATAAAACTTACATTTCTATGGGTAAGATTTCTACCTACCTTGGTGAATAAAGCTATATGAAATTCTGATAAATAGGGTGCCTTGATTAAAGATGCCTTATTTCATCATTTTCATGAAGGTTTATGTTAACCTGAAAATCCTAAGTACAAAAGACCATCTTTTTCTATTGAAAGATTGTACAAGCCATTTCTCAGGGCTCCTGGCTGGCTTAGTCAGAAGAGTATGATTCCTGATCTTGGGATTGTGAGTCCTCATCCTATAGAATCAATAAAGGAATAAGTTACATATTTCATACATGTAATCTAAAAATACAAGTATCCCAGAATGCTAAACCAATATATTAACAAAATAATTAACATTGACTTATTCTCAAACATGGAGCTATTTCCAATACTTCAGTTTTTTCACAAAATAGAAAGTCTAATGCTACCAATTTTTAAGAAGGTTGTGAGAAAGAGAAGTCCTAACCTACCTCTGATGGATATAAAAATAAGATTTCTCGGAAAAAGTAGAAAAACTGTGGCAACATTTTTTTGATGATAAACGTGAATATATTCCATACAACAGCCGTTCAATTTATGCACATTCAAAGTGTTAATGTGCATTTGTTCACAATTAAACATGTGGGAGCATTTTTGTCTCCATTTGTAAAAGTCAAAATTTGGAAACAAACAAAATAGCCAACTATGGAGAAATGCATGAACAAAACCCAGTGTCTTACCGAAAGTCAAAATGGATAAACCCGGTCTGTATCTGTCCATATAGCCCAGTCTTGACAGTCATAGGTGTCTGTATGCTGAGAGGGAAAAAGTGAAAGCAAGTTAGAAGAATGAACGCAGGAAGAAGAGAGTCGTACATACAGTGAACAAACTGAAGGTTGCTGGTGGGGTCTTGGGTGGGGGTGACAGGCTAAATGGGTGATGGGTATTAGGGATGGGTTTGTTGGTGTGAGTACTGGGTGTTATATGTAAGTGATGAATCACTAAGTTCTATGCCTGAAACCATTATTACACTGTATGTTAACTAACTTGGATTTAAATAAAATTAAAAAAAATTAACTAAAAGAAAAAAAAAGAAATGGAATAGAACACAATTATGGCTATGAAAAATAAGATACTGCAGTATTGTCCATGGATTCACATAAAGTTTTAAATTTATTTAAAAGATGCATTAGAAGAAGCTGCATTGAGTTGAGGAAGGTGAGTGAGGACAGTTAAAAGAGCAGTGAAACTTCAGCTTACTTTCAGTACTTAATTTCTTAAAGTCTGAAATCTGCAAATATGTTCAAGTTATTTACTTCACTTAAAAATAGAGCTTGACAAACATGAAAAAAGTAAGAATTTTAAGTTTAAATCAACTGATAAATAGTATCACAACCGTTTTAGCATTTTTTATGTAATCAGGTGGTCAAGTAAACAAGTTTTTATATTTTACTATAAAAATATTTAAGTTTGGTGGATTAGAAATCTAAAAAAAAATCCATACTGTATACTGACTCAGTGGAATATGAAGCAAAAATGTATCTAATGCTGGAATGTGATGAGAACAATATGTAATGCTTAGAAGGAAAAAGTGGAATTGTAAGTTTTTGTGTTTTTTTTTTCTTTTAAGACTTCAGGTAATCTTTGCATCCAACATGGGGCTTGAACTCATGACCCCAAGATCAAGAGTTGTATGTGGCACCAACTGACCCAGCTAGGCGCCCCGTGTGTTCTTTTAAATGAAATAAAACCACATAACTTCTCAAAGTCTGTTCTCAGCGCAGACATACTTTCTAAATTTCAGAATTACTAGTGTTTCTTTTAATTTGAATTTGGGGCCAAAAACAAATCACGTATTTTCTTTTTGTTTGTTTGTTTGGGTTTGTTTTTTGTTGTTTTTGTTTTTGACTTGTATGATCTTCCAAAAACACTTGGGGTTAAAACCAATTGAATAGATGCTATCTGAAGCAATTGGAGATCTGTCATTCTTCATGTTTCTGACAGATGAATAGCCTCATTGTTCGGATTATCTGTATTCTCAGTCCTTGTTCCTGATCTTGGCGGGCCACACCCTTGTTGATCTGGCCCAAATTATTCCCCGCTCATTTTCCATCAGTCTTCCTTCACTGACATGGTCATAATCTTACTGTCATTCAAACAGGTTATATATCCACCTAACTGTACTTTATTTGCTTCTTCACATGTCTGTCACCTAATCCCATTTTTTTTCTCTAAAACATGAAATTCCATAACCCCCTGCATTGAAGTAGATTTGGATCTAAAGCTATAAACATGTTGTATGGTTTACAGTTGGTGAAATATACTTTAAACATCTTCATTTTATAATATGAAAGCTTTTGCATAGTTGTAAACATTACATTAATCTTAATCATTAGCTACCTGCCACAAGAATATGTCTTACTGAGTAAGAGACTAATTAGATATCCTTTTTTACCATAGTTTGATCTTGAACACATATGCCATCTGTTCATATTACTCAAAGAATAACTTAAAGTAATTTGTCTCCCTAATTGAAATACTAATGAGTTCTGAGCTGTAGTTTATTTATGCAAAAGTATACCATCTGAAGACAGGAGCATGGTATGTGGATTAAAAGATCAGACCAGCTTTGGGGTGCCTGGGTGGCTCAGTCAGTTGAGCTCCTGGGTCTTACTTATTTTTAGCTCAGATCATGATCCCTGGCTTGTGAGATCAAGCCCCATGTCAGGCTCCACAGTGAACATGGAGCCTGTTAAGGATTTTGTCTCTCTTTCCTTTCACCCCTTTCCCCAGCTCATGCTCTTTCCCTCTCTTAAAAAAAAACAAAAAAAACAAAAACAAAAAAAACAAACAGCTTTGACCAAGATTTTCTATTTTGCATATTAAATCATTTTCTTAATGAGTCTTGTTGGAAACGATAAATATTCTTCAGATTCATTTTATTGACCAAACGTTTTAAAATTACATATTGTGCACCGAAGCTTCAAATACGCTGTTTTCCCACATTAACTAAATGTACCGTGGGGTTACGCTTCACCTATGAGGTATCCTCGGGTACTTAAATATGTGAGAACATGTATTGGCAAGTATATGTTTTATGTATAAAACTGACGTTTATGAGTAGTGTCCTAGGTCATATCATGGTTAAATTCCAGATGTAGAATTGTGGCTGATCTAAGTTCCAACAAATAATATTTTAACGCATTCTCCCAGTTTCACAATGAACCAAGGAAGACATACTTTTCCTTTACCTAAATGTTAATATCTATGTTTTTAAGGTTTTCACTTTTTCTATTGACTACTTATTCTCTTTCTTTTTAATATATAGCTTTAATAATTTTTATGATAATGGAATTAATCTTAACATTTGGTTACTCTTTGATAGGCTAATTGAAGTCCTTTGTAATCTTCTATGTAGAATGTGGAGACATAAATTTGGGATAATCATTTAGTAACTTAATTGTCTAAAGATCTTAGCAATTACTGGTTGATAAATAATCAGGAGAAGTACTTCAATAATAAAATAGTAAAATATAAAGTCAATGATAGGTGCAGTACCAACATTAAAGTTATTTATAGTAAATGAAGAAACAAAAATATGCCTTTTATCTTTGATAGTTTTCTTTGCTCCAGAGTTTACTTTGTCTTACATTATATAGCCATTTTTGCCTCCTTTTAAATAGTGTTACTAATGATTTTCCCCCATCCTTTTAGTTTCAGCCTATATCATTATATAGGCTATATCATTATATATATCCTATATATAGGATATATATACATATATATATATATATATATAAAATGATATAACCTATATCATTATAGTTGTAACAAGTTTTTTGTTGATTGCATATAGTTACATCATGTGTTACTTAACCCATTATGATAAATTCTGTCTTTTAATTGATATTTTTATCTATTTTTGAGCAAGAGTGAGAGTGTGATAGACAGGGAGAAGAAGGGGAGAGAGAGAGAGAGAGAGCGCAAATATCTTTTTTTTTTTTTAACATTTATTTATTTTTGAGACAGAGAGCGACAGAGCATGAACGGGGGAGGGGCAGAGAGAGAGGGAGACACAGAATCCGAAACAGGCTCCAGGCTCTGAGCTGTCAGCACAGAGCCAGACGCGGGGCTCAAACTCAGGGACCGCGAGATCATGACCTGAGCCTAAGTCGGCTGCTTAACCGACTGAGCCACCCAGGCGCCCCAGAGAGCTCAAATATCTTAATTAGGCTCCATATTCAGCACAGAGCCCAAACCTGGGTTCACTGTCATGACCGTGAGATCATGACTTGAGCCAAAATCAAGAGGTGGACGCTTAATAGACTGAGCCATCCAGGCACCCTAACTGGTGTCTTTAGATGATTTATTTTAACATAATTGTGTGGCTTTGAGTTTACCATTTTACATTTTATTTTCTGTTGATTTTCTTCTACTTAATGCTTGCTGCTTTCTTGGAGGTTTATGAAAAATTTGTAGTATTGTATTTTAAAGTCTATATTGTGACTTTTAATAGATGTCACAGTTTTTAATTGTTAATCTGGGGTTTACAAAATACAAAAAGAGCTCTGTTGAGAGTCAGTTCTTTCTTTTCTTTTTTTTTTTTTTTTACTTGAATTGGAATGTAGAAATGTTACCATCATAGGGATTTCTTCACTTTCTTGTTTTAATGCTGCTGTTGTCTTAAGTGCTACATCTCCATATATTTAAGATTTCTTTTAATGTTTTTGATTGTTTCCTTTGTGCAGAAGCATTTTACCTTGATGAAGTCCCAATAGTTGACTTTTGCTTTTGTTTCCTACCTCCAATGACATGTCTGGTAAGATGTTTCTCCAACTGCCTGTGTTCTCTTCTAGGATTTTGATGGTTTTCTGTCTCACATTTAGGTCTTTCATCCATTTCAAATTTATGTGTGTAGTGTAAGAAAGTGGTCCAGTGTCATTCTTTTACATGTTATTGTCCAGCTTTCCCAGCACCATTTATTGAAGAGACTGTCTTTTGTCAACTGGATATTCTTTCCTGCTTTGTCAAACATGACTTGACCATACAGTCATGGGTCCATTTCTGGGTTTTCTTTTCTGTTCCATTGATATCTGTACCTGTTTTTGTGCCAGTACCATAGTGTTTTGATCACTACAGCTTTATAATACAGCTTGAAGACCGAAATTGTGATGCCTCCCACTTTGTTTTTCTTTTTCAAGATTGCTTTGGCTATTCAGGGTCTTTTATGGTTCCATACAAATTTTAAAGTTGTTTGTTCTGGCTCTCTGAAAAATTCTGGTGGTATTTTGATATTCATTGCCTTAAATGTATAGATTTCTTTGGAGAGTATAGACATTTGAACAATATGTGTTCTTCTAATCTCAGAGCATAGAATGTTTTTCCAAAAAGAAAAAAAAAATCCTGCTAAGCAATGGTTTAAGTGTTGCAAATGTCAAACCTATTTTGAAGTCTTCAGAGAAGAGTAGCTGATTTACAATTCTCTAGCTTTCTTTCTTATATTCCAAGTTTCCTTCTGAAATCATTTCTTTCTATATTAAGAATTTTCTTTAGCACTTCTTTAAGGTCATGTCTGTTGGCTACGATTTTCTTCATTTTCTTGATAAGAAAATGTTGTCATTTTAACTTGATTACTTATGGTTATTATCTCTGGATTCAGAATTCTAGGTTGACAGAGTTTTTTATTTAGTATTTTGAAAATATGCCACTTAAGTCAATGGTCATGGAGAACATGATACGAAGTGAAGTAAGCTAGACAGAAAAAGACAAATAGTATCTGATCAGACTTATTTGTAGAATCTAAAAGAGAACAAAAAGGCAAACTCAAGGAAATAGAGTAGAATGGTGGTTCCTGGGGGCTGATGGGCAAAGGAGGTAGAAATGGGGAGATGTTGATAAAAGGGTACAGAGTAAGTGTTGAGTAGGATATGTCTAGATATCTAATATACACACATGATGCATGTATTTAATAATAATGTGTGGAGCCCCGAAAATATGCCAAGAGAATAGATTTCAGGTACAAGTGTCTCATACACTGGGGCACCTGGGTGGTTCAGTTGGTTAAGGGTCTGATGTGGGGTTTGTAAGTTTGAGCTCCACATCAGGATGTCTGCTGTCAGCGCAGAGCTAGTTTTGAATCCTCTGTCTCCCTCTCTGCCCCTCCTACATCTCAAAAATAAACACTTCTTTAAAAAAAGTCTCATACACAAAATAACTAAAGAAATATGTTAGCTTGGTAGTAATTATTTACATATGTGTTGTACCCCTTAAATATATATAATTTTTATTTAAAAATAAATGAAAACAAGGTGCCCCTCTTCTACTCTTTGTAGTTTTGCTGAGAAATCTACAGCCCTTTGAATTGTTTGCTATTGTTAATATGGCTTTTTTTTTTTTTTTTTTTGTCTGGCTGCTTCCATATTTTTCTCTGTTTTGTTTTCAACAGTTTGATTATGATGGCTCTGGAGAAAGATCTATTGAGTCTATTACATTTTTAATTCATTGAATTCCTGGAATTTAGAAATTTGTGTGTCACTAAATTAAAGAAGTTTTCAGACAGTGTTTCTTGAAATACTTTTTAGTACCACACTCTTTCTTCTTGGCTTTTGGATATCTAGAACCTGAACTTGAGAGTGCTTAGGAATGTCTAACAATGTCTGAAGCTCTATTCATTTTTTTTCCATCCCTTTCCTGTGCTATTTAGATAGATCAACAGAAAATAGTCTCCAGGAGTTCATTGACTCTTTACTCTGTTCTATCCATTCTGCTACTGAGAAACAATCCAGTGAGATTTTGACTTCCCTTATTAAATTTTTCAGTTCTAAAATTGCCATTTCTTTGTTAATCTTCTTCCCTTGACTTTCTAAATGTTTCAATGTTTTAAAAAAAAATTTTAATGTTTTTATTTATTTTTGAAGGAGAGAGAGAGATAGAGCATGAGCAGGGAAGGGGCAGAGAGAGAGGGAGACACAGAATTGGAAACAGGCTTCAGGCTCTGAGCTGTCAGCACAGCTGGTCTTGAACCCACAAACAGTGAGATCATGACCTGAGCCGAAGTAAGATGCTTAACCCACTGAGCCACCCAGGTGCCCTTAATTTTTCTGTTTTTAAAGGAAAAATCACCTGTTGGAGCATTTTTGTAATAGTCATTTCAAAGTCTACCATATAGTAGATTGCCTGTGTAATTTTAGTGTGAGTTTAATTTTTTGTGTGTTTCTTTGTATTCCAAATAAATATAAATTGTAATCTGGTTATTTTTAGTATTACATTAACAAACTCTGGGTCTTGTCCAGTTTCTACTGAGGATGGGGTCATTCTTGTGCCGCTAAGCAATGAACATGGTGAAGTTCAGGCCACAAGTTCTAACATAATTTGTTGGCTCCAGTTTCATTGTTAAGTTTATTTTTCCAAATCTTTGCATTGCTCTTTGAATTGATGCTATATGTGTACTACCCAAGTGATCATTCTAGAACCTGGGTTATCGTCTATCCATTAATTCAGTTTTCTAGGTTTTTGACTAGCTTATTAAGAACAAATCCAGGGGTCCTGGGTGGCTCACTTGCTTAAGCATCCAACTTCAGCTCAGTCATGATCTCATGATTCAGGAGTTCAAGCCTCGCCTTGGGCTTGGTGCTGACAGCTCAGAGCCTGGAGCCTGCTTCGGATTCTGTCTCCCTCTCTCTTTGCCCTTCCCCACTCACGCTCTGTTTCCCTCCCTCTCTCTCTCTCTCTCTCTCTCTCTCCCTCTCCCTCTCCCTGTCCCTCTGTCTCTCTCAAAAGTAAATAAACATTAGAAAATTAAAATAAAAAAAGGGAAAAAAATCCATGCATGTTCAGCATGGTGTGAACCCAGTGTATTAAAAAACAAAACAAAACAAAACAAAAAAACCCAAAAAACTGTATAGTGTTTCTTTTCTGAATTTCATTCACTTTGCAGTCTTCCCTGTAATTTCCTCTTCGATGAGATTACCCTTGTCATTCAGCCAAAAACTTAGAGGAATAATTACCTTGCTTGCTGTACACTTCTGTGATTATGTCTGTGTCTGGCATGGAGTAAAGGAAGAAGGGAAAGTGAAGAAAAATAAAACATTGTGGAATGGCCCTGCCCTCTTGGAACTGTGGTTTCACTAAATGAAGAAGAAAGTTTCTATTCCTTAATTTTGAGCCTCGTGTAGTTACCATTAGCTTCTGCTGCCCCCATGGAGATGGGCTGGTGAGTTGGGCACTGAGAGAACAGAGAAAGGAAAACACACAATAAAAGGTCTCTATCCATCCCTCACTGAGCATTAGGAGTTCCTTTTGTTTCCTCAAAAGAATATCTCGGAGAGCTATGTATGTGCCGCTGTACCGACTGTGGTTTCTGTTCTCGAGTTCAGGCTACAGAATGTTGGGGGCGCTGAGGACACTGGTAACTCTGTTAACTGCTCAGTAATACTTCAAATTTGGTGTTTTTCCTCAGTCTGCCTGCTACTATTTCTTTTCATAGTCTTCCAACAGCTGTTCTCCTCAGTCCTTTCAGGTTTAATAATTGGATTCATTGGCAGAGAGCAGATGGAGTATGGTTATTCAGTATTACCCAGAACCAGAATGGATACAAATATATTTATGTTCACAGAAACGTCAAGAATCCATGATTCAGACGCTACAGAGTTAGACTGTGGTATCAAGGAAAGTTGGGTGTTGTTTTTTGTTTTGTTTTTTTAAATAATCTTGTACTATGGTGAGAAATGTTTCTTTGGCGTGTGTTCATTCAGTTGGTAAAAACTATCTGTGGTATACTGTTTGCCAAAATGACCTTGATTATTCTTCTCCCTGTATTCACTTTCCATGAAATTAATGTATAGATGGTCTTGCCATGGTATAGAGACTGTTTTTTTATCCCTTCAATTTGTGTTGCCCCTGAGATTTTCTTGGATACATAGGGTCTGGCACGAGTGATAATGTGCTCGTGTGAGCCTAAGCATTAAGACGTCTGCCATGTTTTTGCCTTTTTTGACTGAAAGTATATGCGCGAGTCCAGTTTGAGACCAGCTCGAATTGCTGACCTGAAGAACTAGATCCAAATAAATTGTTGTACTTCTGAGTCTAAATAAGGTAGAATTATAGAGCAATACCATAGTGAACTGTAATTGGTACATACACCTGTAATTATAAAAATTTGGGACTTGCAGACTTGACCCTTTCCCCATCAGGTGACCTATGCTTTGACTAAATAATTGAGTGTTTGGGGAAATGGTATAAGTTGGGACAGGTAGAGTTCCATGTGGTCCCATAAACAAAAATACTTTGTGACATCTTCATATTTGCACATCTTTTTGTCCTACACCAGATTGTCTATTCTGCAAAGTAAAAAAAATTTCCTTTTCTCCAAGGCTCAGATTGCCAAAAAAAATCTAAAAGTGACTAATTTTACTCGCTTTAATGGATCAATCTTATTATGCTGTGTTGCTTTTCTGCTCAGTTCAGTGGAGTCGCCAATTAAAATAACAGGTTCAAGCAGATGGGCTTTGAGGTGATGAGAGGTCATTTTCCTGTGTCAAGGAATAACGAAAGGAACCACATTGAAGCAGTTTAGTAAGAAGTCATTTCAAAGAGCTCATACTTCAAATTGAAGTGTGTTCTCCAGCATTACTCATTTATAACTTTTTAGTATATTGCATTAGTTATCAATTAAATTCAACATTCTATCTCTTGTGGAATTTTATTTCTTTTGGGCACGTATAGCTCCAAAAAAATAGACTTGCTTCCTTGAAACATGTGTTTTTACAATTAATGAAATGTTTCTTCATTTTGAAGATTTCTGGGCACAGTTGTTGGACTCTTGGTAACTGGCATAACATTTGACCTCATTCTAATTTGCAGAACATAATTGGAGCTGAGGGATATCATTATTCATAATACTTTTCTAATTGTATCAAAAAAGAGATAACCTTTGAATCAAGAATGACATTCAAAGAAAACTGGCTGTTCCTTCTCTTAAATGTGGATAAATCAGGACCACTTTTTGCTAATTTTTCTGCTACTAATACTTTATAAAATATGCATATGGTCTCAGTGTTAGTCTTGGGAAAGTATTGACCTACACATGTTGGATGTTTGGTAAAATAGACCCTTCATAAATTTATGAGCTTTTTTTTCACATTAATGTCCTTATATTGAGTTAAATTTGAAGACTGGAAAAAGAGTGTAAGTTTTTGGCACATGTTATTGCTAAGGTGAATTGCTTTCCTAAAATTTGGTTAAGTTCTTAGACTCATGTCTACTTCTGAGATGAGTCCCTTGAAAACCAATCAAAAAGTGTTTTCAGGACCAGAATTTATTGCAATATATAGCAATAAATTTAGTCTGTACACACACACACACACACACACACACACACACACTCTATAATGGTACATATATATTATATATAATATATATTATATATATATTATAAAATTTAGTGTGTGTGTATATACGCTACAATTGCCATTTTATTTGTAGCCTTAGAGACTTAATATATTATACTGCATAATTTAAAAATGTAACCCTTAAAGAAAGAGTGACCGCTCATGAAGCAGGATGCTTAGTTTTGCAATAAGTTTTGCAAACTTATTTAAATTCTGTAGCTCTTAGATTATTATAAATAAAATGAAGATCAATCTGTTTTTCCCAATTCTGAGATTTTATAACTGATGAACTCTTCTAAGAAAATTACTGATAGATTTATTGCTCTCATTTGTGGCTCTTGTTTGTGAAAGAATTGAAAAGACCTAAAAGCTAGCTATTGATTAGAGGTTTATTAAAAATAACAGCTACTGTTTAAGGATTTCTTTCTGTAATAAGTTAGAAAAATGTACATGTGATTGTATTTAATTATCAGAAAATCAATTTGTGGGTCTGAGAGTTGATGTAACTTGTTCTTGGTAAACAGCTAGTGTTTGGAAGAACAGGAATTATAATTGGGGCACCTGGGTGGTCAAGTTGGTTAAGCATTCGGCTTTAGCTCAGGTCATGGTATCTTGGTTCTTGGGTGTAAGCCTCTCATTGGGCTCTGAGCTGACAGGCAGAGCCTGGAGACTGCTTCAAATTCTGGTGCTCCCTCTCTGTCTCTGCCCCTCTCCCTCTTTTGAAGGATTTTGAAGATTTCTGTCTCGCTCTCTCTCACTCTCACTCTCTGTCTCTCTCAAAAATAAATAAACCTTCAAAAGAAAAAAAGAAATTATAATCCATGATTATCTTATACCATGTCTACTGTGCTATTTTTTATTGAGATACAATTAATACACAACATTTGAGTTATAGGTGTACAACATAACGATTCGGACTTTGTGTATAATGCACGATGATCACAATAAGTCTAGTCAATATCTGTTACATTCTCAACTTTCGCATATGCAGTACATATTAAGTGTAGTCAGTGTGTTACATAGTACATCCACATGACTAATCCCTGAAAGTTTCTAGTTTCCAACCCTTGAGTGCATTCCCTACAACCTTTTACTGGTAACTGCCAAACTGTTGTCTGTATCTATGAATTCAGTTTGCCGTTGTTTTTGTTTTTGTTTTGTTTTTAAGATTACACATACAAGCGAGACCTTAAAGTATTGACTTCTTTCTGTCTTTGCTTAATTCCCCTTAGGAAACAGCAGTGGCTGTAAAAGTACTCAAGGTCCATCCTGATGTTGAAAATTCTTTCTCATGGATGAATAATAGTCTATTGTGCATTTGTCTGTATGTATACATAGTATATAGAGAGACGCACATTTTCTTTTTCCATTGCTTCCTTGATAGAGTTTGTTTGCATGTCTTGACTATTGTAAATGATGGCAAAATGAACACAGGGGGTGCATACATGTTTTTGAGTTGGTGTTTTCATTGTCTTTGGATAAATACCCAGAACTGTAATTGCTGGTTCACATGATCATTTTTCATTTTTTGAGCAACCTCCATAGGGTTTGCCATAATGGCGACACCAAGTGACATTCACAGCAACAATGCACAAAGGTTTCATTTGCTGTACATCCTCATGAACACTTCTTGGTTTTTCGTCTTGTTGATAATGGCCTTTTTTTTAAGTTCTATTTATTTAAGTACTCTCTGCACTCAACATGGGTCACCTGATAATGGCATCTCTAACAAGTATGAGGGGACCTCTCGTTGTAGTTTTGACTTATATTTCCCTGATTATCAGCCGCATTGAGAACCGATCATGCATCTGTTGACCATCTGTATGTCTTCTGTGGAAAATGTGTATTTGGATCCTCTGGCCGTCTTTTAACCTGATTTTTTCCCACATATCTGTGGATTTTGGATATTGGCTTTTTGTTGGATATGATTTGCAATTCCATAAGTTGCCTTTTAATTTTGTCAATGGTTTCCTTTGTTGTACAAGAAGCTTTTTAGTTTGATACAATTTCACTTGTTTGGCTTTTGTTGCTTTTGCATTTGGGGGTCAAATATAGAAAATCTTAAGCAACACAAATGTCAAAGAGCTTTCCACCTACGTTTTCTTCCAGGAGGAAGGTTTCAGGTTGTACTTTCAAGCCATTCATCCATTTCGAGTTAATTTTTGTGTGTAAGGTAGAGGTTCAGTTTCATTCTTTTGATGATAGTTTTCTAGTTCTGCCAACACTATATTCAAGATATTGGCCTTTCCCCCTTATATATTTGGCACTCCTTATTTGTTTTTGTTTAAAAAAATTTTTTTTAATGTTTGTTTTTGAAGGAGAGAGTGACAGAGCATGAGTGGGGGAAGGGAAGAGAGACAGGGAGACACAGAGTCTGAAGCAGGCTCCAGGCTCTGAGCTGTCAGCACAGAGACTGACTCAGGTCTCAAACTCACAAACCGTGAGATCATGACCTGAGCAGAAGTCAGATGCCCAACTGACTGGGCCACCCAGGCACCACAGTATTTTCCTGTTTTTGATGCTACTATGATCATGAATGTTTTTTTTTTCCTTAGATTTTTCATTGTTAGTTCTCCAAAATGAAACTAATAGGTTTGTTGATTCTGTATCTTGCACTTTTACTGAATTACTTCATTGGTTCTACCAGCTTTTTGGTAGCGTCTTTGGAAATTTCTCTATATAAGATTACATCATAAAATTTGGGTGTTTTTTATTCCCTTATCCTATTGCTCTGGCTAGGACTTTGCGTACTGTGTTGAATGAGAATAGTGAAAATATGCACCCTTATTTTGTTCTTGATCTCTGAGGAAAAACTTTTAACACTTTACAGTGAAGTGTGATCCTAGCTGTGGGTTTGTCATACATGTCCTTAATTATGTTGAAGTAGGTCCCTTGCATCCCAAATGTCTAAACTTTTTTATAATAAAAACATGTTGAGTTTTGTTAAATGTGGAGAAAGATGAGATTCAGGATAAAGTAACATGTGAATTGAAATAAAATAGTTCAAAATTAGCATTATTTTTTCCTTTAAAAAGTGTTTGAAGTGCAGAGATGTTTGCCTGATAATGAAAAATATCCCAGCAAGACTTGGCTAACTCTGTTCCACACATAGCTAAAAATATAATTACCAGAAATATCACATTAAGTTTGGCTTCAACTAGATTTTTTTTTTTATTCCTCTTCACAAAGAGATTTCAGAAAAGCTCATTAATTGGGTTAGGAAACAGTATTTTTAGAGCCACACATTCTACGGAGTCGTAAGGATTATGATCACAATTCTTCTCTCCAGAGCTCAGTAGAACATGAAGTATTTCTTAGAAATAGGTTCTATTTGTGCATGTGGTAGGAGATGGCAGGCAAAATGTTGAAGTGTCAGTGTTGTCCTTAACATATCTAATGGTTCCTCTAATAATTGCAACATGTGGATTTTTTTTTTTTATTTTTTGGGCATGTCCTAGGTCCTCCAAGTATATAATCAGACTCTTGGCTGGATATCCTAGTAGTCTCAGATTATCTTTGCTGCATTGTCAGTTGTAACCGATGAGGTGTTAGGAAATATGGCAGACTTGGTGGAAGACTGAACTGTGTGTATGTGTAGGTGATGTGTCTTTGTTATGTAACACAAAATACCAAGAACTTTAAATTTGGATACCTGCCAGTTCTTGTGGCCAACTTTTCTACAAGCCTTAATAAATAGTGAGAGAGCCATCTTTACCAATGTTCATTCCCCCTACTTGATATAAGTGCTAGGTATGCCCTTGGAAGAATAATGCTATAATGAATTGTTAACTGTATAATAAGAGTTGAGGCAGTTGGGTTCCCAAAGAATCACTTTTAAAGCCTGGGGCCCCATAGAAGATGGGCGTTTTGGTCTTTCATAGATGAGTCAGTGACTATGCTGCAGGGATATGGAAAAAAGCATCTGTTCCCTGAAGATTAAAAATAAGGATTCCAAAAATGCATGTACACATTACTGCCTTAAGATTGAGGCAACAGTATTGAGGTGATGACTTTGTAATGGGATGCAAAGCACAATGTGTATTGGCAGAATATAGTGTAACTACAGAATTGGAGAACAGCCCTAAATAGTGGCTGTGGTTGGAAAGAAACATGGTGGCCAAAGTGAACTACTTTGTGGTTTTGTGTCCGTTAGTGAGGCATAGTGTGGCATGCATCTCCGTGAATCCCATAGTCCAAGAACAAGGAGAATTTGAACAGGCAAACCAAATAGGGCTTGTTGGGGGATGAGGCAAACCATTAAGCACACTGAGTAATGTAAGGACATAACCATATTTGCTCTCTTTATTCTCAAAAACTTCTTCCCTATCATCCTAAATAGAGGAAGTCATTCTGTGATTAGGAATACATTTAAAGAAAGCTTTATATACAATTTGAGATGGGAGTTTTAAGATAAACTAGACTAGGAAAGTACAATGAAAAGTATTTTAGTAAATTAAAACTAACAGCAACTCAAGAGAATTGTGCTGAGAATTCAATGAAGAAGTGATTATCAAAATGGAATCCATGTGTGGAATGGAGGATTTATTTTATTTTATTTTATTTTATTTTTATTTTTTTATGTTTATTTTTTTGGGAGAGAGACAGAGTATGAGTCAGGGAGGGGCAGAGAGAGAGGGAGACACAGAATTTGAAGTAGGCTCCATGCTCTGAGCTGTCAGCACAGAGCCTGATGTGGGGCTCCAACTCACAAACCGTGAGATCATGACCTGAGCTGAAGTAGGACACTTAAGGGGCGCCTGGGTGGCGCAGTCGGTTAAGCGTCCGACTTCAGCCAGGTCACGATCTCGCGGTCCGTGAGTTCGAGCCCCGCATCAGGCTCTGGGCTGATGGCTCAGAGCCTGGAGCCTGTTTCCGATTCTGTGTCTCCCTCTCTCTCTGCTCCTCACCCGTTCATGCTCTGTCTCTCTCTGTCCCAAAAAAAATAAATTAAAAACGTTGAAAAAAAAAAAATTGAAGTAGGACACTTAACTGACTGAGCCTCCCAGGCACCCCGAGGATACATTTTAAATAGAAATATATAGAGGCACCTGAGTGGCTTAGTTGGGTAAGCATCTGACTCATGATTTCAGCTCAGGTCATGATCTCATAGTAGGTTCAGGCTCTGCACTGGATTCTGCATTGACAGCATGGAGCCTACTTGGGATTCTCCCTCTCTTTCTGACCCTCCCCTGCTCATGTTTGTGGTCTCTCAAAATGAACATTAAAAAAATAGAAATATATAAAATCTTGTTTATCCTTAAATGATTTGGAATTCCTTCTCAACTCCATTAATCTAAAATTGTGGATAAATAATAAGGTGCATAGTTAAACCAAATGAGAAAATTTGTTCATGGTATTATGTAAAGTGAGAACGGAGTACTTTACCATGGGTATTAGTAAAACTAAAATTATAAAGTATAAGGAAATTCTTCACATAACATGTTGGTTTAAGAATCAAAGAAAATGAGAAAAAAAAAATTCCAACTGAGTAATAGGAAAATAAACCATATCAACCTGAATTAGTGACAGCAAAAGGTTTGTTTAGATGGATGTTGATAGCATTAAATGTTTATAACAGAAAGGAAAAATTATTTCAAATCACTCCACCAGGCAGCTAGGAATATTACAGTGACACAATGTCCAAGTATGTCCACAAAACTGAAATATTAAAGAAGACAACAAACGAGAAAAACGGGCAAACAATTGAGAAAATAAAGCCCAACGCTGATTTATCCAAAAGATTAATAAATTGCATAAAATCTAAGCTAAACTGGTCAAGAAAAAAAATCAGGAAAGAAATCAGTAGCAGCAAGAATGAAAGAAGAGATATCAATGCACATCTTACCAACTTAAAAAGAGTAATCGGAGAATAGTAGAAAGTGTACCAACAAAAATTGGAGGCAATGATAAAACTAGTGAAAGACACAAACTTGAGAGGAAGCAAGTAAATTGAGTAGTTCTGTTATCTATTAAGGAAATTGAATTTTCAGGGGTGCCTGGGTGTCCGACTTTGGCTCAGGTCAATGATCTCACTGTTCGTGGGTTCGAGCCTGTGCTGAATGCTTGCTCAGAGCCTGGAGCCTGTTTTAGATTCTGTGTCTCCTCTCTCTGTCCATCCTCCACTCATGCTCTGTCTCATTCTGTCTCTCAGAAATAAATAAATGTAAGCAAAATATTGGGTTTTTAGCTTAGAGGTAGTATGGGCTGAATTTGTCCACCCCTAACATTCACAGGTTCAAATAGTAATCTCCTCAGAGGTCATTTTCCACAGAGGATTTCCTCTCCAAAATGTATTCTATTGTCACTTATATCCCCTGGTGAAAATCCTTTGTCTGAAACAGAACCTGAGGACTCAAAGTTTACCCACATACAGTAGAAAACTGTCAAGCTGGCTTCAAAGAAGGCTCTCCGGGTCTCTTTCTTGAAATAAAGCTTAATCTGTTGTTTGGAAGTCTCTGGGAGGGTCAAGTTAAAATACACATTTACCCTAGAAAATTCATTACACTGGGAGGAAGGCAACATTTAAATCCATTCTGAGGAAATGGGAACTAAATATGACTCTTAATGGGCATGTTGCTTGCTTTTCAGATAAGGTCACTGGATTCACTTATTATTCGGGGCGGGGGGTGGGGTATAGGTTTCCTACCTGAAGCACCCTGACCCATCCTGTAATTAAGAGGGATTATTTTCTATTAATTGCTGATGTACATATGTATGTATGTAATTATGAGAAAGAGCACACAGGAGCAAGATGGGGAAGGACAGAGGGAGAGGGAGAGAGAGAATCTGAAGCAGGTTTCACACCCAGTGAAAAGCCCAACACAGGGCTAGATCCCAAGACTATGAGATCATGACCTGAGCTGAAATCAAGAGCCAGACGGTTATCCTACTGAGCTACCCAGGCACCCGTGTCAATCTCTGTATTATGTCAGAAGATCAGAAAATACTGTTGTTTTCCTCCTAACGTTTAGGTGGTGGTGGCCACACTGTATTATACAAAACATGAAAAGCCAGATGCCAGAGTGTTCAAAAATGTATACAAAGTCGCCACATGGAGACTATAGTATGCAAATTAATATTCAGAGTATCTTTTGCAAATCCTGATAACTAACAATTATTTAGGCTTTTAGCATGTGCTAGAGACTATTCTAAATGAGTTATGTGTACAGTTACATTCCAGGTAGATAAAATTTTTATGTGTATTTTACATAATAAACGGAGGTAAAAGAAGGTTGATGAAGATCTCACAAAGTGTGGAGGATCCATAATTGAAAACGAAGCCTTGACAATTCTATCCTCCATTACGGAAATAAAATAAGTGGGAGGTATCTGTTACCTTTATATAATTATTTAGCATAGTCTAACTTTCTATTAGCAATAAATTAACCAGAACCTAATGAAGTCTGAGAATGCCAGTTTCTACAGGAGATGATGCCATGAGTGGTTAGCCACATAGTGAATGTTGTATATCTGCTATTCTCTGAAGTGGGGGAGAATATTGGGACTTAGACCCCAACCCAAGCCAAGTAAAATGGGCTCAAATAAAATTTCCTATAGCCCTCATGTCTGGATTCTTCTACCTCTGTTACTGGCTAGACGACTTTCCCTAATACTCCCTTCTCGGTGTCATGAGCCCAGAGTAGCATTTGGTGAGGGAGTTGTCAGGAATACCTGAAAGAGGTTTTGTGGATTTGAGAACACAGGTGAACAGAGAGGCTGGATCCTACTATCTCCCCAACAAACTTTCTGTAACCACAAAAATGAGACAAAAGGATTACGTTTTCAGCTCCCATGAAGATATTTTACAGAGAAAATGGTGGAGTACATGAAATCAACTAGTTGGGCCTTACTGGGTCTAATCTTCCTAAATTTCCCCATGGGAATTTCCTTCACTGAGTCCCAGTTTCTTAAATACTCCTTTGTGAGAAGTTCACATAACTGTTGTACTAGGTATATTTTCCCAGGGGCAATCAAATGTCTATCCATGCGTTATAAACAAAGTTGAGTGTGTGTCTCAGGGTCACAAAATCTCTCTTGAGGCCTTGGGAAGGAGTTCAACTCTATCAGCCTTGAAGCCACTTTGACATATTCTTTCCAAAACTTTAATTTGTGTGCATGTAAATCATGTGATATTTAAAGAGGTGATTAAAAGTGAGTGATTTCATATTATGATTGCTATTCCTATCAGGAAAGCTTTCTAAAAGATACCAGATGTGAATTAAACTCTTCAAGGGACATCAGTGTTGTTTCTTGGTCTGTCGCACGATAAAATGTCAAAAGGAAGATAAGGAAACAAATTGGTTAAGACGGTATATTTGTCATGATGGAACATGGAGGTTTTATCTCCATGAACAGATTAGATCAAATTGGATCTTAAAATTCTGATTTAATTTGACCTGCCTTGCCTGTCTACAGGCAGATTGTTACGAATTGGAATATTCAGTGCCATATAAAAAAGATAAAACAAAACGTTCTTACTTTGGTTCCAAGGTATGATCAATAATTTTCCTTTAGGCACTTTCTGCCTTTTACAACCAAATCCCTCAGCTTGGCATTGTGCCATGGGTATGCCTAATTAAAAAAAAAAAAATTCAGTCAGATAAAATGCTATTACCACCTGTTTTCCCCTGATACTTAGCTTATCAGAAATAACAAGTATTTTTCTCCTGAATACACTATCATCCCACCTGGGAATATCTGGGAAGGTATTTTCATTATTTAAAATTACGGCAGTGCGCCTGGGTGGCTCAGTCGGTTAAGCGTCCGACTTCAGCTCAGGTCACGATGTCGCGGTCCATGAGTTCGAGCCCTGCGTCGGGCTCTGGGCTGATGGCTCAGAGCCTGGAGCCTGCTTCTGATTCTGTGTCTCCCTCTCTCTCTGCCCCTCCCCCATTCATGCTCTGTCTCTCTCTGTCTCAAAAATAAATAAAAAGCGTTAAAAAAATTTAAAAAAAAATTACGGCAGTGCAAATATAATCTCCAAATTGGGACTATCATTTTAGATTCTCTCAATAAAATTTTATTGATATTTTTGAAAAAGAAATAATGATTAAAGATAGAAAGAGGTTTGATTCTTTATGAATTAAAATCTGGCTATCAAATATGTATAACAAGGAATTGTACACATGTTTAAGTGTGTCTTAAATCAGAAAAACATGATCTCAAGTAATGATAATTGTTTCTGGGAGTCCATTAGAATACAAAGGTGGCCCAGGGTATATACGTATATTGATACATGAGAACATATTTTTTTATGTTTATTTATTTTGAGAGAGAAAGAGATTGTGCACACACAAATACATGCACAAGTGGGGGGAGGGGCAGACAGAAAGGGAGAGGAAGAAAATCCCAAGCAGGCTCTGCACTGAAAGCACAGAGCCCAATGTGGGGATCTATCTCAGGAACCGTGAGATCATGACTTGAGCCCAAAACTACCAGTCAGATACTTGAACCTACTGAGCCTCCCAGGTGCTCTGACACTTGTGAAGATTTTAAAGAAAAAGATCTTCAGGAAACAAAAGACCTTTATTACACTCAATTTCCTCCCAAATTATATCTCACTGTGAGAGCACAGTTCAACAGACTCAGTGTAAGTAACTTGTCCATGATTAGGAATGTGTGGAAGATAAATTGTTTCTGTAATTCTTAAATAAGTTTGGAAAGAAGCATTCATTGCTCTAGATGCCATTTGAAATTGGTTGTTCACAGTTTCAATCTATATCCAGGGTTTTGGATATCACGAAGTCAAGAGAGGAAAAACAATTCCCTGTTTATATTTAGAGTTTGGCAATTTTTCTTATACAGAGATACTTGTCTGCAGCTCATCTGTATGTTCACCAGGGAAAAAAGGATGTTGCAGACTTTTTTGCTTGGAGGGTTTCAAATAATCATCTAAATAGATTAATTGGGGCTCAGTCTGGGTGGCTTAGCCTATTAAACATCTGACTGTTGATTTTGGCTCAGGTCATGATCTCATGGTTCATGGGATCCAGCCCTGCGTTGGGCTACTTGCTATCAGCACAGAGCCTACTTGAGATTTTCTTTCCCATTCTCTCTCTCTTCCTTCCCTGCATGCATTCTCTTTCTCTCAAAATTCAAGTAAATAAATAAATAAAATTAATAAATAATAACAGCAAAAGAAAAAAAATGATTTACACTTATATAACTGTGAAGTAAATTTCATTTGAGTGGTATATTTTTCTTGAAACACCAAGCAAGATATATTATCTGCACTGTCTTGTACTCTGAGGTGATTAAAGCTTTTCTAGAAACACGTGGTACTTTGGTCTTCACTGAATAAAGATAATTCTTGAAAACATACAGGATATGTGCTCCCTGTTCATGTAATTCATACATGTACATGGTTTTTGTTTTGCATTAAATTGAAGAGAAATTTCCACTGAATATGACAGCAGGTTGTTTTCATGAGCAAAGTAGAAAGGTAGAATGTGCAGAGAACTTGCCAGAAAAATCCCTTAGATCCAGACCAAGTCACTAAACTGACTCAGAGGTAGGATGACTGAAATGCTGTTTCTGTGTGCTAAATTATTATGTACCTAGTTGTTGTATTAAACATAAGTATTTTTATGAACAGAATTGACAGAAGATACATAACAGGTAAATAGGTGAACAGTGGGGAAGGACCCCTGTTTTGTGCAATGTTAAGTCAGTCTGATGCTACAATTCCTTAGGGTGAGTAGTTAAAAAAGTCTTACTATTTTCTGTATGTTCGCCAATTAATTGAATACTCTCCTAATGGGTATCCATTGAGGTAATACTGGTATTTCTTACCATAAAATGTGTGTTGGTTATAATAGGAGATTTCCCTTCTCTGAGTGATTGTATTAATTTGCTGGGGCTGCCTTAACAAAGTCTCATAGGCTGGGTGTCTTAAACAAGAGACATTTACTTTCTCACAGTTCTGGAAGCCAGAAGTCCAAAGTCAAGGTGTTGGGATTTGGGTTCTTTCTGAGACATTTTCCCTGGCAATCTTCTCCCTATGTTTTTGCACACGGACATGTCTGTGTCCTGTTTACTCTTCTTATAAAGACACTGGTCCTAGTGGATTAAGGCCCACTCTGATGATTTCATGTTAGACTAATGACTGCTTTAAAGGCCCTATCTCCAAATAAAGTTCGATTGTGAGGGCCTGGGTGTTAGGACTTTACCATATGTATTTAGGGAAGGATACTGCTCAGCCTAAAACAATGACCCTGTGCTTTTTTTTTTATGGGCCTGGGTTCTGCCCTCCAGCTGTGTGTTTCAGACCAGGATCACAGACCTTCATAAGATGCACTGACTGTGATAAACAGTATATCAGTTGTGATGCCTTATCACCCTTATTCAGGGTCAACCCAGGCCCCTCCATCATTTCTCTGTTCACACCTGACTCTAGCAGGAGTGTGGGAATTTCTTTTTCCCAGTGATGGTGACACTCTAAAAATGCACATCTCCCAGTGCAGCTGTTTTCTGCCATGGGGGGAAAAAAGTAGCTTTAGTAGAAGAAAATAAAAACAGCATGCCTGTGTTAGCTGGGATGAGAAGCAGAGAAAGGGAGTCCTGACAGCTTTGCAATTAATTTCTGCAGGAGTCCCACACTTGCTTTACTGTGTATTTTGGTTGTAGGAGCTAGTGAATTGTGCTTGTTGCCTTCTTTGTTTTTGCTAAGTTAATACATAAAATGGAATAACCTTGAATAATCATTCAAGCTATATAAGCCTGTGGGTTTTAACCTTTTTTCTTTTTTGGTATTTTGGATCTATATATCTATATCTATATCATCTATATCTGTGTATATACATATCTCTATCTCTATATCTGTATCTCTTTATCTGTATCTGTATCTATATATCTATGTCTCTTTATATATTGTACTTAATCTTTCAGCGTAGCAATGGAAAATAGGGAGACTTCTCTATTTTGGGTTCAGTTTGAAACCTAATTATTCAAAGTAAGTACATGTGGGGCAGAAAACACTATGTATCCACCACAATGTCAATACATAAAATATTTAGTTAATCTGGAAGCAAACAGATTAAATAGATATTTCGGTACAATAATTTACAGTGTCAGAAAATAAAACTCTTTTATAACATGAATTGCACCTCTCACATACTCAGTTAATGTACATCTAATGTCAACTTAGAGGTTGTTCTTTTATTCTGTAATCTGTGTACCTGGTAGAGTGAGGAACAGGATGATTGGATTTATTAAGTATGCTTAAAGCCTGAAGCTGCTGCGAACATCACATTATCCCTTAAATTGAATATATTATACTAAGAAATGCCACATGCACATAGTTCTCAAGTACTTATTTTCAAATATGAAAACCCACTAAGATAATTTGTGCAAAAATTACATCAAATCTAATTTATATGTTATTTAATTCAGACATCAGTTCAAAATAATTCTAGATTTTTTTTGGATTTTTATTTAATGTGTTTATTTATTTTTGAGAAGAGAGAGACAGAACATGAGCAGGGAGGGGTAGAGAGAGAGAAGGAGACACAGAATCCAAAGCAGGCTCCAGGCTCTGAGCTGTCAGCCCAGAGTCTGACACAAGGCTCAAACTCACAAGCCATGAGATCGTGACCTGAGCTGAAGCTGGACACTTCACCGACTGAGCCACCCAGGCGCCCCAATAATTCTAGACTTTGAACATCATAAAAAGTATCAAATTCATCAGAATACTAGGGAATGTTAAAAAAAACAGAATTACTTCTTAACAGGTACCTTGTTGCATACCTGTTGTGTATATCTGTAAGATCCAAATAGAAAGAGTGGAGAAAAAGTCCATCAGAAGAGAATATAAGAGAGACCTCTGAATTGAAACTACTTCCAAGGGTGGCTCAGTCAGTTACGTGTGCCCCTCTTAATTTTGGCTCACGTCCTGATCTCACAGATCATGATCTCACAGTTCACTTCATGAGATAAAGACCCGAGTCAGGCTCCTTCCTGTCCCTGTAGAGGCTGCTTAGGATTCTCTCTCTGCCCCTCTCCTTGCTTATGTTCTCTTTCTCATCCTCTCTCAAAATAAATAACTAAGCATTAAGAAAAGCTATTTTATTCTGAAAACTTGGAAAATACTTGTCTATTTTAGTAATACTGGTGGCAATAGCTTACTCATCTACCAAGTAATGCTTTATGAATCAGTTAAGCTTTATCGCTAAAACCATATATAAAGGGTTTTATACCCTTTATACCCCCTTTTTTTTTTTTACCCTTTTATACCCTTTTATACCCTTATTTTATACAATAAGCTTTTTGGATGTGAAAATAAAACTTAAATATGAAAATGTTTATAAAAGCACATTAGAAGGGGAAGATGACACCTGGGGCATGGCAGAATTTCTAATATCCTCAAATGTCCACACAGAAAACAGTAAGGTTTGCAAACTTAAAATTACAAGACTGATAACAAGGATATATCAAAAAGAACATGAAATAACCTATTTAAGAGGCTAAAGGAAATAAAATGTGTGCCAAGGCCTTTACATGTAGAAAACAAAATTGAATTACAGGTATGAAGGTCACAGGTACACTGTTATCCTGTATAAAAATCTCAGAGAATATTTAGGAAGATTCTCTTCATTGGTTTCTTAAAGCATTTCTTTTCAAACTTAGATCTGTGTAGGAATTCCTGGGGATCTTTTGGAAGTGTGGGTTGTGATTCAGTAGGTCTGGGGCAGGGTATGGAAATCAGCATTTCAATAAGCAGCTTCAAGTAGTATAGTGCTGTTGGTCCATGGGCCATATTTGTATAGCGAAGACTTAGGTGCATGAACTGCATAACCATCCTCCAAAGGGAATCGTTGTCTAAAATCACATTAATTACATTGCAGAAAAATCTTAAAGGCCTTAATACAATAATAATCACCTTCCTGGAAGGTGAATTATCTCCTGCAAATATATATTTTTCCTTTCAGTAGAGAAAATATCTTCTGCGCGTATAGACAAAGACTCTCCTCAGCCAAATAAGCCCATAGACCACGGCTTCATGGTCTGTTCTTGTTGGGCCTCCTGGATCACTAACAGCCAGAATCTAGGGAAGTCATTTTTGCAAGAATGCTCACCCTAGATGTCTGACACCCAATATATCCAAGAACCCAAGAACATTGTAACTGTGCTTATAATCTATTATTAAGAAGCAAACCAGGAGCATTTTTGCACTTGTGAATCTTCACAGTCAAAGCCAACCTGAACAAAGAAAGAAATGTTGAGCTGAGTCATTTCTAAGAAAACTAATACTTGAAAATATGCATAAATACTGAAAATTTGCAGTACTAGCAATAAAAGAATATGAATAATTTTTTTAAAACAGAAATTAAATAATATATTTGAACACTAAAAACACAACAGCAACTGAAACAACAGCAACCTTTGAAAACTGTTCCTAGTGGGAAATAATTTCGACCGCAAGTAACAAAGACAACCTGACAGGGACCTGAACAAGACAAATTGAATTTTCTCCCAGAACTGAGAGATCTTGAAATCTACGACTGAGACTGTTGTAGATTTGGTTAAACTGTTCAAAGATGCCATCAAGGACACAACCTCTTCTTACTTCATATCAAAAGGTATTTCATACACACACACACACACACACACACACACACACACACACACACAGACTATTAACTATAGAGAATAAACCGATGGTTACCAACAGGGATATGGATAGGATGAATGAAATAGATGAAGGGGTTAAAAGTACACTTACCTTGATAAGCATGGATTAATTTATGGAAATGTGAAAGTAAAATAGCACTGTGTGTTAACTACCCTGGAATGAAAAGAGAAAAAGGGGAAAAGGGAGTTCAGTAGGAACAAAGAAGAATGAGACAACTCTTAGTCTTTTCCTCCTTCTCCTCCTCCTCCTTCTTTTTCAAGCAAGTGAAAATTTTAACACAACCACCTCTTGCCTGGAGAGGTCCTCTTTTGTTTCTTTCTGTCTCTCTCTAGATACACAGGAAACAGGAAATGACCAAAAAAGAAGTCATGTCTTAAGATCAACACTTATACGTAAGATTAGAGGAAAGTAGCCTAGGATAGTGAGATCCTCCATGGTGTCTCCGTATCCAGATCCTTTCTTCATGGTGCTGGGCTAGATAACAGTGAACAATGGTCTTTGGGCCAATCCAGATGACCATCTGCTTTTGTAAACTTTTATTAGAGCACAGCTACATCTATTGGCTTCTATATTGTCTGTGATAACCTCCCCACCCCGCCCCTCACTACTACAATGGCAGAGTAGATTTAACTGAGACTATGTGGACAGACTAGAAAGTTTAAAACGTTGATTCTGTAGCCCTGGAAAGAAAAGGTTTGCCAATGCCTCTGTGCAGCCATCTTTAGCACAAGGCTGTCTTTCATGGTTCAAGGGTTTTTTGAGTTCCACACTACATGTTCATCTTCAAAGTAGCTTTAAAACAAATGGAGCAAAGATTATAATTCCTTTTCTCTATCAGAGTACCCCATGTGTGTCCCTTGTGGTTCTTTGGCTGCCTGTGACTTTGTGAGAAATTAATCATGTAGCCACGATGGGAAATGTGAACTTACATGTCAAGATTCTCCCAAAATGGCAGCCTCAAATAGCCTCTTCTTTAAACTGTAAACAATTGCAAACTCCTTGTTTAGTCTTTGGGTCTTGACCATGTAAAATGTATGAACTGGATTATGAAGTTAACCATCACCAAGACTCCTAGTGTGAAAAAAATTTTTTTTTAATGGAATAGAAGGGAAGAGGTGAAAATGGTCAAAGGACAAGAACTTCCAGTTATGAGATGAAAGAGTTCTGGGGATGAAACGTGCATCATGGTGACTACAGTCACCAATACTCTGTATATTTGAAAGTTGCTAAGAGTAGGACGTAAGAATTGTCATCACAAGAAATTAAAATTGTAACCATGTGAGGAGATGGATGTTAACAAAACTTGCTGTGGTCATCATTTTGCAGTCTGTACATCTATCATTATGATGTACACCTTGAACTAACACAATCTTATGTGCCAATTATAGCTATAAACTGAAAAAAATGAAGAGACAGAAGGAGAAATAAAATAATAAAAATAAAAACGTAGAAGATCTCTAGAAGTAGAACACATAAATAGCTCCTATCATCCTTTTTTTCTGCCACTGGTCACAAGGCAACAATGTATTCTTTGAATATTTCCTTGTTTGTCATTTTGGCTTTCTGGCTTAGTTTACCTAAGTCCTTATCCTGAAGGATAGAAATTCTTCACGATCCTTCTTGTATTGAATTTCTATAGTCTTTCATCAACGTTAACCACTGAATATGGCGGTGGGAAGAGATGCCCCAGAAGATCCCCTAGATGTCAAATACAGAGGCATTTATATAGATAGGTATAAAAAATATGTAGATGGAAATTGGGGGTTCTCTCTGGAGGCACTGTTAACATTATGAGCTTGATAATACCCATTTCTTGGAAAAGTATGTGCAAACCTGCTACTCTGTTTCTCTATTTTGGTATGTTTGGCTTTACATTTTTTAAAAAATTTAGTTCCAGTATGGTTAGCATACAGTATTATACATCAGATGTACAATATAGTGCTCATTGTATAAATTACTCAGTGCTCATCACAATAAGTATATTTTTAATCCCCTTCACCTATTTCACCCCTTCCTACCTTCCCTCAGGTAACCGTCCGTTCTCTATAATTAAGACTCTTTCTTGGCTTGTCTGGGTTTTTTTTTCCCCTTTGTTGATTTATTCTTTTTCTTAAATTACACATATGAGTGAAATCATCCCGCATTTGTCTTTCTCTGACTTGTTTCACCTAGCATTATAGTCGTTAGATCCATCCATTCTGTCATGGGTGAATGTTACTCCTGTTATATTTGTTTATTTATAATTTTTACAATTTTTTAAATGTTTATTTTTGAGAGAGAGAGAGACAGTATGAGTGTGGGAGGGGCGGAGAGAGAGAGGACACATGGAATCCGAAGCAGGCTCAGCACAGAGCCTGACACGGGGCTTGAACTCATAAACTATGAGATCATGACCTGAGCCAAAGTCTGACATTTAACTGACTGAGCCACCCAGGAGCCCCTACTCCTGTTATGTTTAGTGATGCTTTGTTTTTCATAGATAGATAGATGGATGGAGACCTCAAAAGAGTTTATTTTGTTTTTGTAAAGTTTATTCTTTTGTGGTGGGGGAGAGGGACGGAAACAGGGAGAGAAAGAGAGAATCCCAAGCAAGCTCCACACTGTCAGCACAGGGCCCAACATGGGTCTCCAACTCAAAAAGGTGGCATCATGACCTGAGCTGAAACTGAGTCAGATGTTTAACCAACTGAGCCACCCAGGTGCCCCTCAACATTTTTAAATGCCTGTTTTACTGTATATCTGCACACCCTTTTCTGCACACCCTTTACTAGTAAAAGAGGCATTTAGAAATCTTGGTATCTGTACCAGCTCTTTGAAGTTATGTAGTATACATAGACGTTTGTGACAAAGGTTACAAATCTAGAGAATAGAGATGACAGACGGCGATGTAGCAGATAGTAATCTGCATATTTTTAGTATAAAGTCATTGCTTCACTTTTTTTTTTTTTAACTTCTTTAGGTCTCTATTCGTTCCCCTTACCACCTTCAACAGAGAAGAAGACCATTTTTGTGGGCCAGTGTCAAAAAAACAGAGGAAATTTCTTATTTCAGCTGAATGTCAAGGAGGGGAGCAAACAAGCTGTAAGTACTTACCCCTTCTTTCAGTATGAGATTTTCTACATATTCGTTTGAAAAGATCATTGAAAAAGATGAGCTTCCACTCCAGTGGTATTGACTCAGAATAGAGTTGGAAACAGAATGTGCCAACAACATAGAAAAATTTAGTAGGTAGGAAACTGTATCCTTGCTCCTGTACAACAACAGAGTCGGGTGGTTGTGAATGGCAGTAGCCGTGCAGGATGGATTATGAACTGGTGCTAAGGGACCATCCATTCTCAGTAGGAGCCTCTGATTTATTTGTCAAGAACATAAAGTGTACACAAGTGAATTGGTGTTTGGGTATCTCTGGTTATATTACAAACCCTCCCAGGACTTAATGGTTTTAAGGCACCATTTGTTTTCACCTGTGCTTTGGTGAGTCAGGAGTTGGGAGAGAACTTCTCTGATGGCTTCCTTTCTGATTCCCAAGGTGTCTGTTGCATGAGCTGGGGGTAAGGAATCAGCTTCCAAAGTGGTTTCTTCCCTTTTCTCCAGGATTAGACAAAACTAGACAGAAGAATAAAGAGTTTAAATAAACTTTATGAGCATTGACAAAAATCTGAAATAAGGACTTAAACATATAAGTATGCCCACTTCAAATAATAACATCAATAAATATCAATAAAATTATCAATTAGCATATTTTATCTCAGGAATGGAATAAGGATTATCTCATTCTTTGGATATCTATGAATAGAGTTTACAATAGAAAGGTTAAGTATGATAAAATTCATATGATCATCTTGATGGATGTTTAAGAATTTGGTAATATTTCTGAACAAAAAATGTTAGCAATTTAAGAACAAAGAGCTATTTCATTACTTGGCCTAACGTATCTAACCAAAAGTCATATCAAATGATAGGAAAAATCAAAATATTTTACATATAAACTTTAAAATTATTGCGTTACTATTGTGATTTTACTGTGATGGGTTTTAGAGGTTTTAACAAGATTCTGCAACTTTCATCAATTTTCTTCAGACATGTAAACTACTAAGTTTTTGACTCTATTGTAGCCTTGCTCTTTCACACCTCCATTCATTATTTGCATTTATCTTTCTGGTTTTTCTGACTGGGGACTTCTAAATCCCCATCCACTTCTCAGCACAAGTTTTATCCCTTGACTCCTTCAGAGTTGTTAAGTTCATTCTCTCTGACCCTGTTCTGTAATGCTCTTGAGATTGAATTGTAATTATGTTTTAATGTCAGTTTTTTCCCCACCAGAATAAGTGCTCTTTGAGGGCAGGGGCAAAACATTAATCATTGCATACCTGAAATTTAACACAGTGAGTGGTGAATTGTAGGGCTTAAATGTGGGCTTTTAAAACTATAGATAAATCTAGAAGGTTTACATGATGCTTTTAAAGGAACTTGATGTTTTTCTCTTCAAAATATTGATATGTTTCTCTGTGAAATTACATGGTGTTATTGTGTGTCATATATATCAATTTATGGTTCTTACATTTTAGATGTAATAAAAGGTCATATACTCCCTCCTGTGTGGTGATGGAAAAATGACTGTCATCTTGTAAGTAAATAATTATTTCTGTTAGGTCATCTATTATCTCAAGTATCAGTTAATATATATTAGCAAAGTAAGATGGTTTTCAATAACCACCTTTAGAAAGGCAATAAAAGTACCTCTAAAAGGCAGCACATACAGAAAGATACCGTGTATTTAAAAAGAGATTGGACATAGGATGGTTTACAAAAGTGGTTTGACAGATTATCTTAAATAGGTAGATACATACGTATAATGTATGTATAGTATAAAATTGTATATATAATATATATGGCATATTTATAGTAGAAATATGCTTTATATTTTATTCTGTAAAGTATGCACTGTGAATATACTGTACATGTATGCTGTCCATACATTATAGTAAACCTGTGTGTGTATATATGTGCACAGATGATATATACACACGCTTATTATTCAACTTGAAAGAAAAATGATCTATTTCCTCTCCTAGTATGATTGTCACCTTATGCTCTTGCTTGGTTTCTTCAAATTATGATATGAAACATTTGATATCATTGAGATAAGTGGGGATGTATCAAGGTTAATGATCCTGTCTATTGATAGTGAGGAAATTAATAGAGAAAAAAATCTGCCTAGGTAGGCTTCGGAAGTGACAGTCTAAAGTAAGGGTGAGCACGTAAGAAGAACCGTGAGGATGACTTGAGCTGATGAGTTATTGTCCACGTGAGCTTATGTGACCACAGTGTTGTCCCCTTGGGTAAAGCCTCAGCCTCATGCCATGGCATCTTGGTAGCAGTCACCTGCGTCCCTTTCCTCTTTATGGCACCTCTGCAATTATGGCTGACTCCAAGCCAGGTTAAGATGTCCGGCTAGTCATTTGAACATGGTGGAAGACTTTGAATTCTCATACAGCATTATTGCCTTGGACGTTAATACATTAATACTCTTGAAAGATCACACCCACAGATAACCTTCAGAAACTGAAAACTGTTCTCAGATTTTCATGATAGTGTGCATTCAATTTAATGGTTTTCTCATTACCTAAAGCACAACCGTTTCATTGAAAACGAAGTACTTAAATTCTCTTTTTGAACAAAATTATCTTATTGGCATCATTCATGTGGGATATATCAATAGAGGCTATTGCTTTTAGAAAAAAAAAATTAAAGTAGAAAAGGACAGGGCAATATTTGTGCCTTCTGACTCATCCTTGAAAATATGACAGATTCCTCAGGGCATCTGGGTGGCTCAGCTGGTTAAGTTTCCGACTTGGGCTCAGATCATGGTCTCATGGTTCACAGGTCAGAGCCCTGCATCAGGCTCTGTGCTGACAGCTCAGAGCCTGGAGATTGCTTTGGATTCTGTGTCTCCCTCTCTCTCTGTCCCTTCCTTCCTCCCTCCCTCATGCTCTGTCTCTGAAAAATAAATGTTAAAAAAGATTTTTAAAGAAAATATGACCTATTCCACCTTTTTTTTTCTCTTACCATGAACATTGGTTAAAAAATAAATAAATAAAAGAAAAAAAAAGAGCCAATAGGATGCCATGGAATATAAAGCGATTTTATCAGTTTATGTCCATTTAGAAACATGCACTATCAAAACACAGTGTAGCTCTCCCTTGTAACATGATTCTGCCTGAATCTTGAATGGAACAAACATGAAAAGAGTTTGAACAGAATTCCAAGAGTGCAGAGATATAGTTTCCAGGGAAATAAGCCATTACAACTGCACTACAGTTTATTTTGTGCTATAAAACTGGGGAAAAAAAAACCTCTTCTAATTCCTATAACCTATTGAGGTACACCAGATCCACATGTTTATTTACAGATCTTTGGGTGATAGGTATAGATTCTTTTCCCAGATAACTGTACTTTATAAATCATAATCTACCATAAATTGACCAGTTTTACATGTAATCTTCTGTAATCCATTTGCAAGAGTTAAATAATCAAGGTTTGTTTTAGGGGCTTATGTACCAGGCTTGGGGCCCTTTGATGTATGGGAGTACCTAAATCCTTCTAGATTAAATGACCTGGGACAACACAGACAAAACTAGAATGGATGCAGGCATGCTTCCCTTATAGTGAGGATCTGGAAGACCCCTGCCCCATCATCCTTCAGTGTATATTCATTGACTTGCTTCCAGAAATATGTGAGAATTTAGGATACATCCAACAGGCCAGAGAATAAGTCTTAATGATTTGAGTTGAAACCTATAAAGCAGGGTGCCTGGGTGGCTCAGTAGGTTAAGCGCCTGACTTTGGATTTCAGCTCAGGTCATGATGTCTTGGTTCTTGAGACCAAGTCCCATGTCGGGCTCTGCGCTGACATTGCAGAGTCTGCTTGGGTTTCTCTCTTTGCCTCTCTCTGCCCCTTCCCTGCTTGTTACCATGCTCACTCACTTCCTCTCTCTCTCTCTCTCTCAAAAAATAAATATTCAAACGGTTTTAAAAAGTTTTTGTGGTTTGATTACTACCATTTGTTACTCTATTTACTTATTTATTTATGTTGTGAGTTCAAGTCCGCATCATGTTCTGTGTTAACAGTGGTAACAGTCCATGGGATTCTCTCTCTCTCTCTCTCTCTCCTCCTCCTCCTCCTCCTCCTCCTCCTCCTCCTCCTCCTCCTCCTCCTCCTCTTCCTCCTCCTCCTCCTCCTCTTCCTCCTCCTCCTCCTCCTCCCCAGCTTGTGCGCGCGCTCTCTGTCAAGATAAATAAATAAACTTGAAAAAAAAAACCTGTAATACATTCTGCAGAAATTTCCTTTTCAAGTTCGCCATAGTAAACACAAGTAAATACATATTGATAATCCTCTCTTGCTACCACTAATTCACCGGGATGAGATTTGCATGATGCTGAGAATTAAGACTTTGAAATTGATACTTACTCTTTTGAGCCTCTAAGTTCTATTCAACCGGCTCACAATGATCTATGCACAAGAACAATAAATGTACTGAAAGGAAAACCTGACTTCTCCAAACAGACTATTTTCAGTCCATAATTTTATTTGAATGAGGGCCTCTTTTTTTAAGTAATTATTTTCTTTGTCCTTTCTAAATTTTCAAGAACTTCTAATGAATGAGGACTATTGGATATCATGTAAGATGTGGGGTACTTGGGATGGCTTGCTGAAGAATAACATGACTCACAAAGATCAAAACAATTTTGATGATCTATAGCAGCTTCTTCAGTGTGCAGTTGAGTAAAGATAGGAGCCCCCTTGTCTGCGTTAGTTTTTAAGAGAACTCAAGACTGTTTGGGGAATAAAGCTGGGGAATAAAATGCTTCTGTGCTAGAAAAAGAGGAAAACAAATAGAATATAATAAAAAATAGGAAATGGTTGACCTAACCAAGAGAAGCTCACAACTGACTTGACTGAAAGCCCGGAAGATAAAGAAAAATCGGAAAATCTATGCAGAAGCTTATTATGTCATACCTAAAAAGAAAGTGACTTTGATTAATACTGACAAGGACTCATTAAGCTGAATATGTGTTATCTTTTTCATAAATTTGCAGACATGAAGAAAGTCAGACCCGTTTCCTCATTCAGGAATATTGCATTTTTTTCTACAGACAGGCTTCAAGAATTGTACTGTGGAGCGTAACAATATTCATAGATAAAATAAGAGGCCAAATGAGATCCTCGCAGCCCAATTTATAGAAAGGTGGAAGAGCCCTGGTTTCACCCTGACAAAAAAAGGAAAAAAAAAAAAGGTCAGATTATCAGCAGAGTCATAATTGTCCTTGAACTGCTTCCGTGAGGACATGTGGCCGGGCAAATAGCTAATCTGAAATTGCAAGATAAGCAGCTTCAAAGAGAAATAAAACACAAGCCCCAGTTTACCTCTGGTAGGGCAAAGAGGAAAACCTGGCTGCAATGCATGGAGAAAAAAATGGGGTAAGAGTTTTAAGAAATTGCTGAAGATTGAGTACGGTCTATCAGGAAATTGTAGAAGTCATGGATAGAGCAGGTGAAAGGGGAGTTTGTGTCCAATTACGGGTTATGAACCATACTAGGTATTCGGGAGAAATCCTGAGGACAGTGCTGGATCCTGGAGAAAGCTCCACATGGTGGGCTAGTCTGGAAGACGGGACCAGCTCCCAGTGTAGGAGATGCCAAAACCTTGGATAGATCCTCCTCCCGTATAGACAAAATCCTTCTGGCCCCTTGCCTGCCTTAGGGCAGCAGGTGAAGATGTAAAGCAGCAAGGGAAAGAAAAAGAAACTTCTCATTGACAGTGTTCCTCTGGAGTTTTCTTGTGATAATGATGGGTGTTGGTTTGGCAGAGTTTTCTCGGTTTTCCTGTTCACCCCTGACTTGAAGCCATGTCAATGCACCTGGACATCAGAGCATGCCTCCCTCCACATTCGTTCACTCACCAGTGGTCTTGCTTTTCACTTAGTGTTTATTAGCCTAGTGGAAGATTTTTTGAGGATAGGGAACCTGAGCTCCCTGGGTAAGGCTTTCTCTACAACCTACCCTTCTCCTAACAGCACTACCTCAAATGGTCAGGGCCCAAGGTGAAAGAATTAGCACCTGGGGAGCAAAGGATTCTAGACCACAGGAACTGTCAGTACAAGGACTTAAGATAGGGAACTTGTCGCGTCATAGTCAGGGTACATCAAGGAGGTCAGCATGGCTAGACTGAAATAAGTGAGATGAATCAGAGAATTGTGCAGTTTTATCTTGTGAGATCTTAGATATCACTAGAAGGTCTTTGGCATGGACTCTGATTGAAAAGAGAAGTATTGGAGAATTTTAAACAAGAAAGTGACTTGATATGACTTTTGACTTAAAAGAATTATTCTGGCTGAAGAGAGAAGGTAAAATCAGGATGATTGGATAGGAGACTAGTATTATAATTCCATAGTTGTTGGAGGCTGCTCAGAACAGAATGGTGGCTATGGAGACAGTGGATAGACTTTGAACATGGAAAAATGTTGATAGTCTAATGCAGGTCAGATGTGTATTGTGAATGTAATGTTAGGAGTATATGTAAAACTTTTGCTTTGTATTTTCCTTAAGACTTAGAGCTGCAGTAAAACCTTGGTTTGAGAGCCTAATTCATTCCAGAAACATGCTTGTAATCCAAAGCACTCATATATCAAAGTGAATTTCAAGAACCATTGACTGCGTTGTGATCATGTGACATTTGTATCACATACGACTCATTGCAAGCCATCGCTTGTTTGTCAAGTTAAAATTTATTAGAAATGTTTGCTTGTCTTGCAGAACACCCGTCAAGCAAGTTACTCCCACTCCCAGTATTATACTTAAATATACAATAGTCTGTTTTAACCTGATACCTTAAATTTCGATGTGTTCAGAACTTTTTTATTCTTCTTCCTCCTATGTTTTATGTTTTTCATTGTGCATTTTTTATCATTTTGTATATCCCTTAACTAACCACTATAGTTGTAATTGTTTTTACTACTCTTGTAATTTTAATACTAGTTTCATAAGTCATTATCTGCCAACATCAATATATACTTGGTACTTTCTTATATGTTCTCTCATTACTGATGTTTTGACTATGTTAGTGTATTCTTCTCCATACAGTAAAGATGTTTATGAGCATTATTTTGGACTTTTTATCAGGTAAATCACTTTTATCTGTTTTGTTAAAGATTCTGTTTTATCTTCTTCGATTTGGACCATATTCTTCTGTTTCTTCATTTTCATGGACTCTCTGTGGTTGGTTTCTGTCTTATATGAAACAGCTACCTTTCCCAGATGTGAAGGGGCGGATGTAGATGTAGATGTACCCTTCCCAGATGTAGAAGATGAGCTTTATTTTTCAACCATGCACTCTAACTCGGTTGACTTTCACACCTTTGTATTTGTCCCACCAGCTTTATTTTACTTTTAATGTCTCCCAATAGTTTAGGGTATGCTAAGACTGGTCATTGTCCCAAAGGGGGGATCTCATTCAAAACCTCAATTCAGACTTACTGAAAGTAAGAACCTCGGGCAGCAGCTTTAATAATATGCACATATGCACAGGACTGTAGGATCAGGAGCCTAAGCCCCCTTAGCCACCAGACCCAGGTGATTAAGAGACGTCCTGGGGTACAAACTGTCAAAACAGCACACCAGACATACAAAGGGAGGAACCAGATGCATATGTGACTGTGGTGTTCTGAAGCAGGGTGCCAGGAGGATGAAACAGGTACCATAGCACCTGCAGGTCTGAGGTCTCTGGAAAGGATTATAGTCAGCCCTTCAGTGAGTGTTTAATTAAAGCCTGCCCTCAGGCCACTGCTCTGAAGGTAAGTTAACAGGCCTCTTTCATAGGAAAACTAGGCTCCTGGGTCTGTTGCCTCTAGCTGTGCCATGGAAAGCTTGCCAGGAGGCCCCTAGATGTGTGTCAAATTAGATGCCTGGCTGTCTGTTGCTTTAAGATAAGCAAATAAGCCTCTTTAATATACAATTAAACATTAAGTTGCCTCTTCATCAGCTGCTGCTTACCTTAGGTCTGGGCTGAGTGAGTCCAAGTGTGAGGCTTTTTAAGAGCTACCTCTTAGTTCTCCGAAGCCTATAGGTCTTAGGAGGTGAACCCCATTGGTTTTCAAAGCTAGGTGTTCGGGGAACCTGTTTCTCAGGTGTAGGTCTTGAAAGCAGGGGTGGCTGATACGGAAATCAAACCTTGCACTCCTCAGGGAGAAGCTCCAAGTTGATTTCCCTCCTCATTTTATGTCCCTGTCCCAAGAGTGGAGCTTATGGAAGGTCCTGGTTCAGCCTCTACTCCCTGCTTTGATGTACGTTTTTTTCTTGTTTGCCTGATGTGCCTGCTAGTTTTGATGTTTGGGTTTTTGAGGGTTTTTTATTTTGTTTTTGTTTTGGGAAATTGTTTCATATGTAGCTGTCACCTGAGTGAGGGTGTCTGTGGGAGGAGGTGACTCCAGGATCTTCCTGTGTCACCATCTTGTACCAAAACCCATATCACACTTTATTTATCCATTCATGTGTCAGCAGACATTGGGATTTTAGTGACGCCATGAACGTGGAAACCCTAAAATCTTTTTGCGATCCCGATTCAGTTCTTTTGGATGTATACTCAGAAATGGGATTGCTGTGTCATTTGGTAGTTCTAATTTTAATTTTTTGAGGAACTTGCATACTATTTTCCATAGAGCCTGTACCCCTTTGTGTTTTCAGTAATATGGCACAACATTTCCAATTTCTCCACATCCTTGCGTACATTTTTTTTTTTTTAATAATAGCCCTCCTGCTGGGCTTTTGTTGCATCATTGTGGTTTTGCTTTGCACTGCTCTGATTATTAGTGATATTGAACATTTTTTCATTGGTGTGTCTGCCATTAGTGTATCTTCTTTAGCAAAAGATTTGGGTCAAGTTTTTTGCCCATTAAAAAATTTTTTTTAACATTTATTTTTAAAAGAGAGAGACACAGAGTGCGAGAGGGGAAGGGGCAGAGAGAGAGGGAGGTTTACAATCCAAAGCAGGTTCCAGGCTCTAGGCTGTCAGCACAGAGCCGCACTTGGGGCTCAAACTCAGAAACCACGAGATCATGACCTGAACCAGTCTCTTAACCTACTGAGCCACCCAGGAGCCCCTTGCCCTTTTTTTAATTAGGTTATGTTTCATTTGTTGTTGATTGTAGGCATCCCCTTCTATATGTAATTTTTAATTGTATTTAGATCCACATTAGTTAACATAAAGTATAAAAATGGGTTTAGGACTTGTCCTTCTATATTTTGAAGATTAATCCTTTATCAGATATATGGTTTGCAGATGATTTCTTTCATACCATATATTATCTTTTTACTGTCTTATTGTTTCCTATGCTGCATGGAAGAGAATAAAAATTACTATAATTAGAGCTGAAAGGGGGTTTTAATAGGGAGACAGGAGAACTGAATATCTGATTTTGTATTAATATTTCTTAAATGTCCAGTGGGTAATTTGAGGGACATAAACTGTATAATCATTAAAATATATGGACAGATTTATTATATTTTAATAATGCCTTGAGTTTTAAAGACAGGATTTTTCTGAAATCACTGCTGAAATATTACCAGCTTGTCCCTTCCAGCTTTCAAGCAATAGGAAATTCTCATGTTAGATCTATTGTTTCAATATTGACAGTAACATTAAAGTTACAAAATTCATTTTAAGAAGTTGGCAACAATGAAATAACCAAAGTAATCGTACCTTTAGTCCACTTTTTGCAACAAACAAAAAATAAAACACAAATTTTCAAACATAAAAAATACAAAAACCTGGGTGCCTAAAATAGATGAAGGAAACATTCTGTTTTAAGCAGGGGTTTAGAGCTAACATCAGCTAAGTACCCCCTCTGCAGCTTTTACTCATTTAGTGGCCCGTGAATATCCTCCAGTATTCTGTAAGGCAGGTCAGATCCTAGTTTGATACACCCTGTGAGACAGAATTAAGAAGAGAACACTTTGGTTTATTTAATAAATTAGATCACATCTATGGGTCTATTTAAAAAAAAAATTCTGCCTCAAAAGGTGTTGAAAATGGCTTCCAAGGCACTGTCCCATAACACATCTTAGAAAACTTGAATTCAAAGTTGATTCCTCAACTTAGTAAAAGGCATCTATTTTGTTTTAATTTTATTTAAATCCAAGTTAAATATATACATATATATATAGTATAATAATGGTTTCAGGAGTGGAATTTAGAACAGACACCATACTTATTACCAAAATAAAATAATCTCAACCAAAATCTCAATTCCATTTTCATTTGGTTTTAATGAAATAATTCTGAAGTTTTTCTAAAAGCATAAAACTGCAATGAGCTAAGAATATGAAAAAGAGAGGAAACGGGGACTTGTCAGTTAGATTCTAAAGCATATAATAAAAATAATAAAGGGAGCATAACACTGATGTGGGAATTTTTAAACAGTTTATTAAAATGTATAGACATACATATACATAACTATAATTATACATATATATAAAATCAACGGAGAAAAAAATCAAAATTATATATCTGTAGGGAGAAAACAGTCAAATTAAAAAAAAAAAAAAATCAGGGGCGCCTGGGTGGCTCAGTTGGTTAAACGTCCGACTTCAGCTCAGGTTATGATCTCATGGTCCTGAGTTCGAGCCCCGCGTCGGGCTCTGTGCTGACTGCTCAGAGCCTGGAACCTGTTTCAGATTCTGTGTCTCCCTCTCTCTCTGACCCTCCCCCATTCATGCTCTGTCTCTCTCTGTCTCAAAAATAAATAAACGTTTAAAAAAAAAATCAAAGGCAAAAACTTCACCACATTGCAAGAAATGTCCAGAGCCATTAAAGAAAAGAGATTTAGGGCGCCTAGGAGGCTCATCTGGTTAAGTGTCTGACTCTTGATTTCAGCTCAGGTCATGATCTCCCAGTTTGTGAGTTCGACCCCATGTCATGCTCTACACTGATAGTGCAAAACCTGCTTGGGATTCTGTCTCCCTCTCTCTCCACCCCTTCCCGACTCATGCTCACTCACTCTCTTTCTATCAAAGATAAATAAACACTAAAAAAAAAAAAAAAAGAAGAAAAGTTTGAGAGCACCCAAGACTAATATTTATATAGTTATTATTAATTTATCAAATATAGTTGTGAATAATTAATTTCAAGTTGAGCAGTGACCTTGTTAAGACAAAGGCATGAATCCATGAAGAAAGGATGGAAATATTTGCTACATGTTAAAGTCAAACAGCTGTTTATTTACAAAAAAAGGAATAAAAATGACAATAAACAAAGCCAACGTGACCAAAGATGAATGTCCTAAACATATCTAGAGTCCCTTGTAACCTAATGTTATTAAAAAGAAAATATAAATATAACCTATCACATCAACAGGTTAAAAGCAAAATTGCATAATCATGTCAATAGATTTAAAAGAAGTATTAAATCCAAAATCCAACATTCTTTAATGATAAAACTGCCAGTAAACTCAGAGTAGAGGGGCACTTCCTCATCTTGATAAGGAACATCAGCTAAAAACCTCTGGCTAATAGCATACTTAATGGTAAGAAAGATGAAGTTTCCCGTGGAGATCAGGAACAAGGCAGTATATATTTTTTTCTTTCTTTGATAACATTGTAGCAGAAGTGATAGTTGATCTAATAAGACTTGAAAAGGACATAAAAGGTAAATACATATAGGGCATCTGGGTGGCTCATTCGGTGAAGCGTCCAACTTCAGCTCAGGTCATTATCTCACGGTTCCTGGCGGTTCAAGCCCTGCATTGGGCTCTGGGCTAACAATGCAGAGCCTGCTAGGATTCTCTGTCTCCCTCTCTCTCCGTCCCTCCTCTCCTCTCTCTCTCTCTCTCAAAAAATAAACATTAAAAAAAGGCATACACATATGGAAGGGAAAAATAAAACTGTCTTTGTTCACAAATGACATGATAGTCTGTGTAGAGAATCCAAGAGTAGATTGAGAAGAAATCTCCTGAAACTAAGTGGTTGATAATAAGGGGAAGAGGGATAAATAGGCAGAGCCCAGAGAATTTCTAGGGCATACTCTGTATGATACTGTAATGATGGATAATATGTCATTATACCTTTGTTCAAGCCCACAGAATGTATAGCACATGTATAGCCTTAGGGTGGCCATGATGTGCCCATGTTAATCGATAGTAATGAATGTACCTCCCTTGTGGTGGGGGTGTTGATAAGGAAGGAGGCTATGCATGTATGGGGACAGGTAACATATGGAGATCTTTGTACTTTCCTCTTATTTTGCTGTGAACTTAAACTGTTCCAAAAAGTCTAAAATAAAAACTAAAGGGCATCTGGGTGGCTCAATTGGTTAAGTGTCTGACTTCAGCTCAGGTCATGATCTCACGGTTCATGGGTTCGAGCCCCACATCAGTCTCTGTGCTGACAGCTCGGAGCCTGGAGCCTGTTTTGGATCCTGTGTGTCCCTCTTTCCGTGCCCCTCCCCAGCTAGGTCGCACTTGCTCTCTGTCTCTCAAAAATAGACATTTAAAAATTGAAAAAAAAAAAAAAAAGAAGTATACTTTAGGGGCGCCTGGGTGGCTCAGTCAGTAGGGTGTCTGACTTTGGCCTAGGTCATGATCTCACATTTTGTGGGTTTGAGCCCCACATCGGGCTCTGTGCTGACAGCTCAGAGCCTGGAGCCTGCTTCAGATTCTGTGTCTCCCTCTCTCTCTGCCCCTCCCCCACTTGCACTCTGTCTCCCTCTGTCTCCCTCTGTCTCAAAAATAAATAAAACATTAAAAAATGTTAAAAAAAAGTATACTTTAGAAGAAAAATTAAGTATCATCCAGGCAATGTGTCAAATATTTGTTCAAGACCAATAGTGATCAAAGAAATGCAATTTAGTGTTTTCCTTTTATACCTCTCTGTGCAATTACAGTGACATTAATATAATTGTATATATATGCATGTACATTTATGATACATATACATTTTTATATGCTTTTTCTGATTATGGGTGGGGTTGCATGGTGTAAACTTCTATTCACTATCAGAAGGCATATAAATTAGTACAGCTTTGGGGCACCTGGGTGGCTCAGTCAGTTGAGCATCCGACTTTGGCTCAGGTCATAAATCTCACAGTTCATGGGTTCGAGCCCCACATCGGGCTCTGTGCTGACAGCTCAGAGCCTGGAGCCTGTTTCAGATTGTGTGTCTCCCTCTCTCTCTGCCACTCCCCCACTTGTACTCTGTCTCCCTCTGTCTCAAAAATAAATAAACATTAAAATTTTTTTTTTAAATTACATTTAAATAAATCAGTACAGCTTTTTTGTTTGGTTTGGCTTTTTTTAATGGTCCCAGTTATATTTTTATTTTTATTTATTCAAATTTTTATTTAAATTCTAGTTAGTTAATATACAGTACAATTATTGGTTTCAAGAGTACGATTCAGTAATTCATCACATACATACAACACCCGGTGCTCATCATAACAAGTGCCCTTCTTAGTACCCATCACCCATCTTGCCTATTCCCCCATGTACCTCCCCCCATGAACCCTCAATCTGTTCTCTATCATCAGGAGTCTCTCATGGTTTGTTTCCTTCTGTTTTCACCACCTCTCATATGGTCCTCTGTTTTGTTTCTCAAATTCCACATATAAATGAAATCAAGGTATTTGTCTTTCTCTGATTGACTTATCTTGCTTAACATAATACACTCTAGCTCCTTCCATGTCATTGCAAATAGCAAGATGTCATTCTTTTTGATGGTTTATTAATATTCAGTTACATGTGTAGATATGGTATACATACATACACACACACAAACATACCATATCTTCTTTATCAATGCATTACTCAATGGACATTTGACTTGGCTATTGTTGATAATGCTGATGTAAACATCGGGGTACATGTACCCCTTCAAATCTGTATTTTTGTATCCTTTGGATAAATGCCTAATAATGTGATTGCTAGATCATAACGTAGTTCTATTTTTAACTTTTTGAGGAATCTTTATACTGTTCTCCACAGTGGCTGCATCAGTTTGCCTTCCCACCAACAGTGCAAGAGGATTCATCCTTCTTTGCGTCCTCGCCAATACCTGTTGTTTCTTGTGTTGTGAATTTCAGCCATTCTCACAGGTTTGAGGTGGTATCTCGTTATGATTTTGATTTGTATTCCCCTGATAATGAATGACATTGAGCATCTTTTCATGTGTCTGTTACCCATCTGGATATCTTCTTTGGAAAAGTGTCTATTCATGTCTTCTGCCCATTTCTTCACTGGGTGGTTTTTTTTTTTTTTGGTTGTTGGGTTTGCTAAGTTCTTTGTAGATGTTGGATACTAACCCTTTATCAGATATGTCATTTGCAAATATCTTCTCCTATTCCACAGGCTACCTTTTAATTTTATTGAGTGATTCCTTCGTTGTGCAGAAGCTTTTTATTTTGATGAAAGTACAGCTTTTTTGAATGGCAATTTGAGACTATGTTTCAGTATCCTTGATGTGTTCCTGCCAATATACACAGCATTTCTACTCTTTCAAATCTCTTACAAAACTAATACAGCACCAAAAACAATTTATACAAGGATATTCATTAGAGCATTGTCTACAAAAGCAAAATTTAAACAACCTGTATGTTCAACAATACTAACATGGTAGGATAATGTATGACCTCTGTATATGTTTGAATATTTTATTACAAATTAGATGTTTATTTAAAAACATAATGCCATAGGGGAAAACTTGGAATATTGTTTATGGAACACAGCAGAAAGCTTATGTATACTGTATTATTTTTTTATTGCTGGTCGTAAATTACTATGAACTTAGCAACTTCAAATAACACACAGTCATTATTTCATTTTGGACCCAGTAAACCGGGTCCTCTTGCCTGAGTCTTCTAAGACCTCTGTCACAGAGTTAGCTGTACTGCATTCCTCCCCAGGGCTCTGGGTCCATCTGGGGTTAATTTCAGAATTCAGTTTCTTAGAGTTCGAGGAGTGATGTCTCCCTTGCTTGCTTGTGGTCAGCCAGGGTCTGCTCTGCACAACTAGCAGCCCCTGAAGCCCCTGGCTGCATGGTCCACTCACAGTGCCTCTCACAACCTGGCAGCTTACTTCAAAGCCAGCAAAAGCCTTTCTTGCTGCAGTCTGCAAAGAGGGAGTCTTAGTTAATACGATATAATCACGATAGTGACTATCCATTACTTTTGCCATATTACGTAACTTATTAAGGGAGTGACTATTTTATCACCTTTGCCATAGGCTATTAGCTGGAAGAAAGTGACAACAAAAGCGGATATACAAGGGCATGTCTTCTTGGGGTTCATCTTAGAAATCCGCTTACCACATAGAGTGTGCTGTTGATTTTTGTAATCTGATAGTTTATTGCTATATATGTATACAAGTAGGATTCTAGAAAAAAATACTGAGTATGAGTGTGGATTGAGAACATCAAATATTTTGTATTTCTTAACACGATTCCTCAGATTCTGATTTATGAACTGTAGTCCCATAACTGATAGCTATGAATCGGTTCAACTCCTCATCACATTAAATACACTAGTACCTTATATTCTCCCCTTTACTGGAAGTCATTTTGTTTTATAATATGAGTTATCTCTTTGTTCTCCATGTGTATATATTATTAAAATTATTAAAAATATATTTATATCTAATATACATAAATATAAGAATAAATTAATATATATAAACATATATGTATTTATACATGTACATAGAAATAGCTTCATCTCACTTTTGAATTATTAAGTGTGTTTAATTGGAGTATATTAATATCGCAGTGCAAATGAAATTATGCATTACAGTACAATCCAGTGCTTATAAATTGTGCTATCATTATCACCAAAGGAAATTGGTGAAATCCTAGTTCTGGCTTCACTTTTTTTTTTTAACCTAGTTTCAGGGGCACAACACATTGGAAGTGTTTTGTTTTGTTTTGTTTTCCCATAATTATTCTTTTAATATCTTAAGCTGAAGGCACTTATTTCATACTGCACTGGCATTCCAGGCAAGTATTTGGGTATTTGAGTCTGGGGTTAGCATGCAGGAGGTACATAAATCCGTGCCACTGAACGAGAACATCTAAGTAGAGCGATTTCAGCGGAATGATGAAGACGTAGGTCAGATTGGATTACAGTGTCAGTGAGGTGTGAGGAATTGGAGGAATTGGCTGAAAAGAGATGTGAGGGAAAGAGGGGTTATATAGAAGGAGAAGTTATTCATAGGGTAGAGGGATAAATGACTGAAAAAAATATTTGAAAAGGGAAAAAAATGAGTTTCATGTCCAAAATGGAAGGAAAATAATGACAGAGAAATAAATATATTTGGTTTTGGAACAACAAGGGATTCCTCTCTGGTAGCTTTATTATCTCAGTAAATCATAAAATAAGTTATGAATCCATTTCTCTGTGCTTTTTAAAAAGTGATATTGCTAAGAATGCCCAATGATATCTCTCAGAATCTCAAGAAAGGTTGAAAACTAAGTAATGTTTTCTTATACTAACAACATATTAAGCAACTTTTAGGGATAGTGCATTTCGAGGAGATTTTTTGTTTGTTTGTTTTTCCCCTCCCATCCTGTGTCCTGAGCAATTGAAGTATTTTAAATACTTTCCTATTTTACTTTTTTATATATGCTAATCTATTTGCCTTGGAGAAGAAATAAAACTGAAAGACAATTTGTTCCTGATCTGTAGACCTAAAACTATTATTTGATTTGTGTTTCTGGAAAAAGTGTTATTTAGGCAATATACTTTGCTTAAAATGTGATTTGCTGAAATGTCACTGGTCACACACTTAAATCTAGGGACAGAAGTTGGCCACGTACGTAATTTGATAAGGTCAAACTTTGTTCACATGATCACCTTCGTATCTCTAGACAGTTTGTTGACATTCTCACTTACCTCCTTTCTTGATGTTAGCACTTTCAGAAACATCATAAGGTGGAAATACCCAGTAGATGGAATACCATATAGGGTTATTATCATTTGTTTTCATTTTAGCAAATAGGACTTCAACCAATTAATTCTACTAAAGAATTCAAAGGAGACGGAGTAAGGCAGGTCTAATATGAGACCGAGTGAATGAAGAAACCAGGAGAGGCCTTGACGAATCAATTATTGCTTAAAGAATACAGGCTTTTAAGAAAGATGCCCGGGAATCGTGAGCTTCAAGGACAATTTTAGGCACACACTGACTGTTTAAATGAAAGAAAGAAGAGAAAGAATGATTCATGAGTTTCTAAATATTTAACTTACTCTCCAAGTTAAATATATCAGTATATGGTATATAAAGCATTGTCTGACCCCAGACTACTTCAACAGAACCTTCTACTCTTCTCTCTTTTCCTCACTTTATCTAGACAGGTGTGCCTTTGTTCTGTTCCTCTGATGATCCAAACTCTCTACAGTCCATCCCTTTGAACATGCTTATATCTTTACTATTCTTCATTTGTATTACTATTACTTATTTTCTAAATCTCCATCAGAGTGTTTTCCAAAGAGAAATCATCCCAACCCACATCTAAATTCATTCTCCCATGCTTCTCTTTGATTCCATTTTTTTGCTTTTATTTCAAAGTATTTTATTGATTTTTAATTACCTATATATTTCACTAAGAATAGTCTTATTAATCATCGTAAGCTGTCTTCACTGAATTCACTATTATACAGTCAGCGCTTAACTGATTAAATAAGCATGTGACCTTTATTGAATGAATGAATTAATATATTTAGTAGAACATCTTAGGTAAAAAAAAAAAATAACAAATAGGGACACACACTTTATCTCTGTAGTGAAGTTGAGGAAAAAGGTGAAGAAGGTGATCTGACCTTGGAAAGATCAGATTTTTGTCACTTAGCCGTCCTGATTATATAAGTGACTGATCAGATCTAACTTGAAACTTGCAATGAATTATTTGCATTTCCATTTTGCCATGATAATTACGTGATATTTTAAGTTCATCATAAAAATAATGACATGTAATGTTATGCATACAGAAATATATGCCCCAAACATATAATCATAACTTCTGAGCCAATGTATGGACATTCTGACTCTGTATAAACAACAGCCAATGGCATTGTACGTCTGTATCAAACGTGAAGAAAATGACTTCTTTACAGGTTACTTGGTCTTGACTTTTTCCTGAAGATCCATTCCTTTGAATCTGCTTCTTGGTTGAAACACACAAAGCAGACCAGAATAAAACATTGACCTTGGAAAATATAATTAAAATAAAGAAGGCAAGTTTCAAAACGTTGGAAGTAATTCCTGTGCTAACTTTTAATAGTGTTTTCTGTCTGAAATTCTAAGATAGTTATTATGTATTTGATTTATAGAATGATAACTGTATATTGTCAGGCTTTATGATTATTTATATCTTAGGCCATTAAACATAATGTAGAAATTTTTAGATGCATATTTTTTAATAGAGGTGGTTCATCTTTGTCACATAAAGAGCATAGACAGACACTGTAGGCATCAGGCAAAGGTTACTGTGGAATGCTTAAAATCAGTGCGCTCATGACCTCCCATCCCCCAGCTTTCTGTATAGAGTAATGAGGTGTGCTGAAGTCAGTGCCGCCAAACTATGGAAAGTGCTCCAGTAGAGGGACAAGGTGTCATTATTGAGTATATTTACAGGAGAACTAGGAGGGGGCCATGTAACAATGAGTGTTTTCTTTGATGGGAAACTAGCTTCATTTAAAAGGGAAGCAACAGATCTGAGGAAGAGGAATTTGTATAAAACACATCTTTTATCACAGCTAGACACTCTTGTTCTTTGTCGAGCTGGCCAATTACACCAAAGGACAAAAAGCAGTAAGGGAAAGGTTAGTGCCACCCAGGAAAGAAAAGCATTGTGTGTTTTTGATGTTCATATGGAAAATAAAACACAATGAATTCTATTGATATTTTTGAATAATGGCAAGAGAATGAGGTAGTATCACTAAAATCTATCTCTCATCACCTAACCACAATGGTTAAAAATACTGAAAGTAAACAAATAACTCACAAGTAACAACACAAAACCATTATTAAAAAGTATAAAACCTTAAGGGGCACCTGGGTGGCTAAGTGGGTTGGGCATCTGACTTTGGCTTAGGTCATGATCTCACAGCTCATGAGTTTCAGCCCCGCATTGGGTTCTGTGCTGACGGCTCAGAGCCTGGAGCCTGCTTTGTATTCTGTGTCTCCCTCTCTCTCTCTGCCCCTCCTCTTCTCATGCTCTGTCTCTGTCTCTCAAAAATAAATAAACATTAATTAAAAAAAAATAAGTATACAACCTTAAAAAGTAAACACTTAGGAGAGGGTTGTAACAGATGACTGTATCCTGCATTGGCAAAAAAGTACAAGGATTGAGGTTGGGGAGAGAAGAAGGTGCGGAGAAGTGAAACCTTGCTGAATTCATCAGTTGATGAAGAAGCAGCCTGCAGTTTGGGCCAATATGTAACTTACACTTGTATGATTACCCATAATGCTATGTGCTCTTGAAAGGTAGTGTTGCACCCACCTCCTAAAGTATGATCTGGATGAACATGCTATTAAAGCCTTAGCTGGGAAAGCATCAAGGAGAATTTCTCCAGATGATAACGGAGTACGTAGAAATGAATGGAGTTGCCCATATTAAGGATATAAATAAAAAGACATGCAAGGCAAATTTAGAAACACATTAAATGGGAAGAGTGTGTGTGTGTGTATGAATGCACACACGCATGTTCCTGGGAAATAGAAAAAAAAAATACTCTCCAACCCAGCCCTCCCCCAACAAAGATAGTAGCAATTGAAAGCATTTATATTTTTGAATGAACATTAAACCACAGTGTAAGGCATGTAACAGGCTTTTAGCTAACTGACTGCAAAGGCATGAATCCCACCTCCTCATACAGCCACACAGAGATGATCCAGTAAATACATCTTTTCAAGGTGGACTTCTGGTCCTCAGGTAAGAGGACTTGACTGCTTCGTTTGTCACACATAGATGATCCAACTTTACCAAGTATCGGGGATGACCACCTGTGTTCGCTTTTTGGCTTTCTCCAGAGAGAAACAAACTTTTCCCGTCTTGATGGCAGAAGGCAGTTTAGGTATTTCAAGCAATGGTTAGGCGCCTCTAAGAACCTAGGCTTCCTGTCCTTGATGTTTCCATTTCAGAGAAATGGCTTCTTGTTCCTTGAGATAAATGTTTCTGTGTTTTAGAACTGACAAAAGGCCTATCTAGTTTTCTACAGTCAAAAAAAGAAAAAAATGTGAAATTACAAAATTTCCAAAACATCTGAGTAAAAGAAGTTGGGAGAAGATGTTTTCCCCCTTATTTTGAACAGAGAGATTAAGTATTTTATTTTTTCCTGTATTTTTCCTAACAGAATGTATGTGTATGAACATATGGTAAAGATTTCAGCCTGGAAGAAAACATAATCTATCAGAAATTTCCTAAAATACTTAAAAAATGAGGTATGCCGGAATATAGATATGGGTAGATCACTCATGGGATTGTGTTTTCATGTTTCAGCAACTAATTTATTCACACTAAATCTAATCAATAAAGCTGTGTAAAAACATATTAATTGTAGTTATAGGAAAAATAAAGAATTTAAATCTAAGTGCATTTACCTGTGGGAAATGGGGAGAATGGATAAAGAGACTAATATTTGATTTTATACCTTTATTATTGTTTTTAGTTTAAAAAGAAACCAGATGTGGGGCACTTGTCTGGCTCAGTCGGTAGAGCTTGGGACTCCTGATCTCCAGGTTGTCAGTTCAAGCCTCATGTTAAGTGTGGGGTTTGAAGAGATTACATCAAAATAAGATCTTAAAAAAATGTATTAATATCTAACTAGCAGGTAAATCAATAACTACAAAGTGACAGTAGAGGGGCGCCTGGGTGGTTCAGTCGGTTAAGCATCTGACCTCAGCTCAGGTCATGATCTCTTGGTTCGTGAGTTTGAGCCCAGTGTCAGGCTCTGTGCTGACAGCTTGGAGCCTGGAGCCTGCTTTGGATTCTGTGTCTCTCTCTGACTTTCCCCTACTCACATACTCATTGTCTCCTCTCTCTCTCTCAAACATAAATAAACATTAATTTTTTTTAAAGTGACATTAGAAAAAACATACATTAGAAGTACTTAGAACCAGAATGGACATGATTTGTACTTTAATCAGTGATGACCCTCCTTCTCAGAGTTGTTGGCCCTATAGAAGAGATCTGTGCTATACTCTCACATTCTTTAGTGTGAGGTTTGTAGTGTGCGTATAACTCATACCCTTTTATGTCTCTAAATGTTGACTTTTTAATTCTCTAGGATTAAAATGGTCTAAGTTATCTGTGCAATAAAGGCAATTGTTTTATAAGGAATTTTCTATTAATATGTATGGTACTTGTGAGTATAACAAACCAAAACTCCAAAACAATGCCTGGAAAACCCAGCAAAACTAGAAAGGATTTCCAAGTAAGAATTGATGGTACAAATAACATACATATTTTTAACAGCATATCTTAGTTTATGTTGTTTTTCCAAATTTTTTTTATTGATTTGTGTAACACTTAAAAAAATTAGGTTTTATATATCATCTATATACTTTTTTTAGATTCTGCTTTTTCATTGAATAGTTATGAGTATTTTCTCAATTAAAGTTCATAGAAATTATTAATAGCTGACATTTCATTTTTCTAGAGGGGCTGTCATTTTAAACACATTTTTGGGGATTTTGTTGAAATATAATTGACATAAAGTATTCTATTAGTTTCAGGTGCACATTACAGTAATTCAATATTTTTACACATTAGGATGTATAATTAACATTTCTCACCATACAGTTACTACCATGTTATTCCCTATATTCCCCATCCTGTACATTATATCCCCATGACTTACTTTATAACTGGAAGTTTATCCCTCTTAATCTCCCTCACCTGCATCTCTCCTATGCTTACCCTCTGCTTTCTAGCAACCAGTAGTTTCTTTTCTATAATTATGACTATGTTTCTGTTTTGTTCATTTGTTTTTATTTTAGATTCTACATATAAGTGAAAACATATGATATTGGTCTTGCTGTGACTTATTTCATTTAGTGTGATACTTTGTAGGTCCATCCATTGTGTTGCAAATGGCAAGACTTTATTCTTTTTTTAATAGCTGAGTAATAGTCCAGTGTGTGTGTGTGTGTGTGATTTTTTTTTTCATTAATCTGTCAGTGAACACTTAGGTTACTCACATATCTTTACTATTATAAGTAATGTTGCAATAAATGTATGGGTGTATATGTTTCTTTGAGTTGTTTTTCATTTTCTTCAGATAAATGCCCAGAAATAGAATTACTAGATCGCATGGTATTTCTATCTTTATTTTTTTGAGAAGACACTGTTTTACATAGTGGCTATGCCAGTTTACATTCCCGTGAACAGCATACAAGTGTTCCCTTTACTCCATAGCCTTAACAACACTTGTTTGTTTGTTTTCCTTTTTCTTTTCTTTTTTTCTTTTTTTGTCTTTTTCATAAAGCCAATCTGACTGCTGGGAGGTATTCTCTCATTGTGGTTTGGATTGCATTTCCCTGGTGACTAGTGATTTTGAGCTGCTTCTCATGAACCTGTTGGCTATATGTGTCTTCTTTAGAAAAGTATCTATTCAAGTCTTCTTCCCATTTTTAATCCTTTTAAAAATACCAACTTGTAGGGGCACCTGGGTGGCTCAGTCGGTTAAGTGTCTGACTTCAGCTCAGGTCACGATCTCGCGGTCCATGAGTTCGAGCCCCGCGTCGGGCTCTGGGCTGATGGCTCAGAGCCTGGGGCCTGCTTCCGATTCTGTGTCTCCCTCTCTCTCTGCTCCTCCCCCGTTCATGCTTTGTCTCTCTCTGTCTCAAAAATAAATAAACATTAAAAAAAAATACCAACTTGTGAAACTTCTTTATATATTTTGGATATTAACCCCTTATCAGGTATATTATTGGCAAATATCTTCTCTCCTTAGTAGTTTGCTTTTTCATTTTGCTACTAAGATTTTTATCCTTCACTTTGTGAATGTAGTACATCATGTTGATGGATATACTGATGTTAACCCATCCTTTAGACTCAGGAATAAAACCCACTTGGTCATGTTACGCGATTCTTTCAATGTTGTTTTTTTTTTTTTAATTTAAATGCCAATTAGTTAACATACAGTGCAATAGTAGTCAGGTGTACAGTGTAGTGATTCAACACTTTTATATAATACTCGTTGCTCATCACAACAAGTGCACTCCTTTTGCTAGTATTTTGTTGAGAATTTTTCTAAGTTCTTTAGGAATATTGGCCTTTAATTTGCCTTATCATTATTATTATTTTTTGATGTCTCTCTGATTTTGGAATCAAGGTAATGCTGGCCATGTTGGAAGGATTTTGGAAGCATGCTTACCTCTTCAATTTTTAAAAATAATTTGGGAAGTATAAGTAGTAACTCTTCTTTAGATACCAGGTAGAATCTACCTGTAAAGAAGCTTACTGGTCCTGAATTTCTGTTTGGGGAGAGGTTTAAAATTACTGATTCAGTTCCATTACTTGTAATCAGTCTGTTTAGATTTTGTATTTCTTCCTGATTCAGTCTTGGAAGGTTGTACGTTTGTAGGAATTCATCCATTTCTTCTAGGTTTTTCACTCTGTTGGTGTATAATTGTTTACAGTTGTCTCTTAGAATCCTTTGTATTTCTGTGATATAAGTTGTTATTTCTTGCATTTCTCATTTTATTTATTTGGGCCCTCTTTTTTTCTGAATCTTCCTAGAGATTTACTAATTTATCTTCTCAAACAACCATGTTTCATTTCATTGATCTTTTATCTTGTGTTTTTAGTTTCTCTTTTTATATTTCTGTTTTGATCTTTATTATTTACATTCTTCTACTTAGTGGTTTTGTTTGTCCTTTGCCTAGTTCATTTATTTTTTTTTTAATTTTTTTTAACGTTTATTTATTTTTGAGACAGAGAGAGACAGAGCATGAACGGGGGAGGGGCAGAGAGAGAGGGAGACACAGAATCGGAAGCAGGCTCCAGGCTCTGAGCCATCAGCCCAGAGCCCCACGCAGGGCTCGAACTCCCAGATAGTGAGATCGTGACCTGAGCTGAAGTCGGACGCTTAACCGACTGAGCCCCCCAGGTGCCCCTAGTTCATTTAGATGTAAGGGTATATTCTTTTTTTTTTAATTTTTTTTAATGTTTATTTTTGAAAGAGAGAGAGACAGAGTATGAGTGGGGGGAGGGGCAGAGAGAAAGGGGCACAAAGAATCTGAAGCAGGCTCCAGGCTCTGAGCTGTCAGCACAGAGCCTAATGTGGGGCTTGAACCCATGAACTCATGAGATTACGACCTGAGCTGAAGTCTGATGCTTGAACAACTGAGCCACCCAGGAGCTCCAAGGGTAGATTCCCTTTTTTTGAGGTTCTTCTGGTTTCTTGAGGTAGGCCTGTGTCACTCTGAGTTTTCTCTTAGAACTGGTTTTGCCACATCTGATAAGTTTTGTGAAGTTGTGTTTTTATATTTGAGTCAAAGTATTTCCTGTTTGGTTTCTTCATTGACCCACTGGTTGTTCAGTAGCATGTTGTTTAGCCTCCCTGTGTTTACGTGTGTGTGTGTGTGTGTGTGTGTGTGTGTGTGTGTGTGTGTGTGTTTCCATTTTTCTTCTTGTAGTTGATTTCTCATTTCCTACCATCGTGGTCAGAACAGATGGTTGATATGATTTCAGTCTTTTAGAATTTGTTGAGATTTGTTTTGTGGTTTAACGTGATATATCCTGGAACGTATTCCATGTGCACTTAAAAGTACATAAATTCTGCAGTTTTGGAGTGAAATGTTCTGTATATATAGCCAGTAAATCCATCTGGTCTAGTGTTTTAAAGCCACTACTTCCTTACTGATTTTCTGTCTGGATGTTCCATCTTCTGATATCAATGGGGTTGTAAAGACCCCTACTATTACTGTATGACTGTCATGTTCTCCCTTTAGGTCTACTAATGATTGTTTTATATATTTAGATGTTCCTCTGTTGAATGTGTAAATATTTATAAATGTTGTATCCTTTCTTGGATTGACTCCTTTACCATTACATAACACTCTTCTTTGTCTTTTGTTAAAGTATTTATTTGAAAGTATTTTGTCTGATATATGTATTGCTACTCCAGCTTTCTTTTTATTTCCATTTGTGGGGAATATTTTTTCCATCCCTTCACTTGCAGCCCATGTAGGTCAGTAGATCTGTTGTGAGTCTCCTGTTCATTCAGCCACCCCTTATTTTTTTTAAGTTTATTTATTTATTTTGAGAGAGAGAGAGAATACAAGCGAGGGAGGTGCAGAGAGAAAGGGGAAGAAAGAGAGAATCCCAAGCATTCCTCACTCTCAGTGCAGGGCCTGGAGCATAATGCGGAGCTAGAACTCATGAACTGTGAGATCATGACCCGAGCTGAAGTTGGATGCTTACCTGACTGAACCATCCAGGTTCCCCAACCCTTTATTGGAGCATTTAGTTCATTTACATATAAAGGAATTATTGATAGGTATATAATCATGACCATTTTGTTAATTATTTTCTCTGTTTCTTTCTTCTTGGTCTCTTTGATTATAATCTGATGGTTTTCTTTAGTGTCATATTTGGGTTCCTTTCTCTTAATTTTTTTTGCAGGTTTTGCTTATGTGATTACCATAAAGTTTATATATATTGACCTATATATATAGCCATCTATTTGAAGCTGATAGTCACTTAAGCTCAAAAGTATTCCAAATTTTTTAAAATATTTATTTATTTTTGAGAGAGAGAGAGAGAGAGATCGAGCATGAGCCGGGGAGGGGCAGAGAGAGAGGAGACCAAATATCTGAAGCAGGCTCCAAGCTCTGAGCTATCAGCACAGAGCCCAATGTGAGGCTTGAACCCACAAACTGTGAGTTCATGACATGAGCCGAAGTCTGATGCCTAAGCAACTGAATCACCCAGGCACGCCAAGTTCAAGAGTATTCTAAAAGCAGTTTCTTTTTACTCCTCCTCCTTACATTTTCTGCTTTTGATGTGACATTTTATATCTTTTTATTTTGTATATCCCTTAACTACTGGTCGATGATATGACATTTTTTTGTCTTAAACTTTCATAATTGCATTTTAAGTGTTTTTTTCCATTGCCTTTACTATATATGTGCCTTCACCAGTAAGATTTTTTTTCTTGCATATATTTTCTCATCAACAGTTAAGGGATTTTCGTTTCTACTTAAAGAAACTTTCACATTTCTTGTAAGGCTAGTTTAGGAGTGATGAACTCCTTAAGTTTCGTTGGTCTGGGAAACTGTCACTGTGGTTCATTCTAAATGATAACCTTGTTAGGTAGAGTATTCTTGCTTGTACATTTGTCCCTTTAAGCCCATGAAGTATATCTTGCCACTTCCTTCTTGCCTGCAGGGTTTCTGCTTAAAAATAAGCTAATAGTTTTACCAGGTTTCCTTTCTTGGTGACTATTTGTTTTTCTCTTGCCACCATTATAATTCTCCCTCTTATTGTTAATTTTGCCATTTTAATTGTAACATTTCTTGGTGTGGATATCTTTGGGTTTATGTTATTTGGGACTCACTGTGCTTCCTGGACCTGCAGGTTTGTTTCCTTCCCCGGGTGGGGGAAGTTTTCAGTCATTATTTCTTCAAAGAAGTTTCTGCCCCTTTCTCTCCCTCTTCTCTTTCTAGAACTCTGATAATGTAAAAGTTAGTGTATTTGATGTTGTCTGAGAGGTCTCTTAAATTTGTGTCATTTTTTTATTCACATTGCTTTCCCCTGATTTGGTAATTTCCTCTACTCAGACTTTCAGATTCTCTCAAGTGTATTTTTTTTTATTTCATTTATTGTATTCTTCAGCTCTTTGCTTCTTTATTATACTTTTTATCTCTTTTTTGAAGTTCTTGCTGAATTCATCATTTTGTTCCCCTCAAGTCTGGTGAACATCAGTAACACCATAACTTTGACCTCTTTATCGGGTAAGTGACTTACCTCCATTTCATTAGATTTTTTTCCCCTCTGGCTTTATCTTATTCTTTCATTTTGAACATATTCCTGTCTTGCCTTTTTGTCTGACTTTCTGTATTCATGTCTATGAATTAGAAGGAACAGCTTCCTATCAGAGTCTTGAAGGAATGCCCTTCTGTAAGAGTGTCCCCTGTGTAGACCATGTGTGCTTACTGGTTTTGGGAGGCTGACTGGAATCGGCAGTAGGCACAGGCTGGGGGAATTCTATTTCTACCTGGGAAACATGCTTGGAGCTAGCATGAGCACAAGGGGGAGGTGTCCCAGGTCACACCATGCCAGGGTGACCCCAGCAGGATGGCTGGACCAAGTGGTGCAAGCCAGGACTGTCCCTAGATGTACCATGCCTTGGTCGCCTTGGCAGGACAGTTAGGAGATATAAATTCTTCAAATGTATTACATTATAAATAATTCTAGGACAACAATTTATATAGCAATAGATCTGTCTGGTATTCCTAATTACTTTCTCATGTTAAGGAAGTGCAATAATTTCTTACAATTTTGAAAACATTTTGAGGTTTCCTAGACAGAATGGCAGAATATCCCTCAGGAGGTTTGAATAACTTAGTATTTAAATAAATTAATAAGAATAAAAATGGATTTTTGCATATCTCTGTCTGGAGTTTGTATAGTGGTCCGAAAGGTATCTATTACCTGCTTATCCATGACCTTTCTTCATTGTCGAGATTAGCCTCCTTTTCCAAGTTAGACAATGCTGTTCCATCTCATTCACCTTCTTTACACTTTCGGTGAGAAATGAAGTTGTCAAAATATATGGGAGAAAAGTATGGGAGGGTCATTGCGGGTGAAAAGCTGTTACTTATTTAAGTTTGTTCCGTGTCAGCAATTCTCCTTCCGAGCATTCTGTGACAGTGATGTTCAAGGAATGAAGTGCTGTTGGAGAATCTGCTTTCAAAGGAGTTTTGATCACCGGTGTGACGGCAATGTAATGCTACTATGATGTGGTGAACAGTTTATTTCTTTGTTTAAATTGTACTTTTCACCATAACATTTCATTTGCATTGGTATGGAAGGCCCATGAAGATACCTTGGTCCTTGTCATTTACAAGTTTTATTAACTTGGGCAAGTCCCTTAAAAAACAACAACAACAACAACAACAACAACAACAACAACAACAAAAACGCCTTGGGGATCCTGGGTGGCTCTGTCAGTTAAGCATCTGACTCGATTTCCACTCAGGTCATGATCTCAAGGTTTGTGAGTTGGAGCCCCACATCAGGCTCTGCGCACTGACTATGCAGAGCCTACTTGAGATTCTCTCTCTCCCTCTCTCTCTCTGCCTCTACCCCATTTGTCCTCTGTCTCTCTCAAAGTAAATAAAATTAAAAACAAAATGAAAAGCTTGAGACACCTGGGTGGCTCAGTCGGTTAAGCATCCGACTGTGGTTGGCTCAGGTCACGACCTCAGATTTGTGGGTTCCAGCCCTGCATCAGGCTCTGTGCTGACAGCTCAGAGCCTGGAGCCTGCTTCAGATTCTGTGTCTCCCTTTCTCTCTGCTCTATCTCTGCTTGTGCTTTGTATCTCTCTTTCAAAAATACACATTAAAAAAAAACTTACTCTCAGTTTCCTTTTTCATATGTAACGCTTGATCACATACTGTCAAAATCAGCTTATGTAGTTGCAAGAACAGAAAAGGAGCAAGGGAAGAAAGGATACATACAGGAGACAGAATAAGAAAGGAAGAGAGGGGCGCCTGGGTGGTTCATTTGGTTAACTGAATTCAGCTCAGGTATGATCTCGTGGTTCATGGGTTCATTTCCTGTGTCGAGCTCTGTGCTGACAACTCTGAGCCTGGAACCTGCTTCAGATTCTGTGTCTCCCTCTCTCTCTCTCTCTCTGCCCCTCTCCTGCTCATGCTCACACTCACATGCTCTCTCTCTCTCTCCCTCTCTCAAAAATAAATAAAAACATTAAAAAATTAAAAGAAAGAAATAGAGAAGAAGAAGAACAAAGACAGATAAACAGAAATTGACAGGAAAATTAAGGATATTGAGGTAAAATTTCTTTATTTCTTCATGGTTGTCTACATACTCAGTGGAAGACCCATGGGCTAGTCCTTCTGGGGAGGCACCAAAGGAAGACCATGCAACAGAACAAAAAGAGTAGCCTCTGTTTATTCTTGGAAAGCATAAAGAAAATCATAGATACAGTGCCGTAAATTCTTATAACTCTTTCATGTTTCTACTTAAACTTACAAATATACACATAATTAAATGTCACTGTTAAAAAAGTAAACTGTACCACATAACAGAACGTTAAAAGTTAGCAAACAATTTTAAATGATGAAGTGCGTACTGGGTTCCTCATCAGTCATTCATTTTCTCTCACTGGCTTCATTCGTTATACTTGAGTCATGTCACCCCATGAAGATTTCATTTGTTTGTCATAATATAGAATGGGTTAACATTAGTTGTTAAATTATTTTCTATCTTCTGTGAAGTTAATCGCATCTACACCCTCTAGCTTTAAGTTTTATCTTTCTTTTTCTCTCTGGCCTTCACACATGGACTTATGCCAGTTTGATTGATGCTTAAGCTGTGTAGTAAAGTAGGTCTCCTAGAAAATCACATTTACCTTTTAGGACAATAGCTTTTCAGGTTGAAAGCTCTAGAAACAGCCTATAAAGCGATTTCCCATGGTCAAAAGAGTCATTTTTTTTTTTTTTAACATCTAAAATGGCCTCTGGGGCCCTAAAATTATTTAATCGTTGGGATAAATTAGGTAGAAAATTTAGACAAATAACCAATTTGTCTTTTTATTGCATGGAATTTTTTGAATGAGTTAATTGGTCGGTCAGTTGTAAAATTTGATTTAGTAAAACCAATCTAGCAATGCTTTATAATCAGAGAATAATAGCAAAGAAATTAAAATACCTGGGTCACCTAATAGCATTCTTTCATTTTTTTGAGAAGTCTATCCTGTGTTCTCAGCTGCAGGATCCTTTCCATCCAACCTGGGCATTTTGAGAAATTTACCAGTGGTACGACTACTGTGTACTATGATTTCTTGAGCTGAGACGCTTCACTGAAAGTACTGGGTCAGTGAACATGGCTTTTGGATCCCTGTGTCTGAAAACTAACTTGAACTACTTAGTAAAAGCAAAATCAGGGCTATAATAACCCACATAACCTGAGAGGTAGAGAATTTAACTTGGCTTATCATGTGACAGATTTAAGGTACCAAAGAGTGTGCTCATAGCCCAGTTTCAAAAAAAAAAAAAAAATCCCTCTCAGTATTCATCTGTGTAGAGAGAGCTGCTTACAGATGGCTAGGGAAAATGGTCATCAGCCAGTTTAAATATAAATGGTCCTTAGAGTTTATGGCTTAAGAAGGTGGGCTTCTTTGATTTTTTTTTTTTTTAATCTCATGACCGTCTCAACCATACCTTTAGTATTGTAAGGAGTTGAGTTGGCTACTATGATGGGCATGCTATCAAAGAGATAGAACTAGGAAGAGGTGATTTTCAGAGTAAAAAAGTGTTAAGTTTTTTAGATTATACGGGAAGATTTGTTTGGGACAGCCAAACAATAAATACTATTTTTAGCAGCTCTGCTATTTGGCACTGCATCTAAAAGCTTGAGTTTGTGTGACATCTTCACTTAAAAGCACTTCTTCTTAAAACCAAAAAAAAAAAAAAAAAGTTACAGGGATGTTTTCTACTTAAAATTGCAATGACTGAACAGTTGTCATTGTGCTAATGAAGCTGAAAGAAAAGCAATTAAAAATCCTAATGTCTGAAAAATGACATCCATTAAACCTTCATTATACTGCTATTAACTAAGGGAGTCTATTATGTCACACAGTAGATGTTTGAGATGATCAGTTTGGAAGATAAAAGTGCCTTATTTAAATATATATATTTTTTTATGTTTACCATAGGTAAGTTTTTTTTTTAATTTTTATAGAACACATTAGCCACAAATTGTATTTAATTTTGTTATGAATCTCTAAATACATCCTGTATGAAGAAATTATAGATGTAAACACGCAAATTAGTAGCTTTACATTGATAGCATTATGTATAGTTGTATCTATAAGTTGCACATTTTTTTCGTGCTTAATTTTGACATGGTCACTGCTCCAATGTTTACCTAGCTCAACTAAATATTTAACCAGAATTGAAGAACATGGGCCCTGTTAAATAGGACCATATTAAACATCGATACGTATCTCTGAAATAAAGTAAGCATACCTAATAGCAACACGTTAGGAAAACATGCCCTTCAAGTGAGAATAATACCTCTGAAGCCACACAGTGCCAGATTTTGAACTCAAAAAATGGTTGGAAGTGAAAACAGTGTAGTTGATTCTTTAGGATACTGAAACATGTATTGAAACATAGACTGTTCATAAAACTGGGTGTAAGGACAATTGATAGACAAAATTGGAAAATATTCCTGCATTTACCTCTACTTTAAAGGAAGAGCACATTCATAGGTCAGCTCTCCAATTTAGAATTCTACTTTCTTGTTCAGTCATATTACTTATGTCTGTTATGTTTAGATCCCTGGGCTTGACCTCTTCTTGGAGATTTCTGCTTTCTTGGTCATCTTACCTTTCCTAAATTCTGTCCTTTCCTGGATTAGCTTATTCCCCCTTTGACTTTATTCTCTTTGGTTGTCTTTATGGTCTGAAAACATGTAAGAAAAGAAGAAGATTTTTTTGAAAAGGAGACATATCCTTTCCTTCCTCAGTGTTCATCTGTTGTGTTTCTCAAATTCCGCCTGAGTGAAATCATAGGGCACCTTTCTTTCTCTGACTGACTTATTTCACTTAGCATAATATCCTCTAGCTCCATCCATGTTGTTGCAAATGGCAAGAGTTCATTCTTTTTCATCTCTGAGTAGTGTTCTGTTGTGTATATGTACACCACATCTTCTTTATCCACTCATTTAAGAGGCTTTTAAATACAGAGGACAAACTGAGGGTTGCTGGAGGGGAGGTGGGTAGGGGGGTGGGTTAAATGGGTGATGGACATTAAGGAGGGCCCTTTTGGGGACGAGTACTAGGTGTCCTATGTAAGAAATGAATCGATGGGTTCTACTCCTGAAGCCAGAATATACTGTACATTAACTAACTTGAATTTAATTTTCTAAAAAAGGTGCCTCATCACGGGTAAAGAATTTATTTTACCTTGGTAATTTCATATTATGGGCTCATAGAACTATAATTCAGTTGCTACTATCTGCCTAGATGCAGTGAAATGCAGAAATTAAGGTTATTAGCTTTGGAGTCGCACACATTGGAGTATTACCAGTATTAGGTAAATTAAGTTTCTGATACCTACTTTCTTCATGTGTAAATAAATAAAATATTAATACAAGTTCAACCTCATAGATAGGTAAACACTCAATAATTGCTTCACATTAATAGCTACAGTGGTAATTTGCTTCTGTGGAACAGGAATGTCTAAGTTTCAGAGGCACAAATAGGAGACACATGATATGATAATCTTCAGCTCTGTTGCTTAATGTTCTCAGATTAAGATGCTTTAAAAAGCAAAACCATTATCCAGGATGCCAAAGAATAATCTAAAAAGTATGCCATATCCCAAGTTATTTTGGTATAATCTCAAATATGTATAAGACATTGAATAAATATCCTTTCCATTTCTTCAATTTTCTATCATTTATTTAACTGAACTAAACTTCTTCATTGATCATCAGGGTGTAAACTACCAAGGAACTGAGTGCAATTGCTTTCTGGAACTTCTGTCTAGCATCTAACACCATACTCCTGTTAAATACCAACTATGAAAAGACCCAAATAACCCAAGGTTATAATGGAGCTATTTCATATTCTATTTTATTGCATTTCCACAGGAAAATCTTTTGTTCTTCCCTGACCAGCTTTCTCCTCTACTTTACCCATCAAGTCAAACTCAAGCATGAGCCATGGACGTGTTGAGTCTTGTAATATTTGGGTATTTTTACTGAGGCTTAGTTGTTGTGACCACATTAGCTTCTGACTTTTTCTAGGTTGTAAGTCAAATTATGTCCACAAATTTTCAAAAAATGATACTGTGCAACAATAATAGCAAATATATATAACCTACCTCTGTGGAGTGACCAGATGATACAGACAGTAAACTATAAACCTTAGTTTGAGTGGCAAAATGAATATCTCACATCAGCAGAATCCAGGTCACTACCTGCAGAAGGGCTATAAGTCTGATGATAGATGCACAAAAGAATAGGGAACAGTAAGGCCTTAATAGAAGAAGCCAGACAACTCGAGCAAAGGTACTTCCTGAAGAAGGTGATTGCGTTCACCATCCAAACTCCGTGCCCATCTGTGTGAAGGCACAGTTCAGAGCCATCTCAGCAGATGAATTGAAAGGAAAATGTGTGGCACAGTGTGTTTTCTGGGGGGGGGGGGGGGGAGGGGGGGGAAGAAGCAGCTATTAAGGAAATGGACTAAAACTACTAAGGCTAAGAACTGGTTTAAAATATAGTAGAGGGGCACCAGGGTGGTTCAGTTGATTAGAGTCTTATTCTTGTTTTCGGCTCAGGTCACGATTCCACGGTCATGGGATCAAGCCCTGTGTCGGGCTTCTTGCTGAGCATGGAGCCTGCTTGGGATTCCCTGTCTCTCTCCCTCTGCCTCTTTCCTCAGCTAGTGTGCTCTCTCTCAACATTAAAATCAAACCATACAAAATAAAATAATAGAGAAAACCACCACCACCAACCTCATTTATCTCTTGGAAATTTCAGTTGCTGGAAGAACTCATAGGGAACAGAAACAGTAATAGGGAATAGAAACAACGATCACAGAGATGTTGGCATTTGTGGACATAAACCTTAAAATAGTTATTTTACATAAAGCTTTTTATGTTCAGAGTTCAAAAGAAAACCTGAACATAATGAGGAGACAAGTAGATGATATAAGAAAAAGAATCAAATGGAAACTCTAGACCTGAACTAAACAATATTGAGGAGAAAATTTTTAAGAGATCACAGTAACAAAAAGTTAAGGGTGGTGGAAGAGATCATACAAATACTGATCAGTAGAAAGCTAGCGTGGCTATATTACCATCAACTAGGTCACATGGGGCATGTTTTATAATAATTTATTCTGTATCTTTAATATAGATTTCTGTGTATATGTAAATATGTAAAATATAAAAAATTAAACACGCACTGAAGATATTAGTCAATGAAATCAAACAAGAGAAAGCAATTTGATGTATAACAAATGTGAAAAAAGTGGTGGAAGTAACTCGGTTAAGAGATGACTTTTTTGTATAGCTGAAAAACTGAAAAGACTCCATGGAAAAGCTATTACAACCATGAGAAAATTCATTAAGTGAACAGGATATAAAATTGAATCTATCTAGGGGTGCCTGGGTGGCTCAGTCGGTTAAGTGTCCCACTTAGGCTCAGGTCGTGATCTCATGGTTGATGAGTTCAAGCCCCACATTGAGCTCTGTACTAATAGAATAGGGTCTGGAGCCTGCTTCAGATTCTGTGACTCCCTCACTCTCTGCCCCTCCCCCACTCACACTTTGTCTTTCAAAAAAAAAAAGTTAAAATTTTTAAAAATTGAATCTATCTGTCTTCATGTATGCAAACACTATCAATTTGAAGACACAGCGGAAGAGAAAATGCCCTTTTCAATATAAAAATAGGAAATATGACAGTAAGAAATATGTTAAACTTACAGGAAGAAAGTGTTAAGCAGATCCTAAGACACAGTAGTAGGCTTGAGGAATGTTGGAATACCAGAGTAACACTGCCTAAAAAACCTAAGATACCCAAACCTAAGATGAAGCCTGCATAATCAAATCTAGATGGAGAGCCCAGTACATAAGAAGTTTAATATGGGTGACATTTCAAATCAGTGAGAAAACAGTAGACTTTTTAATAAATGGTGTTGGGCCACCTACATAGCTGTTTATAAAATGTTACCTCACATTGTATCTTAGGGTCATTTCCACATGGTCAGAGATTTAAAAATGTAAACCGTACCATTACTTAAAACAACATTGGTTGAATTCTTTCATAAACTTGAGTGAAAAGAAATTTTTGTTTGAATTCCAGAAACTGTGCAAGAAAATGGCAATTATTTTGATACTAAAATTCAAAGACTTTTATTTAAAAAAAAAGCAAAATACAAATAAAAAGTTACAGGAAATTAATTTCTAATTCTATGACAGGAAAAAGGTTAATCTCACAAATTCATTAAAACCTCCATGTTTTCAAGTAGAAAATGTCCAAGTTCCTGATCACTCAATGGTCAAAGACCATTCTTAATTAAAGATATGCCAATAACCTTTAAGCATGTGAAAACAATGTTTAGATTCACCCTTGATAAGAAAAAAATCAAAACAACTCTGAAAATGTTTTCTAATGTCTCAGGGTAATGAAAACCAGACAGACAACAAACTTGGTAGAAAAGGGATCATTTTATTTATCGCTATATGGATGGTGTTCGACAATATCTATCTTATCATTTCAAAGAAAGCATTTTTTTTAATGTTTGTTTATTTTTGAGAGACAAAGCACAAGTTGCAGGGATGGGGGGGCAGCAGAGATAAAGGGAGACACAGACTGGGAAGCAGGCTCCAGGCTCCGAGCTGTCAGCACAGAGCCCAACACGGGGCTCACACCCACGAATTGGGAGATGGTGACCTGAGCCAAAGTTGACACTTAACTGACTGAGCCACCCAGGCGCCCCAGGGTAGTTACATTTTTAACTTTTTGAGGAACCTCCCTACTGTTTTCCACACTGGTTACTCCAGTTTGCATTCCCACAAACAGTGCAAGAGGGTCCCAAAAATTGTTCTTTCCTATGTTGTTGATTTTAGCCATTCTGACAGGTGTGAGGTGATACCTTGCTGTAGTTTTGATTTGCATTTCCCTGATGATCACTGATGTTGAGCACCTCTTCACGTGTCTGTTGGCCATCTGGTTGTCTTCTTGAAGAAATACCTGTTCATGTCTTCTGTCAATTCTTAACTGGATACTTTGTGTTTTTGTTTGTTTGTTTGCTTGTTTGTCTGGTGTTGCGTTTTATAAGTTCTTTGTATATTTTGGAAACTCCCTTTTTATCAGATATGCCATTTGCAAGTATCTTCTCACTTTCTGTAGGTTGCCTTTTATTTATTTTTTATTGTTTGCTTCCCTGTGCAGAATCTTTTTATTTTGACTTAGTCCCAATAGTTTATTTTTGATTTTGTTTCTTTTGCTTCTGGAGGCATATCTAGAAAGAAATTGCTATGGCAGCATATTGATATCTTAGTAGTCTTTTTTTCATCATCTCAGTGGAGATATGTGCAGAGGTGATAGAGCACGTGTTGGAATTGTACACCACGCAGTGCCACTGAAGGCAAAAGGGGTTGCCAAATTTATCCGTATAACCGAAGACTTCTAAAGCAATAGTAAGCTAGCGTCACTGATGCGTGCATTAGTCAGAATCACCTCTGAGATAGTGTGCGTCTTTAAACACTATCTGGTGAATTTGAGTGGAAATTGTAAGTTTTACCTGCTTCATAAAGCACAAAACTAAGTTTTCACTAAGAGCAGTTATTGTCACTCTTTTAAGTCAGAGATAAATCTCAACATCACCAATGGTGGGAGAACAGAGCAGGACAGGCCTCCTGACGCAATGAAATCTGAAATGTACAGCATCATCTCTTCAGTAATCTTGCCCAAATCATTTTAACCTGAATTTTTTTGGGTCTTAAGATAAAACATCCATTTTTCCAGTAATAAAAGGTTGTTGGATTGTCAAATGCCACTGTAACAGACCGATGCAGAAGGTAGGAAACCTCTACAGAGCAAAGCATTCATTCCCGTGTCAAAGGGAAGACACACTAAACAGACAGATTAAAACATTAAACAGACAGATTAAAAAGGCCATTGAAAGGTTAGATTATTAGATAATTATCACTTCAATGAGCTATAGATGATAGTGGGGGAAATAGAGAAAATATGAATATAGATCGGCTATTAGATATAGTTAGAAGATAATTGCTCCTTTTGTTATGTCTGCTAATTGTGTCACAGTTATTATGTAAAGGAGTTCTTATTTTTTAGAGATTCATAGGAAAGTATTCATTGTTGAAATGTAATGATGCCTGCAGTTTATTTTAGAATACTCTTGAAAACATAGTTGACGTGAATAGTTTTAATTCTTCAAGCTAATATACCTACAGGTTTTCATTTTCTTCTGCACATTCCATTTGTTTCAAGTTTTTTAAATGTTTATTTATTTTTGAGAGAGAGTGAGACCATATGAGAGACAGAGCACAAGCAGGACAGGGGCAGAGAGAGAGGGAGACACAAAATCCAAAGCAGGTTCCAGGCTCTGAGCTGTCAGCACGGAGCCCAATGCGGGGCTCGAATCCACAAACCGCGAGATCATGACTTGAGCTGAAGTTGGAAGCTTAACCAACTGAGCCACCTGGGCACACCTTGCATATTCTATTTGTTTTAAATGTTTCTGTAACTGAAAGGAAAAACAAAAAGACTGATTGGAGTTTTATTGCTTCTTGTACTTTTCTTTTCACCCATCTAGATAAACTCCAGAAGGAATCTGAACTCCTTCCATAACGACATTATTAAACTCAGACATGTAGATGACTCCTGTAAGAAAAAAAAAATTCAAACCGACCTTTATAATTGTTTGAAGACAAGGACATGTGTTTTATAACTGAAAAATAAAAATATATGTTATCAGGGTACCTGGGTGACTCAGCTGGTTAAGCATCCAACTCTTGGTTTTGGCTTAGGTCATGATCTCACAGTTCGTGAGTTCGAGCCCTGCATCAGGCTCTGCACTGACAGCTCAGAGACTGTCTGGGATTCTCTCTTCCCCTCTCTCTCTGCCCCTCCTCTGCTTTCTCTGTCTCTAAAAATAAACACACACACACACACATACACACATATATATATATACACACACACACATATATAATCATATATATATATATATATATATATATATATATATATATATATATACATACATATATATTACCATAGATATCAGGATATTTAACTTATTGTCAGTTTTTCAAAAAGACTAGGGATCAGCAGCTACCTTGGAAAGTGAATAAACACCTGAGAATCGTAAATGTTTGAAATTTGTATTGATCTATAAAATTATTATCCATCTGTTTTCTTAAATATATTCAAATACTTTTTTTAAACCCATTTTGTGTTTATTTGATAACCTTACCATTTTTGTAGAAAATAAACTTTATTTTCCCTAATCCCTTTCACCTTCCTCTTTGATCTTATTCTAGTAGGGGATAGGGAAGAATTTAATGAGTAATACCAGCATAAAAATTAGTTTATAGCCAGTATAACTAATCTGTTTGATCATTCAAAAAATATAGCTACAGTGTAGTGTGTATAAATCTGGATCTATGTACTAAATTGAGCTATCAAATCATGAAATAAATTGAGTCACCTCAAATTGCCTTTTAGTTAATATCTACTGTGTCAAGTAAGTGAGTTAAACTCCTGAGTTTGAAATTTGTGGGATGAGATGAAATTCTCTATCATTCCCCACCCACACTAGCCATTTGATCTCATCAGGTCTTATGTTTGTACACAGTAGATGAAACGTAATTAACGCAGGGTAAGAGCCTTAGGAAAAAGTCAACTGCATCAAAGAGAAAAAAAAATGTACAACATAACCCAAAGCTAAAATCAATAAAATGCAGATTTGCAACTGGCTCAAAATTAATACAACAACTGCACCCTGGAAAAGAAGATTTAATAGCTTGTGTTTTTACAATTTCTCTATTATTAGAAGGGATATTGTTTGGAGCAATATTAAAAATCCCAGCAAGCAACACTGGAACTTACTCTTTAAAGAGAAATATTAAGAAAATATAATATCTTATTAAAATCACCTGTGGAAACAACAAAACCACAACATATCATCAAAATAAGAAAACATGTTATTCGCTAATACAAATTAGGAATTTAATAAGTTCGGAAATTTAAATTTTTATGCAAGTCGAAGACTCTTGTGATCCTGGATCTGTAGTATATGTTATTTTCATAAAGATGATTATGAAGGTTAATGCTTAATTAGCATGCAACTAATAATAGTAGGATAATTGACTAGTATGCAGGTATGATACATATAGATCCATACCTCTTATATAAAAATAATTTCCATTCTAACCATTTGAAATGGACTTTTCAATTCCACCTAATCAACAGAAGGGTGAAGTATATCTGGCATTTAACTTTATTTAAAAATGAAATAATGTGAGAGCATCAAATAGATTAAGCTTTTCTGTTGATTGTATTTAATTTTTTTGTTGTTGTTGTTTCCTTTCGGGTTAGCTTTATGTAAATAAAACCTCTTCAGAAGATCCAGAATAGCACCTGGTGTTTAGGTAGACTTGCCCCATCATGACTAATATGCACTTAGTGTTTCTATAGTAGTCAGAGTTGTAATTTATTGGTTCGATATTGTTTTTCACAAAATAAAATAAGCAAACATTTTTTTTAGGAGAAAAGGCACAAAAAAGTTATGAAAAACAAAAGGGAGTGGTCAGCTTTAAACATGCTGGGGAATGTTTTCCTCCTCTACAAACCTTTATAAATGGCTTCTCAAATGTCATCGTGATAGACTTAGCTTTTTTGTATGTTAACACTGAACTACCAAAAGGCATTCCTACTGTCAAATGGTAGTTACCCTGAGTAACCATAATCAGTATTTGTTTCCCTCAATTAGTTACCTGAAAACGTTACCAGATTGGTTTTTAAAAGAAATCAAATAAATACACACTCTTGAATAATTGTCTACATAAAATATTAAGTCACTATAGGCCAGTAGATAGTAGAGATTCTATACTCACTTTTAAAATTAACTTATTACTCAAGTGAATCCATATAAATAGGTATTATTAAGAATTTTTCTTCTTTTTAAAATTTTTAATTCATTTTTTTCAAATTATTCAAATTAATTTTTGAGAGGGAGGGAGAGAGAGAGCGCGCACGCACACACAAGCAGGGGAGGGGCAGAGAAAGAGGGAGACACAGAATCTGAAGCAGGCTCCAGGCTCTGAGCTGTCAGCACAGGGCCCCACGCGGGGCTCAGAATCATGAACCGCGAGATCATGATCTTAGCCAAAATCAGACGCTTAACCGACTGAGCCAACCTGGCACCCCAGATTTGTTCATATTAGTATGTTCAAGGGATTTAACTCAAATTGAAGTGAGTTGATACGTAACTGTACAGACTATGGTACCAAATCACTTGTGTATGACCTTGGCTGTCTCTCTTTCACTTTGTGGCTTTGGGCAAGTTACTAATGCTGTGTGTGCCAATTTCCCAAGGTGCAAATGGGGGAAATAATGCCTAATTTTCCCAGCATTAGTTGGAATACTGTTTGCATATACCAAGTGTTCAATAGAGGTTGCCCATTAATAGCATTTGTTCAGGTATTTAAAACAATAACAACAACAATAATTTCCAGATACATGTTTTAAATGCCAAAAAATAAATCAGAAGATAATTTGTTTTATTATGTTGGAGGAGAGAACCCTTTCGAATTATGTCCCAGCCTACAAGAAATGTAAGAATATGAGGGAAATGGTCAGCAGCTGGCTTGAAATCTAATCCCTCCTTTCACCAAGAGGTTGCCGCCAGCAATGAAAGAAGGAAAGTGACCCAGACAATCGGGAAAATACACGAATGGCAGACCTGTGGGCAAATTCACTTAATGGTATTTCTACGGTAGAGACAGACAGCCCTTATCTCTAGTGCGCTTTAGGAGCGTGTAATTGGTGTGTCTAGATTATTTATGGTAAATTCAAAGGGAGTCTATATAATTATGGGTCATATAAAATACTATGTTATTTATACTGTCAGAGTATAAAGCAATGGTATGCTGTAAGACAGCCCCCTTCTGCATAAACGATCTGATCACATACAAAACTTGAAGACCTCAGACTTTAATTAATCTGACCCAGGCAAAGAAAATCCTAATATCGAAAGCAGGGACCTGGGGGGGTTCTCTTAGTGAACTCAACTACTTAAGGCTCTGCAGCAAGACAGTGTCTTCCTATATTCATTCAGTTATCACTAAAACTTAATACTGGTTAAAATCTCTTAATTTGTGCTGATCTAAGCAGCCTGGGGCTTGAAAAGGTGTCTCCTTGAGAGGTTGGCCTCAGGGATACTGAGCCTCATGCCATCTCTTCTCAAGCAGCTGATTCTTACTGTGATGCAAAATACCTCGTTCCATGTCATTATTCCAGATTGTTGTCTTCCAAAGACTGGATGCTTTTAGGAAGATTTGTATGTAATAAAGTATCTTTATGTTTCCATAGTCTCACTTTCGTATGAATTTCTTCATCTACCTTTTCCTGAAGTAGACTTTGAGGTCTCTCTAATGCCAGAGTCCATGTTATTCCTTACCTACATGTGATGAACTTTACCCCTGACAAATCATCACTCCTCCCCCACCATGTCCAATGTATGTGGCTGATGTCATGATGAAGAGCCAGCACATTGTGCTACCGATCCCCCTATAGTTTACAACACAGGTAAATGGTACTTTAACACTTCAGGAAGCCCTGTTGATCTATAAAGTTCAGCTCTCAGAGTGAATTGTGTTTGTGATCCCCAGTTTTACGGTATTGTCTATGAGGAACAGTCTGACTGTCCGGGCAGACTGAGCATTAGAAATAGAAATAAAATTCTGGGAAAGAAAGGCTTGGGACATGTCTAGGGATGGAGAGAGAATTGCTGAGTCAGGAGCAAAGTCACGGTGAGAAATAAAACAGAGTCCAAAGAAGTAGAAACATTTCAGTTTGGAATGTCCTGGAACTATCTTCCTGTACGTATGGGTCAGTGTTTATAAATATATCACATCAACTTTCAATCAAGAATGCATTCACCCCATGTAAAAGTACTTGACTTAGCTCTCTGGAGGTACAAGCGTGGCTGAGAATGTGTCCCGCAGCTCTCAGAGGAAGCTTTATGTGTATACATTCGATACATTAAAAGATATTTAGCATCAGTGCACTATTAATTAATGTGCTGTTTGCAGGATGGGTGTGTGTTCCATGCACTGCCTCTGGCTAAAACACCCGCCTGTTAATTTCATCTCTGTGTTGTATAAGGATCCTGTGCTTTGTTGTTGTTTGCCTTTTTAAAAGCATGCATATGCCATGTTAGTCGACTTCAGTACCTAAATACAAGAATATGGTAAGTGTTCTATAACATAGATCCAGCCAGGCAACAAAGGTGGTGACGACAGCCTCTCATGAAAACCAGCAGCCATAAGATGTATTAAACAGCAGCACTGTTTTTGGAAAAGCAGAAGTAACAGGATGAACAAAGGTAGTTAATGCATCAAGTACTGAACTTTAGGGACGTCTGGGTGACTCAATCAGTCAGGCATCCAACTCTTGGTTTCAGCTCAGGTCATGATCTGGCAGTTCATGGGTTCAAGCCCCAAGTCAGGCTCTGCGCTGACAACTTGGATCCTGCTTGGCACTGACTCTCTCTCTGTCTCTCTCTCTCTCTCTCTCTCTCTCTCTCAAAATAAATAAATAAAACTAAAAAAATACAGAACTTTAATAAAAATCTCTTGTGACAGTATATTTTTTTATTGCCAAGTGCTTAAACCAAAAACTAACGGAAAAAGCTGGCTTGTTGCAAATGTCCACTTTGTCCTGAGCCAAATCTTGAAGTGCACACAGAATTTTTATAATAAAACCCCTAAAATGTGAATAGATGGTGATTAAAAGTGAACTTGACCTTATGCATAATATAGAAGTAAATCAAAATCTTCCACGATCTCTGCTTCAATTACACCAGACTTTTTTCATGTCGCCAAGTGTCTGGTTTTTTGGTTTATTTGTTTGTTTGGGGTTTTTTTCCCCTGTACTTCACAGTCCTTCGACTCCACTGCCTTTTTGTGAGAAAAACAGAAGTGCTTACTGATTGCCCTTAGTGATTTATGGGGGGTTTTTGGCAACAAGCTACCTTGGAAAGAAAGCATGTCCTTGTAGAGTGATTTCATCTGAACTCAGTTTCCTGCAGGAGTGGGCCCCTAGGTGCTGGGTAGACTGCATTTCCAACCCTTCTACCCCTGTAAGTGAGCTCACCTGCTTGTGTGTTCAAGTAGTCTGTTTCTCTTTCAGTCCCAAACCACTCTCATGCTAACCCTGTAACATGGAAGCATAGAAAAGGATCAAGGTCCTCCCCAACAGCCCACATGGCACTCTGCACTCCATTGTGCCATTCTGCAAGTTTCAGAGTGAATGGGTGGCCATGCTTCATTTCATCCTATTGACTTGTTTCTTCAGTACCAGGTAGAAACCTTGCTGGTTGCCCCAAGACCTTCATACATCATGGTGCTTGGGAAGATGTACCCCACATCTTGCTAATTCATTTCACTGTTCAGATCTCAGCTTATATACTTCTTTTTCACAGGTTTTTCTAAATCCCCCTAGCTCATCTCATTTACACACTCTTAAAGCTTCCTACAATTTTTATAGGTGTATTTGTGTAGCACTCATAATACTCTAGGTAGGGATATTTATTTAAACATTGTCTTCCATATGGGCTGTAATATTCTTGAGAGCCAGGATAAAGTGTATTTTCCTTACTGTTGAATACGTGGATTATGGAAAAGACTCAGCTCAAATAAGCAGTTGTTAAATAAATGGTTGAAGGGAATACCAACTGAGTAAAGAAAGTATAGATATTTATTATCTATGAATGTTATCCACTTCTTGTTGGATAAGATAAACAAGTATAGTCCATTTTCAGAATTTTGGTGAATGGATTTGATAAACCGTGCATTAAGCAGTTAATTGATATTCATGGATTCATTCTATAGCTACTTAGAAATTGCTCGTTGTATGCCTGGCCCTGTCCTGGGCCCTGGGGATACAGTGTTGGGCAACACATACAGTTTCTAACGTGGCTTACAGCTCTGTGGGCAAGACAGACAACAATTGATGATGCCAATAAATACTTCATATACTTAATATTCACCTGACATATCTGATATGAAGGATATGCAGGGTCTAAAGTGCAGTATAATAGAGCAATGACATAGTTTAAAATTGAGACTGGTAAATTCAAGTAAGAATGAGTTCTGAATTGCAAAGTTGAGTCATTCTTATAAACACGACAGCGTCAGGGGAAGACGGTAAACAGTGTTCTGGGACTGTGAATCAAGAACTTGTCAGAGTCAGTGTTCCACCAGGCAAAATTCATCATGTGATGGTCTTTGAAATATATCATTTTAGTGTTCTAACAAATGTAGTAGAGGTAGTCACAGCCAACCACAGGATCTGTGAGGAACATTGGAATTGACTCTGTTGAATTACTCACGCTTCTCTAAAATCCTCATACACAGCACATAAAATGAGATACCAGCTGATGGTTTTGTTTTTCGGATTTACTGTTTTAAAACCTCACTGTGAAAATTTCCCTTTATGGAGGATCAGTGAATAAATCATATATAAAGTAAATAGTTGCTGGATTACATTCGGGATATTACATTTTCTCTGACAATCCAAGGCATGGGTTTGTCGAAAGAAATCTCACCTGCCTGGTTTATTGTTAGCTAATGAGTAGACAGTGCATATTTATAGCTAAGATGGCATAACAGAGTAAGCTCTCCCTGTTCTGCCATAAAGCGTAGCTACTTTAATACTTGCAGTTCATCTAATATAGTGTGACAGAATTATGGCATACCTGTCTGCATGTAAATGAAAATAAACAGTTGAAAAGTAAACACAAGGGATGCAGTGACTCATTATGGTAATACTTATAATACACTGAAAAGCACAATGCACAAACCACAAAAAATAAAAACGGGCACCGGACTTGATTCCCTCCCCCGTTTTTATGGACGTAGAGTAGACCCACAGTGTCACATTGGTTTCACACATACATAACGGTGGTTCAACATCTCTGTGCTTTATGCCGTGCTTACCACCACGGGAGCTACCATCTGTCCCCTACGACACTATTAGGACACCATTCCCCATTCCCCTTCTGCACCTTTTATTCCTGTGTCTTATTCATTCCACAACCGGAAGCTTGTATCTCCCACTTCTCATCACCCATTTCTCCCTGCCTTTTCCCCTCTGGCAACCGCCAGTTTGTTGCCTGTGTTTACGGCTCTGTTTCTGCTTTGTTTATTCATTTGTTTTCTTTTTTTGATTCCACATGTAAGTGAATAAGAAGGTATTTGTCTTTCTCTGTTCAACTTCTTCCACTCACATCTTCTAGCTCTGTCCATATTCTTGAAAATGTCAAACTCTTATTCTTTTAAGTGACTAATATCCCATTGTGTATATACACTATATCTTCTTTATCCATCCAGTATCAGTGGATAAAGTTAGGTTACTTCCATATCTTGGCTATTATAAATAATGCTGTATTATATGTAGAGGTGCATATATCTTTTTAAGTTACTAGTGTTTTTACTTTCTTTGGGTATATACCCAGCAGTGGAATTACTGCATCGTATGTTATTTCCATTTTTAATTTTTGGTGCATCTTCCATATTGCTTTTCACAGTGACTGTCCTAACAGACATTCTCACTAACAGTACAGGACACTTGCCTTTTTCCACATCTTTGCCAACACTTACCATTTATTGTCACTTTAATACTAGTCATTCTGACTGCTCAGAGGTGATACCTCATTGTGGTTTGGGTTTTCATTTCCCTGATGACGAGTGATGTTGAGCACCCTTTCATGTGTCTTTGGCTATTTGTATATCTTACTTGGAAAAAAAACAAAACAAAACATCTATTCTGGTCCTCTGTCCATTTCTTTTTTTTTTTTCCTCTGTCCATTTCTTAAATGGATTATTTGTGGGTTTTGTGTTGAGTTGTACAAGTTCTGCATATATTTTTGGTGTTAATTCTGTATTAGATGTATCAATTGTGAATACGTTGTCCCATTTGGTAGGTTGCCTTTTCATTTTCTTGGTGTTTTACTTCTCTGTGCAAAATCTTTTTATTTTGGTGTAGTCCCAGTAGTTACTTTTTGTTTTTGTTTCCCTTGCCTGAAGCAACATCTAGAAAAATGTTGGTAAGGCCAATTTCAAAAAGATTACTGCCTGTTTTCTTCTATGGGTTTTATGATTTCACATCTATAGTTTTGGTCTTCTGAGTTTACTTTTATGTTTGATATAAGCAAGTGGTCCAATTTCATTGATTTTCATGTAGCTATCCTGTTTTCCCAGCACCACTTAGTGAAAAGACTGTCTTTTCCCCATTATGTATTCTTACCCCCTTTTCTCATACATTAATTGACCATATATTTGTGATTTTATTTCTGAGCTCTCCATGTGAGCTCACTGATCTATGTGTTTGTTTTTATGTCAGTACCATACTGTTTTGATTACTATAACTTTGTAATATAGTTTGAAACCAGGGAATGTGAAACCTTTCAAGATTAATTTTGATATTCAAGGCTTTTTGTGGTTCCACACAAATTTTAGAATACTTTGTTCCCATTCTATGAAATGTGTCATTGGTATTTTAATTGGGATTGCATTAAATATGTAGATTATGTGGGTGTAGCATGGACATTTTAAAGTAGAATAATTTAATCCTCTCTTTATATATAAGTGGTTTACTCTAATATTTAGCTCTCGAGATGACATTGAATAAACACATTAAGGGTGTCAGGATATGGGTTCACTAAAGAGGAAAGAATAGGAAAATAGTACATCTTGTTTCAGTACAGATTGTGTTGAAAAGAGAACATTAAAAAAAAAATGAAAGTGAACATTTCTATCAAAGGATCCTAATGGCTAACTTAGCAAAATTTTCAGAAAGTAGTACAACTTTGTTGTGGATCCTCTTGTATGCTACCCAGATCCATGTCAAAACTGAGAAATTGATCTCCCTGAGGATTGAAAGACTTTTGAGTAACAGATTTTGAACCCTTAGAATTCTAACTCAGCTGAAGAGAGCCCACCCCAATGTAGGCCTTTGTCAGAGACAGCCTGACTTTTTGCTACAGGGGCCTAAAGACCTAGGTCCCAAACAAATCCTCACAACTCAGTTGGGTCATCATTGCAGTGTTGGTTGAACCCTTCCTGGGACGGACTGCATTGCTGTCCATCTTCATTCTCTGTAGAAACTTGTATATTTATTTTCCCTTCCGTTGATGTTGATTCCAGTACACCCCCTAATGATTTTCCAGTGGCAACCTGTAAGTCCGCTTCCCCAGAAACACAGCCTTGACATTCTCCAACCCTCTCCTCCTAACTGCCATTATTAGCATATCGAGTAACTAAAGGACATGTCTCTCCCTGGCCTTCCCATTCTTCCTTTGGCAATATATCCACGCCTTTAAGTGAGGGTAAAAATGTAAATTCATTGTAAGAATACTTGTTCCAAAGTTGGAGTTGTCGATGACAGGCTAGCTTTCTACTGACTATTCTTGTCTAAAACCTCAAGATAAAATCTCCCATAAGGGAATTTAGTTGTTATGAATTGTTTTTTTTTTCTACCACCCCCATTGTATTAATCCTTAAGTCTGTTACTTTACAAGTGTCATCACAAAAGTCGTATGAGAGTTTTACGAGTTACCTGTCCTGAGTAAAATTTGCAATAAAAACCATGAGGAAGACCTCATAAGAAAGGGAGGGAATACTAACACCAGAATTTCATGCATCAAAGCAATCTGGTACAGGGACAATTTTATTTGCATGAAAGGGGTCTTCTTGTGGTCCTTTGTATTGCTTTAATTTTGAATGACGTCTAATCCTACCTGTTAAATCTCAATCCTTTTAACTTTTCATGATGATAGAATTTTCAAATATTCCTTATCATTTTTCTATCTATAATTACATAAATATTATCTTACCCAAATAATTTGGTCATTTCCATCTGCAAAGCTAGAAGGTACATTAAGGAATTATATAGGAGACATTTAGTCATGACCTGTTATGCTGGAAATTATCCCTCTGAAGATATTTTTTTCACATGGGATGAATTATAGACCTTCAGTGACCCTCCCTCACCTATTTGAACTCTCACCATCCAATACTAGGCTTTTAGCCTTTGCACACCACAGAAGGAAAAGCTACCTGCTCCTTTTCAGATAGGCTAAAGAAGATAAACTGTGTGGATGTAATAAAATTGGTAATAGCCATGGGTGTTGCTTATATCCAGGCAGTGCTAATCCCATGAGAAAGACTATACCCTTATGATCTCTTACATGCAAGCACATGTCTGATGTTGATATGCAGACTGCATAATTGTAAATTACTTACAGCATCAGTTGAATCCTTGAGGATCTTATCTAAAATCTTAGGCCTTTTCACTTCTTGCATATGATTTCTTAATGTGCTGCAGAAGCCAAATGAAAGCATTTCTCAGATGTTATCCACAGTAAAATGTGACAAAACTGTATACACAAGTATGTTTTCTGGTTCATCTTTTTGTCTGTTTGGAAGGTATAGGTGGATCTGCCAATTCTCCATGAGAAAGATTGCTGGATATAAGACCTTTGAACAGATTATTTCTACATGCATCCATAGTCCTTCACATGCACCAAGCTGAGAGCTGGCCAAAACACTATAGGGTAAGACATTAAAAAACAATACTACATAAGCAAATTACTTAGCTGCTCATGTACCTTTTACTCTTTATTCAAGGATTTGCAACCTTAAATCAGTTGTGTTTCAGTCAATGGTTCTGGGCATCATTTGCTAGGTACTAGAAATTATAAGATAAAAAATAAAGTGTCCTCAAGGACTGAGTTTAATGCAACTGAAAATCAGAACTCAAGAATTAATTACAGCTCTAGGCCATAGAAAGGAGTTAGTTTCAATGCCACTGTGACTTGAATATTCTTCTGGTTTTACCTGAGATGGGATGATGTGAGCTGTAAGACAAAGACAAGAGTGAGCATAATCCTTTGAAGAGATTTTGTGTTTGCCCTTATCCCATCTCTTTGGAGTAGAAGAACCATTTGAGAGTAATTTCTCTTCATCCCAGTGCTCCCCCATCTATGGTGCTCCTTTTGAAAAAATATTTTTTTTATTAGTCCCTTTATTAGTGCTTGGGAGAGGACGACACAGATTGAGCATATTAGAGAACGAAATGGTGATGATATCTGTTGTTTGTGGAGAAATTTAGAAACTAAGAAACTAAGAAATTTACAGATGGGAAGACTGTCCTCAACTTGAAACAATGTCTTTCCTGGAGATAAGCTCCGGTTATTAGGGAATTTAGTTTAATTTTAAAAAGAATATCTAACTGAACAGTTGGTTGGAACTGTCTGTCTTGGAAAGATTTTTTCCTATTAAAAAGGAGGTCAAACAAGCAAGCTAACTTCTGCATCCATCAAAACTCTCTTGCTTACCCTCTCCAATTCTTTCCCTTGGTAGTAAAAAGAAACTGCTGCAAAGTTGACAGATAATTCCTAAAATCCTAGATTTGTTCTAATATTCCTTTGCTCAGGTTAAAATGTATTAATCCAACATTTTGAAGATGATACTATGTGAAATTCACTTATGAAATATAATTGCTATAACACTTCTTCAGTAGTGGTTCCTTTGGATGCTGCAATGCATGTCCAGTTCTAGATTCTCCTTTGTACTTAACCAGTAAGGCACAATTTTCACATTTCAACACATCGTTTAGGAGCACACAGGTTTGTACGTTTCCAATTTTCTTTTTCATTACTCTAGTGCCACAATATAATTGGATCTGCAATTACTAACATAGATCTCCTCTTAGAATCTCCCACCCTTAGAAATTTAGAGACTGAAATTCTGAGAAATGCTTTAATGGCATTCTCTTGACGTCTCCCTTATTCAAAGGAAAATTTACCCTGAAGTGCCACAAGACTCTTTCATCAGCAGTGAAGCTATATTGATTTATGAAATAGAGTACTTGCCATGCATTAATATGAAGGAAGAGCAGCCGTGTGTAGTGAATAATAGGGAGAAAGAGAGACAGACACACAGACAGACAGACACCTGGAAGAAACAGAATGATAGATGCACTTAATATGGTTCTGCAGAAAACCAAGGAGTTCTCTTTTACAGGAATAATAGAGAAATGATCTCTAGTAATAGTTCTGGATGTCATTCTCTCACATGTACAACACACTCCACAAAAATAGAAGCATTACATACAACACCCAGTGCTCATCCCAACAAGTGCGGGCTGTTGCATATGAGCAATGAGCCACGGGAATCTACCCCCAAAAACCAAGAGCACACTTTACACGCTGTATGTCAGCCAATTTGACAGTGGCTTTTAGTAAAAACTAATTTAAAAATATAAACAATAGAAAAATAAAATAAATACAATAAAATATTTTATATGATGTAAAATATTATGCTGGGAAGTTCTTTAACTTTGTAAGTTAACCAGAAAAGTAAATAATTTTTACAAATACTCTACATGAGCATGCAATTAATAATTTTGCCCCCAAAGTTACCTTCCTCTGAATCTGGCTTTTTCTCAAAGAACCCGTATTGTATTTGTTCTGCCTTCCCTTGCTCACCCTCTCCTTTTTTTTTCTCATATGTACTGTGTGTGTGAGTGTGTGTGTGCGTGCACGCGCGTGTGTGTGTAGCTTAAAAAGTTAAGATCTAGGTGTGTGCTTACTGTGACCTGCCATATTTGTATTTGGTGTGTACCTAACATGTTAGCCAGCTGAATACACAATGGTCAACCTGATTGTGCACATAGGTGCCAAAATACAAAATCCTCTTTGTTTATTCTTCCAAATTATTACCCCAAATAAGACCCCCTCTTAATGAGGAGCTCATTACAGTAATTCCTCTTGATCTGCAGAGTATGTGTTCCAAGACATCCAGCCCCCAGTCGACGCCTGAAACCTAGATAGTACCAAACCCTGTGTATACGATGTTTTTTTCTAAACATGCATACGTAGGATAAAGTATAGTTTATAAAGTAGACACAGTAAGAGATTAGCAACAATAACTGGTAACAAAATAGAACAATTATAACAGTATGCTGTAATAAAATTATGTGAATGCGGTCTCTTCGCACCTCACTCTCAAAATACTGTACCAGATTCACCCTCCTTGTGTTGATGCGACTTTACAAAGTGCCTGCGTGATGAGATGAAGTTAGGTTCATGACACAGGCACTGTGACTTAGTGCTTGATGATAAGACGTAAGGAGGATCACCTGCTTTGGGGCCTCTGTTAACTGTGAATTAACTGAAACTATGGAAAACAAAACGATGCATGAGGAAGGACTAATGTATTCCCAAAGAGTTCTGTTCCATAATCAGATTTGGATAATATTAAAATTCTTTCTATTACATCAAAATCCATTACCCTGTATTTTCTGCCCATTTAACCGACTTGAAACCATTTCAGTAGTTGTAGTTAACTGAGTGCTATGGTCTGAATATGTGTGTGTGTGTGAGTGTGTGTGTGTGTGAGTGTGTGTGTGTCCCACACCCTGCCAAATTCATATATTGAAAACCTAATGCCCAAAGGTATTGGGGCCTTTGGGATGTGATTAGGTCATGAGGACACAGCCCTTGTGTATAAGATTAATTTCTTTATAAACAAGGCTCTAGAGAGGTAGCTCCTCCCTTCTGTCTTGTGAAGATATGAGAAGTCTATGGAAGGGCCTCACCCAGCCATGCCAGCATCTTGATCTGGGACTTCTGGTCTCCAAAACTGTGGCAAATAACTTTCTCTTAAATATAAACTGCCTAGTTCATAGTAATGTGGTATAGAAGCCTGATGGACCATGACCCTGAGGGGGAGTAGTCCCCAAGCCCCTCCCCCCCAGTCCTTCACTCCTGGTTTGCTGATAGGCTACTATCACTCACATATCCTACCAGAAGTATGCTTTGTTCTAACTTCATCTACAACCCCCTAACTTGAGGTGGCTTACCTTCCAGGACACATGGTTTTCCTCTAGCCTCATTTCATTTTTTCCCCCAGCAGTTGCATCATCTGAATGGAAGTAGAAACTTGTTCCACAGTAGTTACTGTGTTTCCACAAGGAGTGCACTCTTCTATTATTTCTTCCATGTTTTCTACATTTTTTTTTATATTTTACAGGTTTCTCTTAGAAATAGTATATTTGTAATAGTTGTGACATTTAAAGTTCTTGGGGCTCCTGGGTGGCTCAGACAGATTAGCAAACCACTCGTGATTGCCGCTCAGGTCATTATCTCACAGTTAATGGGTTCGAGCCCTGCATCGGCTCTGCACTGACAGCACAAAGCCAGCTTGGAATTCTGTCTCTCCCTCTCTCTCTCTGCCCCTCTCTGGTGTGTACTCTCTCTTTCTTTCTCTCTCTCAAAAATAAATAATCATTAAAAAAATAAGATTCTAATATGATGTTATCTTTTCCCATAGGAATTCATGAACATAAATTCTACATATCCCATAATTCCTGTTTCTTTATGTTGCATCTCATCTATGTTTCCTGCCCCCCCACTTGTTTCTTACATTTTTTGGATATGAATAGTTTACTATTCTTTTTAATGTTTATCTATTTATTTATTTCATTTTTGAGAGAGAGAGAAAGAGAGAGAGAGAGACAGAGCATGAGTGGGGGAGGGGCAGAGAGAGAGGGAAACACAGAATCTGAAGCAGGCTCCAGGCTCTGAGCTGTCAGCACAGAGCCTGACGTGGGGCTTGAACCCACTAATCATGAGATCATGACCTGGGCCAAAGTTGAATGCTCAACCACCTGAGCCACCCAGGTGCCCCAAGAGTTTATTTTAATTTAAACATTTTTTATTTGTCTGTACTCTTGTCTTCTTTTTTAGTTTTTATTTAAACTCCAGTTAGTTACCATTTATTCTGTACTAATTTCAAAGTGATACAACCTGTTTCTAACTTTTACTTCTTACCCAAGAAACTGCAATATGAATATTTAGTTTAATTTTGTCATCTTTAATCTCATGTGACTTACACTTGTTGTTGGAATACTTGTTAATTCTGTATTTTTAAAATTTGATCCCTAGAATATATCATTATGTTTTCAAGTAGTCTATATTTAATTAAGTTTCCTACCATTTTCCTCGTTACTTTTCCCCATATCTTTCCTGTCCTTTAAATCTTCCAGCTGGAATGGAAATTCAGCATTCAGAAATCCTCCAGGTATGTCTACATTTTGTTTTCTGGAAACAGTTTCCTTGTGGCCATACTCTTGAAATAAATCTTCACCAGGAATCTGTTCCTTATTCCAGCACAGACAGAAGGAAAGACCGTTTGTCTGTCTTCTGGATCCAGCTGTGGCTTCTGGGAAGTCCCTTCTCAGTCTGAATGTTACTTTTTAAAGATATTTTTGTCTATTTCTAAAATGATCTTTTTGTCTTATAGGGTTTGAAATTGCACCATAAAGTGTCTGGATGTAAATCTCCTTATATCTGTCACACTTGAGATTTTCTCTTTGTCTTGGTCCATTTGGGCAACTCTAACAAAAATTCATAAACTGGATAGCTTCTAAGCAACACCCATTTCTCAGAATTTTCTATAACATTACATGGCAGGAGAGTCAAGGGAATGTTCTCAGGCATCTTTTATAAGGGCACTCACCCCATTCATGAGGGATCCACTTTCATGACTTAATCACCTCCCAGTAACCCGACCTCCTAATACTATCACCTTAGGGGTAAGGTTTCAACATAGGAATTTTGAGGGACACAAGCACAGGGATCATAGCAATTTTTCTTTGATTCTGGATGAGTGGGTGGAGATCTTTCATCACTTCTGAAAAATTCTCTGGTAAGATCTTTTCTGCTATGGTTTTTCCCAAGGCATTCTGTGATCTTCTATAACATTGGTAAGACAAATATTTGATGCATTTCATATTCATATATTTTACATCCCTCTAATAGTTTGCATCCTTTGTGGTGCCTGGGTGGCTCAGTTGGTTAAGCATCTGACTTCCGCTCAGGTTATGATCTTGCGGTTGGTGAGTTGAGCCCTGCATGGGGCTCTGTGCTGACAGTTCAGAGCCTGGAGCCCACTTTGGATTCTTTGTTTCCCTCTCTGTGTCTGCCCCTCTCCTGCTCACGCTCTGTCTCTCTCAAAAATGAATAAACTTAAAAGTATATATATTTTGCCTCCTTTATCCTTCTTTGGTATATTATTTGGCATATCCTTCTTTGGTATATTTTCTGCTGTCTGTTCAAATCTAGCATAATATAAAAATTATCCACTGGCACACACAAAATGGGCAATTGAAGAGATTTTTCTTATATATTTATTTCTTTAATTCCAGTATAGTTAAAATGCAGTGTTATATTAGTTTCAGGTATACATTAGAGTGATTCAACACTTCCACCCATCACCTAGTGCTCATCATGGTAAGTGTGCTCTTAATCCCCTGAACTTCTTTCACTCACCCCTCCACCCACCTCCCCTCTGGTAACCACCATTTCTCTGTATTTAAGAGTCTATTTTTTGGTTGGTCTCATTTTTAATTCTTTTTTTTCTTTCATTCTACATACGAGTGAAAACATATAATATGTCTTTCTCTGAGTGACTTAATTTCACTTAGCATTATAAACCCTAGATGCATCCATGTTGTTGCAATGGCAAGATTTCTTTTCAATGTCTGAGTAATATTCCAGTGTGTGTGTGTATGTGTGTGTGTGTGTGTGTGTGTGTGTGTGTGTAGATAGGTAGATAGATAGACAGACCACCTCTTCTTTATCCACTCATTTATCAATGCACACTTGGGTTGCTTCTATATTTTGGCTAGTGTAAATAATGCTGCAATAAACAGAGAGGTACATATGTCTTTTGAAATTAGTGTTTTCATAGTTGAAGTAACTACCCAGTGGTGGAATTACTGGATCATATGGTAATTCCTTTTGTTAAATTTTTTATTCAAATTTCAGTTAACTTACAGTGTAAGGTTAGTTTCAGGCGTACAATATGGTGATTCAACACCCACTGCTCATCACAACAAGTGCACGCCTTCATCTCCATCACCTGCCTAACACATCCCCCTACCAATCTCCCCTCTGGTAACCATCAGCTTATTGTCCATACTTAAAAGTCTGTTTCTTGGTTTTGCTCTCTTTCTCTTTTTTCCCCTTTGCTTGTTTGATTTGCTTCCTAAATTCCACATACAAATGAAATTGTATGGTTTTTGTCTTTCTTTTATTTATTCCATTTAGCCTAATATGCTCTAGTTCCTTCTATGTCATTGCATATGGAAAGATTTAATTCTTTTTTCTTCTATTTTACTGCCATTTTTATTTAAGTAGCAGAAGTATAATAGAAGATTAGTTTGCTCTAGTGAAAATTTGTCCTTTTTTTCACAAACCAAGGAAGAAAATGGAACTGATAATCAAACGGGGGGCAATGTCACAGAGACATAATATTTTAATTATTATTTGTTATAAATTATGCTTTGAAAAAGCTAGACTTTTTTTCTTTTTTTAATTTTTAAATTTTATTTAAATCCATGTTAGTTAATATATGGTGTAATAATGATTTCAGGAGTAGAGTTTAGTGATTAACCATTTACATTTAACAACGAGTGTTCATCCAAACAAGTGCCTTCCTTAAGGACCATCACCCATTTAGCCCATACCGCCAATCGACACCCCTCCAACAACCCTCATTTTGTTCTCTGCATTTAAGAGTCTCCTATGGTTTGCCTCCCTTTCTCTTTTAACTTATTTTTCTTTCCCTTCCCCTTTGTTCATCTGTTTTGTTTCTTACATTCCACATGAGTGAAATCATATATTTATCTTTCTCTGACTGACTTATTTCCCTTAGCATAATACACTCTTCCATCTAGATTGTTGGAAATGTCAAGATTTCATTCTTTTTGATCACCAAGTAATATTCCATTGTATATATATACCATATCTTCTTTATCCACTCATCCATTGATGGACATTTGGGCTCTTTCCATACTTTGGCTATGGTTGATAGTGCTGCTATAAACATTGGGTTGCATGTGCACCTATGAATCAGCATTTTTGTGTCCTTTGTATAAATACCTACAAGTGTAATTGCTGGGTCATAGGGTAGGTCTATTTTTAACTTTTTGAGTAATCCTCATACTGTCTTCCAGAGAGGCTGCACCATTTTGCATTGACACCAACAGTGCAAAAGTGTTCCACTTTTTCCACATCCTCACTAACATCTGTTTTTTTTTCCTGAGTTGTTAATTTTAGCCATCCTGACAGGTGTGAAGCAGCATCTCATTGTGGTTTTGATTTGTATTTTCCTGATGAGTGATGTTGAGCATTTTCTCATGTGTCTGTTAGCCATCTGGATGTCTTCTTTGGAAAAGTGTCTGTTCACATCTTCTGCCCATTTCTTCCCTGGGTTATTTGTTTTTTGGGTGTTGGTTTGATAAGATGTTTATAGATTTTGGATACTAACCCTTTATCTGATATGTCATTTGCAAATATCTTCTCCCATTCCACTGATTGCCTTTTAGTTTTGTGGACTGTTTCCTGTGCTGTGCAGAAGCTTTTGATCTTGATGAAGTCCCAATAGTTCATGTTTGCTTTTGTTTTCCTTGCCTCTGGACAGTTGTCTAGTACGAAGTTACTGCAGCTGATATCAAAGAAGTTGTTTTCTCCTGTAGGATTTTGATAATTTAGGTCTTTCATCCATTTTGAATTTATTTTTGTGTATGGTATAAGAAAGCAGTCCAGTTTCCTTCTTCTTCATATCACTGTCTGGTTTTCCCAACACCATTTACTGAAGAGGCTTTTTTTTTTTTCCAGCGGATATTCTTTCCTGCTTTGTATTTGTCAAAAAGTAGTTGGCCATATGTTTGTGGGTCCATTTCTGGATTCTCTCTTCTGTTCCATTGATCTATGTATCCGTTTTTGTGCCAATACAGCTTTGTCATGCAGCATTGACAATTACAGCTTTGTCATGCAGCATTAAGTCCAGAATTGTGATGCCTCCGGCTTTGGTTTTGTTTCTTAACATTACTCTAGCTATTTGGGGTCTTTTCTGGTTCCATACAATTTTTTAGCATTGCCTCTTCTAGCTCTGTGAAGAAGGCTGGTGCTATTTTGATAGGGATTGTATTGAATATGTAGGTTGCTTTGGGTAATATCAACATTTTAACAATATTTGTCCTTCCAATCCATGCTCATGGAATGATTTTCCATTTCTTTGTGTCTTCTTCAATTTCTTTCATAAGATTTCTGTAATTTTCAGCATACAGATCTTTTACCTCTTTGGCTAAGTTTATTCCTAGGTATGTTACGGTTTTGGGTGCAATTGTAAATGGGATCTATTTCTTGATTTCTCTTTCTGCTGCTTCATTATTGGTGTATATAAATGCCACAGATGTCTGTATATTAATTTTGTATCTTGTGACTTTATTAAATTCATTTATGAGTTCTGGTAGTTTCTTTGTGGTGTCTTTAGGGTTTTCTATATATAGTATCATGCCATCTGCCAATAGTCAAAGTTTTACTTGTGCCTTACCATTATAGATGACTTTTGTTTCTTTTCTTCTTCATATGAATGTTGTGGCTAGGACTTGCAGTACTATGTTGATAAAAAGTAGAGTGGACATCCATGTCTTGTTCCTGATATTAGAGGCAAATCTCTCAGTTTTTGACCATTGAGTATAAGGTTAGCTGTGAGTTTTTTGTATATAGACTTTATTATGTGGCACTGTGTTCCCTCTATACATACTTGCTCAGGGTTTTTTGGGGTTTTTTTTGTTTGTTTTTTTGTTTTTTGTTTTTTTTAGCATGAATGGTTGTTGTGCTTTGTCAAATGCTTTTCTTGTATCTCTTGGAAGAATCATAAGGTTTTTATCCTTTCTCTTGATGTGATACATCATATTGATTGATTTGCAAATATTGAACCACCCTTGCATCTCAGGAATAAATTCCACTTGATCATGACGAATGACTTTTTAATATGTATTCTTGTATGTGGTTTGCTAGTATTTTGTTGAGGATTTTTGCATTTACGTTCATCAGAGATATTTGCCTGTGGTTCTTTTTTTTTAGTCCCTTTATCTGGTTTTGGTATCAGGATAATGCTAGCCTCATAGAATGAATCTGGAAGCTTTCCTTCCTCTTCTATTTTTGGAATACTTTCAGAAGAAGAGGTATTAACTTTTAAGGGTTGGTAGAATTCACCTGTGATGCCATCTGGTTCTGGGCTTTTGTTTGAGGAGGTTTTACTATAGTTTCTTTCTTTCTTTTTTTTTAAAGAGGTTTTAATGAAGGGGCTTTTGACATAGGTGCAAACAGAATTCAGGCAAATCAAAAAAAGTTGATGACATACACCTGGTATAGTAGCCGCAGCAAGCAGACTACCACCTCTAGACCTGAAGGGGCAAGTGGAGTGGGTTCTAACATCCAGCAAGACTTATAGCTATTAGGGAGCTGCCATGGTCTAGCAGCACAGGAGCCAGGGGACGAAATCCAAATTTCCCACTTCTCCCACTTTTAATATCTTAATGGTCTTTAAGGAGCTCCTAATGGCAAAACCCAACTGAGAGACATGGGAACAATAAAGCCTGGACTGTAGGGTAGGAAGGAAACAATGGAGGATACACTTAAAGGAGCCACAGGAGAGTATCCTGCTATGTGTGCGGTTTAAGGAAATGATACCTTGAAAACTAAGACAGATCTATTAGTCTATAAACTTGCAGACTCATTACATTGATAAAGAAGAAATAACATTAGAAGGTAAATAATGCCTAATTTTCTAAAAGCTATAGATATTTCTAGAGTTTGTGTAAAATACTACCAACAAAATTTCTCTTAAGCATAGACTCTAAAGTGACTTAAAGCATGTTCTTGTTTTCTTTTATGGGTCTATAAGTTTGAGTTCTCATAAAACCTAAGGTTGTATTATGAGCAAAGACAAGATCTAGTCCGAACATTTAGCAATAAATACTCATAAATAAAAGGCTTTATACGATTTGTATATATAATTTATTTTATTTTTGTTAGAAATCGTGTTACAATTTTACATCATGAATGAGAGAGCTAGTTTCCAAGAATATTAAATTATATAGTTCTTTTACTAAAGTATGACCAAAGGAGACAAAATTAGGCTCATTGAGACATCTTGTTGAAAAACAAATATAAAACACAGGCACACCTTTATACCCTATGGGGCTGAAATTGACGGAGTGAAGAAGGCAAGTGAGAGTCAACACAAAGATGACAGAAATTGGATTTCTCTTGACTATAATAGAGTTTTCTACCTTCTTCCTTCAATAATGAAATAATGCTAGATTCTGGAACTTTTCATTATATTTTAATTTCAGTTATTTCTGTGTTCTTCCTTTATATTAAAGAAAAAACCCCAAAATTATCCATCACTGCCATGTTAATCTTGTTTGTATTTAATTCAACTTAATACAACTTGGAACTTTTCCACCTTTATAATTTAAATGACATAAAAACCTTCTGATTTAAAATCTACAATTTTGAGTTCCATTCCTCATATTGTCCATGCTTTTTGAGATCTGTGGAAATGATGTTATTTTAATTGGATATCATGGCTTATCACAATTTTTGTCAACAACAATACAGTGTGACTTGGTCAAACTTGTATTGGGAACTCAATTTCTTTTTCATGTTTTCCCCTAAGTTCCAGAATAATAAATTGTTATAAATCCCTTGGTCACCTGTGGATTATAATTTTAAGATACCCTAAGGTCACAGTTCCTCCAGACTTTCTCAGCTAGCTTTTGTGACAGTACTTTGAATTTCTGCCACTAATATTGTGATCTTAGAAGATTTTAAGAGCTTAAGAACTTAAACAACAGTATTAATATTACAGCATTAAAAAAGCATTGTAATGGACAGATAGAACTTTGAAAAAGACCCCCAATAATGGAACATAGGATACAGAAATGTGTATGGGTTGCCTTACAGAGGCAATTATTGATCATGGGCTATTATTTTAGATTCTTGTGCCTAAACTGGACTCCAAAGTGAAGATTTTCAGTAAATTATATTAGAATTTAGTGGAAAAAAAAAAGAAAAAGTGGGATGCTTGGTTATTTGTATAATGTATTTTCTTATTTTATATAATTTGTTCTAGAATTACTCAAGTTGGAGGAGAAAAATCAATTTTTAGTGCAGGCTGATTAGTCTTAGGCACCATTGTAAAACAACAGCCAATAATACCATTTAATGGCCGATAAAATATTTACAAACCTCCTCCCATTAGAAGATAACTTTAGAGCGATTTTGTGACAAGTGCATTGATGCACATCCTCTGTTGATCATGCTCAATGATGGTGAAGGAAATGACATGCTATAACCATTTCCTGTCTTCTTCTATAAAGAGGAAACACAGGGCACCTGGGCAACTCATTCAGTTAAGTGTCCAACTCTTGACTTAGGCTCAGGTCAGGAGCTCCCAGTTTGTGCGTTCGAACCCCACATCAGGCTCTGTACTGATGGTGTGGAACCTTTTTGGGATTCTCTCTTTTCTTCTCTCTTTGCCCCTTCCCCACTGGCTCTCTAAAAACAAAATTTAAAAAAAAAAAATTTAAAAAAAGACACACATGTCCTACTTCTTCATGTAAAGCAGTATAAATTAAAACCATGCTAAAATGTTTATTTAGTTACCCATTATAATGTGCCAGTGCTTTAGAATTAGGGGTATTCAAAACAAGAGTCTACATTTCATTAATTCTGAGATGTACTTCTTTTTGTTTCTGTAATTGGAGTGTAATTGGAGTGAACCTACAATGAGTATGAACTTGTGGCAGCCTTGTCTCTTCACGCTTTCTTCCTTACAATATATGACTAAATATATAGTATGCCATAAAATAAAAGGAAATTTAAAATTAAGGATATACAATATGTCATTCATAATTCAAGTTGTGTCAAAAATTAATAATATTTTGTAAGACTCGTTAGTATTCCATTGTATGTATATACTACAGTTTCTTTATATATTGATCCATCTGTGCACACATTGATTGTTTCCGTATTTAGAATATTATTTTAAAAAATGCTGCAGTGGGGAGCCTGGGTGGCTCAGTCACTGAAGCATTAAACTTTTGATCTCAGCTTGGGTCTTCATCTCACAGTTTGTGGGATCAAGCCCAGGGTCTGGCTCCACACTGACAGCATGGAACCTGTTTGAGATTCTCTCCCTCTCGCTTTGCCCCTCCCCTCTTTAAGCGCTGTCTCTCTCCCTCTGTCCGTCCATCTCTCTCTCTCTCTCTCTCTCTCCCTCTCAATAAATACATAAAAAATAAAATAAAATAAAATAAAATAAAATAAAATAAAATAAAATACTGCAGTAAACATGGGTAACTTACCACTTTTCAAATTTGTGTTTTTGTTATCTTTGGATAAATACCTACAAGTGGCATTACTGGATCATATGGCCGTTCTATTTTTAATTTTGTGAGCAATCTCTGTACTGCTTTCCATAGTAGCCACACCAATTCATATTCCAAGGGTGCACAAGTATTCCCCTTTCTCCATATCTTTGCCAGCACTTCTCTCTTGTCTTTTTGTTACTAGCCATTCTTACACTTGTGACGTGATACTTCATTGCATTACTTTAATTTGCATTTTCCTGAAGATCAGTTATGTTAAGCAGTTTTTTGGGTACCTCTTGGACGTGTGTATGGCCATCTTTGAAGAAACGTTGGCATCTATTAAGATCCTCTTTCCAATTTTTAGTTATTTTTTTCACTACAGTTATATGAGTTCTTTATATATTTTGGATATTATCCCTGTTGCATATATATTATTTGCAAATATTATCTCCCATTTGGTAGACTGGATTTTCATTTTGTTGATGGTTTTACTTTGGTATGCAGAATCCTTTTAGTTTGATGTAGTGTCACTTGTTTGTTTTTTGCTTTTGTTATCTTTGCTTTTGGTGCCAAGTCCAAGAAGTCATCTCCAAGACATGTGAAGGAGCTTAATGCCTTTGTTTTCTTCTAGCAGTTTTATGATTTCGGGTCTGTCATTCATTTTGAGTTCGTTTTTATGCATAATGTAAGCTAGTAATCCAGTTTTATTTTTTTGCTTGTGACTATTCAGGTTTTCAGCACCATACTGAAGAGACTATGCTTTCCCAAGTGTATATTCATGGTTAATCTTTGTCATTAATAAATCGACCATTTTGTGTGGGTTTATTTCTGGCCTCCCCATTCTCTTGGGTTGATATTTGCATGCCATTTGCATACTTTTTAGATTTCTATGGCTTTGGAATATATTTTGAAATCTGGGAGGATGATACTTTCAGCTTTGCTTTTCTTTCTCAAGGTTGCTTTGGCTCTTTGGGGTCTTCTGGGGTCCCTACAAATTTTAGGACTTTTTTATTTCCATGAAAAATGTTGTTAGCATTTTCATAAGGATTATTGATTCTATAGATCTATAGACCTTTCCATTAATTGTATTTTCTTCAATTTCTTTCATCAGTGTCTTGTAGTTTTCAGTATATAGGTCTGTCACCTCTTAGGTTAAATTTATTCCTAGGTATTGTATAATTTTTGAAGCAGTTGTTAGTAGGATTGTTAATTTGTTTGAATGTTTTTATTCATGTATAAAAACTGGTTTTTGTATATTGATTTTGTATCCTATTTCTTGACTGAATTTATGTATGAGTTCTAACAGCTTTTTGATGGAGTCTTCAGGGTTTGCTCTGTAATATTTTATCCTGTCAAATAGTGACAGCTTTACTTTTCCTTTACAATTTGAATGACTTTCATTCCTTTTTCTACCTAATTGCTTTGGCTGGATTTTCAATACTAAGTTGAAAAAAAAAGTGATAAGATTGAGCATTCTTGTCTTGTTCCTGATTATAGAAGATTATGTTAGCTGTGGGTTTGGCCCATGTAACTTATAATGAGCTATGTATGATTCCTTATATACACTTAGTTGAGAGTTTTTAATCATAAATGGATGTTGATGTTTGTCAGATGCTTTTTTTCTGGATCTCTTGAGATGATCACATAATATTTACCCTTCATTTTGTTAATGGGGTATATCTCATTGATTGATTAACAATGCTGAATCATCCTTGCATCCCTGGAATAAATCTCACTTGATCATGGTGTATGTTCCTTTCAATGATTGTTGAATTCTGTTTACTAATTTTTGTTGATGATTTTCGCATCTCTATTCATCAAAGATATTTGCCTATAATTTTCTTTTCTTGTGGTTAGCTATCTGTTTTTGTATCAGGGTAATGAGAGCTAGATAAAATGAGTTTGTTAATATTGCCTCGTTTTGTGTTTTTTGTAAGAGATTGAAAAATTATTAGTATTAATTCTTTAGTGTTTGGCAGACTTCACTATTGAAGCCATCTGGTCCTAGACCTTTGTTTGTTGGGAGATTAATTACTGATTCTGTTTCCTTACTAGGAATTGATCTGTTCAGATTTTCCATTTCTTGATGATTCAGTCTTGGTACTTGCATATTTCTAGGAATCATTTATCCTTTTCTTCTAGGTTGTCCATTTTTTTGGATATAATATTTCATAGTAACCTCTTATGATCCTTTATATTTTTGTGCTATCAGTTGTAATGTCTCCTATTATAGTTCTAATTTTATTTATTTCCCACTCTCTTTTTTTCTTGGTTAGTCTGGCTAAAGATTTGTCAATTTTGTGTATCTTTGCAAGTACCAGTTCTTAAATTTATTAATCTTTTCTATTGTCCTTTTAGTTTTTATTTCATTTATTTCCACTTTAATCTTTTACTTCCTTTCATTCTCCTAACTTTGGGCTTTGTTTGTTCTTTTTTTAGTTCCTTGAGGTGTAAGGCTGGGTTGTTTATCTGAGATTTTTTTTTCAGGTAGGTATTTACTAATCTGAACTTTCCTCTTAGAACTGCTTTTCTTGTGCCCCATAACCTATGGTATGTTGTTTTTCCCTTTTGATTAATTAATTAATTAGTCAAGGTGTTTTTTTTAAATTTCATCTTTGATGTCTTACTTCACCCATTGGTGATTCAGTAGCATGTGGTTTAAGCTCCATATTTTTGTGAATTTTGCAGTTTTCTTCTTGTATGTGATTTCTAGTTTCACACTATCCTGTTTAGAAAAGATGCTTTGTATGATTTCAGTCTTCCTAAATTGATTCAGACTTGTTTTGTGACCTAACATATGATGTATCCTGAAGATGTATCCATCCCAAGCCTTTGGGAAGGATATGTATTCTGTTGCTTTTGGATACAGAAGTGTATATCTGTTAAGTCGTTCTGATCTAACACGTCACTCAAGATCAATATTCCATTATCTACCCATTGATGAAAGTCGGGGAGTAAAGTCTCCTACCATTATTTTACTGCTATCTTATTCTCCCTTTAAGTTTATTCGTATTTAGCTGCTTCTGTTTTAGGTGTATAAATATTTATAAGTGTTAGATCCTTCTGTATGATTGACCCTTTATCATTATGCAGTGCCTATTTTTCTCTTTTACTGCATTATTTTTTTTAAGTCTGTTCTGTTATGTGGAACATCTTTTTTCATCCCTTCACTCTCAGTCTGTGTGTCTCCTTATATCTCACTTGACTCCCTTGCAGACAGTATGTAGATGTGTCTTTAGTGACACTCGGTCTTTTGATTGGAGAATGTAGTTCTTTTATAGTTACAGTAATCATTGACGAGTGTGCACTTACTGCAATTTTGTTAACTGTTCTCTGGCTGTTTTGTAGTTCCTTTGTTCATTTTTTTCTCCTCTTGGACTCTTCCTTTCTGGTTTCATGATTTTCTTTAGTGGTATGTTTATATTAATATGTCTTTCATGTATCTGCTATAGGTTTTTGTTTTGTGGTTACCATATGGCATACATATAATAACATGTTTATAGCCATCTATTTTAGCTTGGGTAAATTCTAACGCCTTACATATTTACTCTTTTGACTCCCACATTTTATGTTTTTGAGTTATATTTTACGTCATTTTCTTATAAATTCCTGAGATAATTATTGTGGTTAGTTATTTTTTTACTACTTTTGTCCTTTTAACCTTCATACTAATTTTGTAAAAGCTTAATTCACCACCTTTAGTTTATATTTATCTTTATCAGAGAGATTTACACTCATGTCTTTTGTTGTTATTGTTGTTGTTGTTACTAGTTAGCATGTTTTAATGTCAGCTTACAAAAGTCCCTTTTAACATTTATTTTAAGGCTCTTTCACGAGTGATGAAATCCATTAGTTTTAGACTGTCTGAAAAACTCTTGGCCACTCCTTCAATTCCCAAGGACAGCTTTGCCCTGTATAGCATTCTTGGTGGGATTTTTTTTTCTTTGTGCACTGTGACTATATCATGCCAGTGCCTTCTGGCCTGCCAAGTTTCTGCTGAAAAATCTGCTTATTGTCGTAGTGGGATCGTTTGTACATAACAGGTTGTTTTTCTTTTGCTGCTTTTAAGATCCTGTTCTTTCACTTTGGGCTTTAAAAGTTATAACACGTCTTGTTGTGTGTGTCTATTTGGAAGTCTCTGGACTTACAGGATCTTGATATCTCTTTCCTTTTGCAGGTTAGGCAATTTTTCATGCATCATTTCTTCAAATACTTTTTCTATCCCTTTCACTCTCTCTTTTCCTTATGGGACCCCCATAATGTGAATATTGGTCTGCTTGATGTTGTCCCATTAGTCTCTTAGCTTTATTCACATTTTTCCTTCTCTACATTTTTGCTGCTCTGATTGAGTGAGTTCTAGTGTCCTTTTTCTGAGTTCACTGATCACTTCTTCTGCTTTATCTGGTCTGTTCTTAAACACCTATAGTGTATTTTTCAGTTCAACTATTGTATTCTTCAGCTCTGTGACTTCAATTTGTACTTTGTTATAATTTCTGTCTCTTTGTGTTCATTTTTCTCTTTAGTTCACTGAGCATGTTTATTATAATTATTTTGATCTCTTAATCAGGTAAATCACTTACCTGAGATTTTTGCTTTTTTTCTAAACTTTTCTTTTTATTTTAATTTAGATCCAATTCCTCTCTTTCTTTTTTGTTTCATTTCTCTCTCTCTCTCTCTCTCTCTCTCTCTCTCTCTCTCTCTCTCTCTGTATTAGTTAAGTACCTCCCCCTGTCTTGAAGGAGTGGCTTTGTGTAAGGAGACAAACCATATTGTTCAACCCTGCCCTAGTTCTTAGTTGTCTCTCCAACCTTTGCAATTGTTCAAGCATCCTCTTTTACTTATAATGACTCCCCAGTCTAAAAGGTCCCTTTCACTGGCACTTGAAACGGGACCAAAGGGAATCTGAAGATAGAACCTGCTGCCTTAGATCTCTGGAAAGGATTACAGTCACCTTTTAGATGTGTATTTAATTAGAAGTCGGCCCCTCAGGCCAACACTATGAAGATAACCTAATTAACCTCTTTCATATAAAGCCTAGGCTCTTGAGACTATTGATTCTTGCTGGGTCTAGGGAGTGGTAGTTGTCGAAGAATCCTTTCTCTGTTAGGTATAGTCCTATGGGACCCCAGGTAATTAGCCCTGCAGGCCACTGGAGCCAGGCAATCTGGTGTCTTTTGGGCGGCAGCCAGAAAAGTCAGGTTGCCGGAGGTGGTTACAAAGTCTTTTCCAAGAAGTAACATCAAGCTGGAGTCAAAAGATGGCATATACCGTGGAGCAGAGAGAGTATAAAAATGGTGCCCACCAGCCATCTTCCCTGAAGAGCATCCTAGTAGCCCTCTACATGTGTATTAAGTTACGTGCCCAACCGTCAGGCAGACAATTGAAGGTGAGTAAAGAAGCCTCTTTAACACAAAATCTGGGCGCCTATCAGTTAGTGCTTTTGCACTGGTCTCTGGAGCAGGTGAGTCCAAAAGGGTGATTTTTTGAAAAACTGTTTATCAGTTTGCTATAGGTCTTCAGGATGTCAATTCTACTGTTTTTCAAGGTTAGATATCTGAGGGTTTGAGGTTCCTGATGTGCTGTTCAAACCCTTTGTTTCTCAGAGAGAATCTTCAAATTTGGAGTTACCTCCTGATCGTCACCGTACTGGAGGCATTGAGATTTCATTTCAGCCTCCATCATCGGCTTGTTGGATTTTGTTTTGTTTTGTTGTTTGCCCGATAAGTGTAGGTGTTGCTTAGCCAGTTTTTACGTTTGTTTCTGAGGAAACTGTTTCATATGTAGCTGTAGGTTTAGTGTGTCCATAAAAGGAGGTGAGTACCAGATCTTCCTATTCCATCATCTTGAAACAGAACCTTGTCTGTTAAGCAAATTTGAGTCTTACAGAAAATTCTCTTACTGATCTTGGATTAACTTTTCAATAACAGCACATTAAGAGTTTTTCAATTTGCAGTTCTTTTTGCTTTGATAAAATCTGCTTGGAAGTGCTTATAGTTAAGTTGCTTAAAGTACTCACCATCTAAAGGCTCCTGTGCCATGTTTTTATATGATTAAAAATAGATGGGTTGGTAAAATATTGATAAGATCTTTTTGACTCACAAATAGAACTATACCCCCATTGCACACTCTTTCACACTCTTACGAAGGTTTCCAGTATCTTTAGGAGACTTCAGTGCAAATAACTTTGAGAAGAAAAGCATTTGGAGAATGCTTTTAACCCACACATATTTTTCACTATTGAAATTGATCCTCAACCCGTTGGTAAGTTTTTGTATCAAGACAGTTCCATAGTTCTGTGGATTAGAACTATTCCTCTCTATTGTCCACTTAAAAAAAAAACAGCCTTGGGGCACCTGGGCGGTTCAGTGGTTTAAGCATCTGACTTAGGCTCAGCTCATGATATCATAGTTCGTGGGTTCTAGCCCAGCATAGGTTCTATGCTGCCATCACAGAGCCTATTTGGGATTCTCTCTCTCCCTCTCTCCTGCCCCTGCCGCCCCCTCCCCAAAATAAATAAAGTTAAGAAAAAAATCAACCTTATCTCAACAGGGAATGAATAAAGATGAAAATCTCAACACCATATCTTTATTTTTTTATGTTTTCTTCAGTCTTTCTCATTGATATTACAATATGTCTTCCATTTTTTTAAATTAACCTGGTTATGCTTGACCATCTTCAAATCTAAAATAAAAACAGACAAAAAATAACTTCAAAAGTAAAATCATGGCATCGGGAAAGAAATCTCAAGGATACTTCACACTTATTTGGAGTTGTTATTTATGCGGATGCCTTTGCTAATGCTCCCATCTGATCATTTTCTCCAGATATATGTTGAATTCTAGAGAATTTTGAGGGAGTTTGTATAAAACAAAGGACGTCAAATTTAGCCCCAGGATTCCTTGTTCTAACTGAGGTTTTGGTCTCCCACATCATCTCTATCTAGCCTCTCAACTTTTAGCTGTTTTACAGGCTTCCCAATAATATTTCATACCAAAATGTTTGAAAAAACATACGTATAAGATGAATCTTCTCATTTGAGTCACCTGCCTTTTAGGCTACAAGCAGCAGGAAATGTTACTGCATTCTTATATAATGAATTTGGGATATATATTTTATCAATAATTAGCATAGATTTTTCCAGTAAATAGTAATGCAATGAACTCCACTATATTCTTAATTCCAGATTAGGTATGCAAATCTAGTTTCACATTTTTTTTATTTAAAATATATCCATGAAGTAATAACTGAGAACCAAGTATATGATGGGCTATGAAATGTTCTGTATTAAATGTGGGTGAGACATGGGGCACCTGGGTGACTCAGTTGGTTGTACCTCTGACTTCGGCTCACGTAATGATTTAATGGCCCATGAGTTCTAGCCCCACATTGGGCTCCGTGCAGAGCCTGCTTCAGATTCTGTGTCTCTGTCTCTCTCTACGCCTCTGCTGCTCACACTCGATTGCTCGTTCTCTCTCTCTCTCTCTCAAAAATAAATGTTAAATTTTTTTAAATAAATAAATGTGAGTAAGATATTCTCTAATATATGGCTTTGTCAGTACAGTATTAGTAAAGACAATCTATGTTACTTACCTCCCTGGCTTTAATCCATGCTCAAAGCTAATGTAGGCTCTTCAGAATTCATATAAAATCTTAGGGTAACTCTTTCATATGCAGTTGTTTTCTGTTTTTTTTTGTTTGTTTGTTTCTTTACATACGTTAAATACTTTGGATTAGTGTCAATTCGCTTTTCCTATCTCACTTTCTCCCTGCCTCTTTTTCTTCCTCCTGTCATTAAACAGATTTATCAGGTGCCTTCTATTTATTGATGTAGGAAATACCTCAAATATTAAAAAATGATAATGTCTAGATATTTTGTCTAAATTTAAGGCACAAATTGCTTACAATATAGGTGTAGAATTGTTAGCATATACAGACTGAAGCAAAAATAAAATCTTTTTTGTGTGTTTCCTAACTTAATACTTATATGACTTACAATCTAAAAAGTAAGAGGAATAGAAATTCCAGAAATTTTATCTTCAACTAAAAGAAATCATATCATCACCATAGCTACTTTTCCTTATAATTATCTCTTTATCAGGAATTTAGTTAAATGGTTAACATACTTATTCTTATGTAATGTTTATGACAGCCCTGTCAGGTACATACTATAATACTTATTTTCTCATTGGAGAACTGGAAACAAAGATAGTTGAGTATATGGCTTACAACACATAAATCACTTAGTGACTATTTGAATCTAGGCATTCTGACACCAGTATCTAAATTCTTATGGCTGCATTATACTGTTTCATGTTTGAGTTAATATAGAAACTTCTACTTACTCATTCCTTTAGTCAAGTAACTTTCCATCTGTCCACATTACTTCTTTGATGCTCTATTGCATAAATGTGTAATGGAAATAGGTTTCACCTACCTTTAGGAGACATACATGTTGAGCATGATAAGCTGCTTCTTGGTCCTTTTATCATAAATCTTGTTCAGAAGCCTCTGTATTGCCCCTGTCAGATTTATAATTAAAATGAAACATGGAGCTCCCCCCCCCCCAGAAATGGTCATTACAGTACAATTTTTAAAGGTGACATTTTTCAAATTACTTTGGTAATCACAGTTTTCTTTATGTTCAGAAGATCTCATATTGCCTGGAGGCCAGGTTTCCCTTTTCAACCAAGGAAGACAATTTTTTATTTAAAAACAAAACAAAACAGAACTTCTCACATTCTGTTTTATTTTTCTACAGTATGTGTGGTTTGGGCTTTCTGGTACTTTCCTTGACTGTATATTCTTTTTAGCTTTCTGATTGATTTTTCTATGAAAAAATCCTCTCTCCTATCTTATTCCTCTCCTGCATCGTCATATGTACACTGCATTTTTCATTACTTTCAAAAAATAGTTGTTGAAGTGAGAACTGGCTGAAAGTTTGTCATTATTAGCCTCTGGTTGACCCTGGGCAGCAAGTTACGATAGGAAAACATAGGATAAAATAGGCAGAGAGGGAAAGGATAAGACCTGAGGTCACAGGGTGGGGAAAAACTTATTTTGGAACAATGCTGAGGTGTCTGACCACAACATACCCCCTCAGGCTTAAGGTTCCTCTTAAGAATGTAACAGATCATTAGATTCCTGAGGGGGAAGTAGATGTCCCTCTCTCTCTCTCTCTCTGCCCCTCCCTAGTTTGTGTTCAATCTCTCTCTCTCTCTCTCTCTCTCAAAAATAAATAAACTTAAAAAAAAAAACAAACAGGGAATACCAGAGAGTGGTGGGAGTTGGGGGCTAATTTTTTCCAGGAAGTGAAATATGAAGCAGGAAAATACTTAACCTTAATAATTTTTTCAAAATGTGTGCAGTTTTCAAAAATCTGTACTTTTAAAAATTTTTTATTTATTTTATATTGTTTTTAATTTGAGAAAGAGAGAGAACATGCATAACCCGGGGAGAGGGGCAGAGGAGGAGAATCCCAAGCAGGCTCCACACTCAACGGGGAGCCTGAGGTGAGGCTTGATCCCACAACTCACAACTCAGGGATCATGACCTGAGCTGAAATTAAGAGGCAGAGGTTCCACCAACTGAGCCACCTAGGTGCCCCCCAAACTCAGTACTTTTTAATGAAATGACTGTATTTCAGTGGCCTTAAGATGTTTAAATGTTTTTGAAGAACAATTACCTAAAATAATTCAGGGTTTAGGTTGTATAAGGTAGCTGCAAATGTCAAATAACTTACGAAGTGAAAAAATTACATTATTTGGACTATTAGGTTAAAGACTCACTGAGGAAATTCAGGTTTTTTGTATCAGTATTACCTCCACTTCCCCCCACCCCATACATTGGAAAGCACCGGAATGTAATGGTTTACAGCACTGTCTCTTCCCCAACTCAAATCCTGAGTTTCTTCATTTAGTAGCTGTGTGATCATGAGAATGTTACTTAAACTCTAGTTGCTGCCTTTGTCAAAAAAGAGGCATGATAACAACACGTACCTCCCTGAGCAATTTAGAATAAAGAAAGATAACCTCTTACCATAGTGCTTACTATTTAATAATACTCAAAAATAATAAATGTGACTACAGGTATTAACAATTATCTTATTCACTCCCATATTAATGACACATAGTATAAAATCTTTTGTTTCCAATTTTCATACCTCAAATTTATGAGTACAGTTCATGGATTAATCTATGATAATCCATTACTAATGTTATTATATCAATATTTTATGTGTCATTTCTCTCATCAGGAAAATACTATAAATGAGTCAGCAAAAAAATAATGTGAACCTCTGAGATAACATCTTTCTCATGATATATCCATGAAAATATAATACAATCCTAATTCAGTTTAAGCATTGCTAGGAGCCCAAAAGGAGAAAAGTAGAAAATAAATGATTTTGAAATGCTTTTTTTCTTTTTTCTTTTTTCTTTTTTACTTCTTTCCATCTATTATCAACAAAACAATCAAAGAAATATTTTTGAAACTTTAAGCCATATCATATCACCCTCTAATAACTACTAACAACTAGAATAAAATCCCATGTTACTGTTACAACATTTAAATCTGTACATTCTTGCCCCCTGAATCTGTCTCAGCTTCCATTCTATTGTTATCACCCATAATAATTTCTTCGCACCCCACTGGCCTTTTTGCTATTCCCTGGGAAAACGCACAATCTCATACTTTTAGATTTGTGCACTTTCCCTTCTCTCTATGTAATATTATTTCCCCAAATAGTTCACCATGTCGCTTCATCTATGGTGTTCCTGTTAACCTCCACTAGGAGCACTTCCTTAACCATCCTATCTAAAGGTACGCTTATCACTATTTTCTTACTTTTTAAATTTTTCAGGACAGAATAGTTACCCACCTAGCACAAATAATAGTAAAGATGTGTGTTTATAGTTTTTCAGTTCATGTCCCCACACTAGAATATACATTTTATAAGAGTAGAGTTATTTTGGCAAGAAACAGACTCTTAAGTCTAGAGAACAAACTGAGGGTTACTAGAGGGGCAGGAGGTGCAGGGCTGGGTGGGGGAAACAGGTGATGGGGATTAAGGAGTGAACTTGTTGTGATGAGCACCTGGTGTTGAATGGAAGTGTTGAATCATATATTGTACACCTGAAGCCAGTATAACACTATGTTAAATACAAAACGAAACACAAACTTAAAATACAAATTTAAAAAAAGAATTACTGTTAATTTTTGGTGCAATAAAAAAAAGAATAAAGCTCCTTCCCCCCCCACCCCAAAAAAGAAATAACTTTCACGTATTTGAGGTTTGGAGTTGAGAAGTTTACTGTAAAATAATTTTTAAAAAACAAGTATTATTTTTACAAGAGTACATTTTTTGGAATAGATACAGAGGATCAGATTTGCAATTGGAAACTACTTAGTGTAATTAGCTTCATAAATGCACTGGGAGATATTAATGTAACCCCTATGTTAAATCGGTGATTAATAATAGCAAGCTGACAAAATTCAAAGGGAAAAAAAATAAAAACCTTTCTGTCTTAAAAAAAAAAAGTAATGTTTTATTTCACTGTTATATGCCCACTGCCTTGAAAAGTAACAGGTGCTCAGTATGTGCTCAATACATATATACTAAATAAATAGTAAGTGCTCAAAAATATTTAGTGAAGAAATACATTAAATATTTTATGAACTACTTCCAGCTAGGTACGAATAGTTGGTATCAGGCAAAGCATCATAACATATAACTGTAAAATCTGAATGATACCCAGTAGGTAACACCTGATATAGAACAGCTAAATGTCTGAAAATGTACGGGAGCCAAGGTCGAAAAGAGATCACAGCATAGAAGATTTTTACTTTGATTTTACTTTGGGTAGACTTTTACTTTGAGGTGAAACCATTGTTTTAGCTGAAGCTTCCAGGTCTAGAAGCCAAATAGCTCAAATTCTCTGAAACAGAGAATCAAGTGCTGAAAAATCAAGTGCTTGAAGTCCCTCCAAGTAAAAGATTGGAGGGACAGTGAATGAAGTGGAAAGTGATGACTGAGACATTGACAGACCGAATGGAATTGGAGACATTTTTATGAAGGTAGAGCAAAGAGCACTCACGAGCCCAGGAAAACAGGGTAGAAGACATGGATACAAATGTACTCTCTAAAATAAGCACTAAGTAAATTAGTTAAGAAATAGATAATCAAAAGAAGTCTAGGGGTGCCTGGGTGGCTCAGTTAGTTAAGCGTCAGACTTCTGCTCATGCTCTTGCGGTTTGTGAGTTCAAGCCCCATGTCAGGGTCTGTGCTGACAGCTCAGAGCCTGGATCCCGCTTCGGATTCTGTGTCTCCCTCTCTCTCTCTGTTCCTCCGCCACTCGCACTAGGGCTCGCTGTCTCTCAAAAACAAATAAAGAATTAAAAAAAAAGTCTACAAGGGAAACTTGTACACCTGAAAAATACTTGATTAATCTGAAAGAAGCGCCTCCCCTCCCCAAAAATAGAGAAATTGGTTAAGTGAAATAAACCAGTCACAGATGGACAAGTACTTACTTGAAGTATCTAAAGTACCCAAAGTCTTGAAAGCCGAGTAGAAAGTTGGCTACTAGGGCCTGGGGCAGCGGTGGGGTAGGGGAGAGGCCTCTGGGGAGGGGAATGTAGGAGGTTGTTCAAGAGGCATAAAGTATCTGTTATGCAAGCTGAATCCATTCTAGAGCACAACAGTAGTGCTTGTAGTTGATAATGCTGTAGTGTATTCAGCACATTTGTTCAGAGGGAAGATTTCCTGGTAAGTATTGTTACCACAATAAAAACTTTCTCTAAGAGATCACCTTTCTTTTAAAATCAAAACGCATGCTGTGACTTTAAGTAGTCAAGTAGACATAAGTTCTGCACTACCTCAGGCCCCGTGTTTTTATTCGACTATGAATTATCATCGTGATTTTGCCTCTAATATCGTTTGAAGAGCAGAACTCTTTCTGTGACATTTTTCCTTCATGTCAAGTTTTCCTGAGGTTGAGAAAAGGAACACAACAACATGTTTTATAGGTATTTGCTTTAGCAGCATTGAAGTATTTTACACTCAAGAAAATAATCTAAGGGGAGCCTGGGTGGCTCACTCGGTTAAGCGTCCGATTTCAGCTCAGGTCACGATCTCGCGGTCTGTGAGTTCGAGCCCCGCGTCGGGCTCTAGGCTAATGGCTCAGAGCCTGGAGCCTGCTTCCGATTCTGTGTCTCCCTCTCTCTCTGCCCCTCCCCCATTCATGCTCTGTCTCTCTCTGTCTCAAAAATAAATAAACGTTAAAAAAAAAAAATTAAATAAAAAAAAAAAGAATCTAAGCATATTCATTATAGATGGTAGAATTTTGGTAAACAGTTTGGCTTTTAAATATCACAGTTTCAGTGATAACAACAATCAGCCTGTTTATTTACAAAGAAAGTGCTGTTGAAATAGTGTGTTATATGTAAGAGTCTTACTGGGTGAAGTATTATTTTACAAAAGGCCACAGATCCTGTAATTTCATTGTATAATAGCTGACAGTAGTATTTAGCTAGAGCTTTAATGATACTTTTTACTTAGATTGAAAAGTGAATTTTCTTTGTTGTTAATTTTTTTTTTAATTTTTTAACGTTTATTCATTTTTTGGAGAGAGAGCATAAATGCAGGAGGGCAGAGAGAGAGAGGGAGACAGAATCTGAAGTAGGCTCCAGGCTCTGAGCTATCAGCAACAGAGTCAGATGTGCGGTTCAAACCCATGGATGGTGAAATCATGACCTGAGCTGAAGTCATACACTTAACCAACTGAGCCACCCAAGTGGTCCTGAAAAGTGAATTTTCTATGGTGAGATAGATAGCTATACCCGCATGTGCTAAATATTTTGAAACAGAGATTATCGTTAATCACACTCTTGACCACATGCCTTAAAAAATCAGAGAAGGTATTGAGGTTAGAGTGGGAGAGAGCCAAAGCATAAGAGACTGTTAAAAACTGAGAACAAACTAAGGGTTGATGGGGGGTGGGAGGGAGGGGAGGGTGGGTGATGGGTATTGAGGAGGGCACCTTTTGGGATGAGCACTGGGTGTTGTATGGAAACCAATTTGACAGTAAATTTCATATATTAAAAAATAAATTAAAAAAAATAAAAAAAAAAGATATGAAAAAAAAAAGAGAGAAGGTAAAAGGGAGAAACGCGAAGCGTCTCTCCAATTTAAGCCCTACTTATTCTGTAAGCATTACATTATGAATTCTGTATTTTATCTTGTTTTCATATTCATTGTGAGGTCTTTGACCTGTCTTTGCTTTTGAAATTGCATTAATGCAATAATTCTGTCTAACTCTGTGTGTTTTTTACCAACCAAGAATCTGTTCTAAATTTCAGAGATGAGCTTAAAGTGTTTACATTATTCATTTAAGAGCATTTCCTTTTATTGCTAAGGGACTATCCCTCACCTTTCCCCTCCTTGATTTGATGATGCACTGGCAATCTGCTATACTAATTAATACATCTTACAATCTGTACTCATTTTATGTTATTTCAGAAAATGAGTAGTCAGTTATTTTACACTTACCTTTTGTATAACCACAGGGAAGTGAACTATAAGTTGAATTTTAGCCAGAGACTTACTCTTACATGTATACATCTATGATACATCCTACATTTATTTCTGGTAGATTATCTTTTCAAGCTTTTATTTAAAATCCAGTTAGTTGGGGCACCTGGGTGGCACAGTCAGTGAAGCATCTGATTCTTGATCGTGGCTCAGGTCATGATCTCACGGTTCATGAGTTCGAGCTCTCCATTGACCTCTGCGCTAATGGTATGGAGCCTGATTGGAATTCTCTCTCTCTCATGCTCTCTCTCTGCCCCTCCCAGGCTCGCTCATGCTCTGTCTCTCTCTCTCTCTCTCTCAAAGTAAATAAATGAATAAATTATACAAAACTATAAACAATAATAATAAATAATTTCTTGTGTAGCATTAGCTTGAGGTATACAATATATATCCTGAATTTTTTTATGGCAGCTGCAGATTTTCATAGAGTGAACCAGGACAATTAAGACTTATCCTTATTTCCTGAAGCTAAGTGTCAAAGTCTTTTATTTTTTGCATGTGTGGAAATACTAGTTGGAAAAATGACCTTTATGTCCTGGGGTTTGGTACTTTTTTTTTTTGAAATTGTGTAACTCTAAATTCAAATTATTTAGCAGCTATAGTTCCTGTAGTGTACAAGTCTTTCTTCTTTCATTTTTCAACAACATTGCTACAGTTCATGTATTTGTCATAGTTATGGTTAAAAAGTTCTTTATAGTATTTATTAATTATCTATAATATTTGAAGTGTCTGTGATGATGTCCTTTTCATTTCTCAATTTGTTGATCTTCCCAAAGAACCAGTTTTTGTCACATTGATATTTTATGCGCATTTTTTGTTGTTTATTAATTTGTTTTTTACCCTGATGGTTTTTCCTTGCTTTATGGTGCTTGGTTAGATATTGTCCTTCTTTTGCTGGTTTTTAAAGGCAAAACCTGTGGTCATTGACTTGAGATTTTTGTTCTTTTCTGATGCAAGTATTGAGTGCTGTAAATTTCTCTTTTGTAAACACTGTTTTGATTGTATTCTACATGTTTTGATAGGGTGTGTTTTCATTTTCACTTGGCTTAATACGGTGTAAGCTTTCCCTTGATACTTCTTTCGCACCAGTCTTTACCTGTTTTCCTCAAAGAGTAGGTTAAGGACACTTTATTATTATTATTATTATTATTATTATTATTATTATTATTATTATTATATCTAATCAGCTATAAAAAGCCTCTATCTGGTATCCTCTCCCTCCTGAATGAGTAACTTGTATTTTTGTAGCTTAAGTCTCGTGACACTGGATTTTTTCAGTGGATAGTGATGGTGGTATTATTAGTAATGTCTGAGATAGTCTTAATTTCCTTTTTGATATGTGAGGCAGAGAATTATAGATTGAAAGCTGACTTTAACACTGGAAGACATCACTTTACTGCCTTTTGACTTGTCTGGTAAATAGTACGAAGCCCTCTGTATAAAAATCAACTGAAAATGATTAAAGACTGAAACATAAGCCCTGAAACTGTAAAACTGCTGAAAGAAGGCAGGGTTGAAGTTAAAGACATGGATCTTTGGAAATGACGTCACAGGCAACAAAAGTAAAACCAGAGAAGTGTGATTATATAAGAGTAACAGGCTTCTGCATAAGGAATGACCAACGGAGGGAAAAAGTAACGTACAGAATGAGAGAAAATATTTGTAAACCATGTATTTGGTAAGGAGTTCATTTCCAAAATACATAAGGAACTCCTACAAATTAGTCATACACACAAAAAAAGCCAAAATAACTAGGTTAAAAAATGGGCAAAGGAACTGAATAGACATTTTCCCAAAGACCTACGGATAGCCAACAGGGATGTGAAAAGAGGCTTACTATCAGTAATCATCAAAGAAATGCAAATAAGAATCATAAGGCTCTCACCTTACACCTGTTAGAATGGCTGTTATCAAGAAAACCAGCAAGAAGTGTTGGTGACAGTAGAGAAATCAGAGCTGTTCTGCATGGCTGATGGGAATGTGAAATAGTACAGTCACTATGGAAAAAAGTGTGGAGATTATCAGAAAAAAAAAAAAAAGAAAACTACCATACGGTGCAGCAATCACACTCTTGGGTATCGATCCAAAATAATTGACATCCTCTTCTCAAAGAGATCGGTTTACTTCCATGTTCTTCGTAGCACTATTCACGATATCTGTGATATAGAAACAACCCAAATGTTCAACAGATCATTGAAAAAGAATACATAGTATACACATACAATGGAAAATTATTCAGCCACAAAAAGGAACTCTTGGCATTTGTGGCGACAGGGATGGCTTTGGAAGACATTATCCTAAGTAAGTGTCCTTCTGGGACTGACAAATACTGCATAATTCCACACAAATGAAGCATCTAGTTATAATACTCATAAAAGCTCAAAATAGTAGTTTCCAGGAGGAAGGGGAAATGGTGAGTTATTCAATGGATTTAAATGTACAGTTATAAAAGAGTACACTGTGCAGATCTGATATACAACATTACTGCTTACAGAAAACAATGTGGTATTGTATACTTAAAAATTTAGAGGGTGGAGCACCTAGGTGGCTCAGTGACTTAGGCATCTGACTCTTGAGTTTGGCTTAGGTTATGATCTCATGGTTGGTGGACTTGAAGCCCGCATCAGACTCTGTGCTGGCAGCATGGAGTCTGCTTGGGATTTTTGCTCTCCCTCTCTTTCTTGCCCTCCCCCACTCATGAGCTCTCTTTCTTTTTCTCTCTCCTCTCTTTCCCTCTCTCTCAAAAATAAATAAACTTTAGAAAAATGTTTAGAGGGTAGGGTCATCTGGGTGGCTTAGTCAATTGAGTGTCTGACTCTTGATTTCAGATCAGGTATGGTCCCAGGGTCATGGGATCAGACCACACATTGGCCTCTGTGCTGAGTGTGGAGCCTGCTTATGATTGTCTCTCTGTCTCTCCCTCTCCCCCCTCCCCCATTTCCCTCTTTCCCCAGCTCATGTTCTTTCTCTCCAAAATACAAAATAAATTAAAAAAAATTAATTTAGAGAGTAGATCTCTTATTAAGTGTTCCTGGTACGAGAGAAAACAACATAGGGGCACAAGGAAGTGATGAATAGATCTATTATCTTGATTGCAGTGATGGTATGACAGATATGCCTACCTATGTCCAAGCTCATTAAATTGTATACATTACATATATAGAGAGGGTTTTTTGTACAACAATTAGACAACAAATATATATATATTTATATATATATAAATTTATATTATATATATATATATTTATATATATATAATTTATATATTTTATAATATATATTCCCAAATATATATTATTTCCCAAATATATATATTTGGGAAATATATATATATATTCCCAATATATATTCCAATTCCCAATTCCCAATATAATCCCAAAAATATATATATATATATATTCCCAAATATATATATAATATATATATAATAATTATAATATATTATAATTATTATATATATATATAAATTATCAGTTTATAATACTCTATTCGGTTTTCCATAGTGGTGTGTGTGTTTCATTTACTCTATAAGACAATGGATAATCTTAAAAACACACAGAATTCTCAGTAAGGATCTAAATTAGTAAAAAGAGTATTACAGAATGTTAAAAAAGAAATCTATCTTGTTATAAACATATACAACATATAGATTAATTATATGTTATATATAATCTCTTTCTTACTAGCACATAATTAATAGATAAAATTGATTATAATTAGCATGTTATCTTTTTTTCTTTTTTACATTTTATTTATTTTTGAGAGAGAGACAGAGCACAAATGGGGGAGAGGCAGGGAGAGAGGGAGACACAGAATCCGAAGCAGGCTCCAGGCTCTAAGCTGTCAGCACAGAGCCCCACTCGGGGCTCCAACTCACAAACCGTGAGATCATGACCTGAGCTGAAGTCGGACGCTTAACCGACTGAGCCACCCAGGTGCCCCAGCATGTTATCTCTAATCATTGTTAAAATAATAGCAAGATTTCTGTTGTCCAGACCCTGACTTGGTAAGTGGGGAAACGCTATGGTCCTGCCTCAGTTCTTTTTTCAGTATTCTGAAGAGCTCTGTCACTTGCTCAGAATTCCTATGTTTGAAGGTTTTACATTATGCCAGTTTCTGGCATATGCCAGAATTCTGACATTATGCCAGAATCTGGCAACAGATTCAATAACTCAATTAGCTGTATTTTCTTCATATGCAAAAAAAATGGGTTAAACTAAATGATGTCTAATTTCAGATCTAGAATTCTTTTTTTTAATTTTTTTTACATTTATTCATTTTTGAGAGACAGAGACAGAGCACAAGCAGGGGAGGGGCAGAGAGCGAGGGAGACATAGAATCTGAAGCAGGCCTCGGGCTCCAAGCTGCCAGCGCAGAACCCAATGCGGGGCTTGAACCCACAAACCGCGAAATCATGACCTGAGCTGAAGTTGGACGCTTAACTGACTGAGCCACCCAGGCGCCCCCAATCTAGAATTCTTCTGATTCCAAATTAAGACTTTATTTTTTATTGAGATATAATTAACAATATAGCATTGTAGGTTTCAGGTGTACAAAATAATGATTCCATATTTGTATGTATTATGAAATAGTCAACAAAATAGGTTTCATTAAAATCCAGTGTCATGCATACAATTTTTTTTTTTTTTAATGTTAGAGGAAGAGGGCAAGCATGAGCAGGAGAGAGGGGCAGAGGGGCAGAGGGATAGAGAGAATCCTAAGCAGGCCTAACACTCAGCACACAGCCTGAAGCAGGGCTTGATCCTATGACCCTGTGATCATGACCTGAAACCAAATCAAGAGTCAGACACTAAACCAACTGAGCCACTCAGGTGCCGCCACAGATAGTTTTTTCTTAAGAGTTTTAAAACTCACTGAACATACTAATTCACAGTTTCAGACTTTATTTTTTTAAATGTTGATTTTTGAGAGAGAGACAGAGACAGAGACAGAGAGAGGGAGAGGGAGGGGCAGAGAGAGAAGGAGACAGAGAACCTGAAGTGGGCCCAGTGCTTTTGGTGCAGAGCTCACCAGGCCGAACCCACCAACCGCGAGATCATGACCTGAGCTGAAGTCGGACGCTTAACTGACTGAGCCACCCAGGCACCCCTCAGTTTAAGACTTTAAATGTTACAGGGGCGCCTGGGTGGCTCAGTCGGTTGGGTGTCCGACTTCGGCTCAGGTCATGATCTTGCGGTCTGTGAGACCGAGCCGCAGGTCAGGCTCTGGGCTGACAGCTCAGAGCCTGGAGCCTGCTTCGGATTCTGTGTTTCCCTCTCTCTCTCTGCCCCTCCCCCGCTTGTACTCTGTCTCTCTCTGTCTCTCAAAAATGAATAAATGAAAAAAAAATTTTTTTAATGTTTATTTATTTCTGAGACAGAGCACGAGTGGGGGAGGGGCAGAGCAAGAGAGGGAGACACAGAATCCAGGCAGGCTCCAGGCTCTGAGCTGTCGGCACAGAGCCTGATGTGGGGCTCGAACTCACAGACCGTGAGATCATGATCTGAGCTGAAGTCGGTCGCTCAACCGACTGAGCCACCCAGGCGCCCCTGAAAAAAATTTTTTAAAAAGACTTTAAATGTTATATACACTTGTAGTTTCCAAACTTTTTTTTATAAATAGGTGGTGTAAAGATATTTTCTAGTTGAATTGCAAATAAATAAAGAAATTTAAATGAATGAATTCTAACTAAATGTACCATCTCTAACATCTCCTACCTTGAGAAAGAATTTTAAGCTGGTTTGAGTAGTTTGACTTTTTCAAGCTAAGATAAAAAGAAGTAGTACAGAGTAGGGGCACCTGGGTGGTTCAGTCAGCTAAGTAGCCGACTTTGGCTCAGGCCATGATCTCCTGGTTCATGGGTTCAGACCCTGTGTGGGGCTCTGTCGTGCTGACAGCTTAGAACCTGGAGCCTGCTTCAGATTCTGTTTTCTCCCTCTCTCTCTGCAACCCCCCCCCCCCACCCCGCCACTGCTTAAGCTCTGCCTCTTTCAAAAAATAAACATTTAGACAAATTTTAAAAAAGTATTACAGAGTAATGAAAAACTTGTTGGAATAAAAATAAAAATAAATACAGAGAGTAATAAAAAAGAAGTTTCATGAGATTTCCCCATTCACGCACACAAAATTAGACTTTCTGGTAATATTCAGTCCCCTTTCTTTAGGAATACATCCCAGCAGGGCACTTTTCTATCTTCTCTGAGGATTTTTCCACATCTTGATCTAATACCTCAAAATATTCTCCCTAAAATCTGCATCTCTCCTACACTACTTCCTGGTGATCTCTGTGACACCGTTGCTGTCAGTGCTGGGATGAGAATTCTTCCTTTTAGTGTCTTTTCCTTCTATAATCATTTTCATGCGGATTATAGAGCTTCTCTTCCTTCTCCGTCAAACGGGTAGGTTTGAGGAGGTAAAATAAACCAAACGGGAGTTTTATTATGGTCTCAAAAAAAGATACAGTAGTAAAAAAGTTGATTAACAAAAGATTGATTTGAATGAGGGAACTCCTTGACTAAAAGGAAATAAAATTATGCGTCGAAAAACCTATACTTTTTATCTTTGATTCTCTATATGTAGTATCTCTCTTTTTCCCCCAGTGCCTTCAGGAATTTTTGTTTATGTTTTGTGTTCAGTGAATTCAATAATGTATATCTAGGTGTTTATGTTTGTTTGGGATTCATCCTCACATTATTCACAGGATCTCTTGGATTTGTCATTTGGGCATCTGTCATGAATTTATAAAAACTTTCAGCCATTACGTCTTTAAATACTCCAATTGCATATTCTGTGTTCTCCTTCCAGTATTCCAGATTTATTTATGTTAGACTATTAAATATGTCGCACTGTTCTTGGAGGCTCTGAATTTTCCCCATTTTTTCCCCCTCTGTTTATGAAAATTGTCAAAGTCTGTAACTAAAGCATCTAAGACCGAAATTCCTATGAAAATTGGTTTAGGAGAAGTTTAGGAGAAAACATTAGAATTGATGAAGCATCAGGGAAAAAAAATTCCAAGTGATAAAGCATCTTCAGTGGGACTAATGCCTATAAAAGTAAGATTGGCCATCCATACAACCCTACCACTATGTATAATTTTTTCTCTTCTTGGAAACTTAAATAAAATCATGAGTACATTGTAGTTTCTATAAAGCTGGAGTTTCTCACATGGTGTAATGTTTTTTGAAAACCTAGAGAAGCATCTTGTATAGTAGAATGACAGCCGTATCACTGAGGGGTGTCATATGTTACCAAGCTTGTACAGCAAAATCATTGAATACCTTTGAATATCTGAAAATGATGAAGGGGCAGGTAAACGTTTTGTTCAAGAACTTAAATTTCAAAGCAAGTCAAAGATGGTTTGAAAGATTTAGGAATTCCAAGTCTAAATAATTTGTAAAAGCAGCTTCCACATTCTAGACCCCAAATCGGGCAACAAACTTGTATCACACACCTAAATGATAGCTTCTGTAGGTGAGCATGAGCCTGAGCATAACACAAGCATCACATTAAAAAATTTAACAGAATTGCAGCATCAAGTCACCAGGAAATAATCCTAAGTAATGTAAATATATATTCATCTTAAGTATGTCTTTGCTTTCTTTCTGATTATTTGTTTTCCTGTAGTTTTAAGAATGTCATTGTTCTGCCTCCTTATTTTGAGTCTTAAGTGCAAAAATAACTCTTTCTACCAGATATCTGTATTTGGACATAAATGAATATTTAGTAATTGCTGCTTTTCTCACTACTTGAACAATATTCTTCTCACCTTCAATCAACATGAAAGACTAACCAAGAAAGTGTACTTAGGCAATGCTTTAATAATACAAAAAATACTGGGCACCTGGGTTGCTCAGTCAGCTTTTTTTTTTTTTTTCAATATATGAAATTTATTGTCAAATTGGTTTCCATACAACACCCAGTGCTCATCCCAAAATGTGCCCTCCTCAATACCCATCTCCCACCCTCCCCCCCTCCCACCCCTTTTTACTTTGGCTCAGGTCATGATCTCATGGTTCATGAGTTCAAGCCCCACCTCGGGCTCTGTGCTGACAGCTCAGAGCCTGAAGCCTGCTTTGGATTCCGTGTGTGTGTGTGTGTCTGTCTCTCTCTCTCTGCCACTCCCCCTCTCATGCACTTTCTCTCTGTGTCTCTTAAAAATAAATAAATGTTAAAAAATTTGTAAAAATACTTGTTGATCACCGCATTTTTTAGTCATTTTACTTAAAACGCAGTTTTTTTTCCACGTCACTTTAATATCATTTTGCTATTTCTTTATAATACTTCACTCAGTATTATTTCACTTGCACAAAAATATACACACTGATGAGTTCATTAAAAGTTAAATTAGATAACTGATATTAGGAATGTTTTATATCATACACAAGACAAAATTAAATTTTTATACAGGTATTTAAATTATATAAATGATATTTAGAAAAATTTGATGGATTTAATTAACAGGTGGGAAGTGAATTATTGTATTGTAGCATTTAAATAGATGGAATATAATTTTCTGCTATTTTGGAATTCATTATTCAAAATATCTATCATACTTGGATCATCAGGGTGTCTTTATTAAAACAATGTTTGAATGTTTCCCAGAAAAGATAAAAGACTTAAAAATTTAGTTTCAGGAAATAAGGAAAGTCCTAAACAAGATCAATGGGAAGAAATCTACACCTGGAGACGGGGTAGTAAAACTGAGGAATAAAAAATAAGGAAAAAATAGGTAAAAACATCAGCAGAATAGACAGATTATGGACATGGAAATTTAGGATAAATACCCTGATTTATTAAGAGTAATAAGACAGAAAAGAGTAAAATATCCTCATACTGCTTATAGAAAATAGCAGGAAAATTAGGAAAGAAAACCCTGGGTACCATTTCCACAATGAAAGCAAGTCGACTGTTAAAACAAGAAGCACTCTAGCAATTTATTAATAGGAGGTATGACTAGAGGTAGTTTAAATATTATACTTCAGTGAGATGAAAAATAATTCTGATCTGACACACATCAAAATAATTACTTAAATAAAGCCTGGCAGGTATGTAGTTAAATTTCAACAAATGATGACTGAAAATGTCTCCTTCAGTTGACTTAAAATAACGAATCTGAAAGAGTGGTAAAATCTAACAAATAAGAATGGAAGGGGTTAGTGTAATTAAAGTGCTTATCATTACTTCTTCTTTTGGAAGAGGAGTGATAGTGATTTTTTTTACATTAATTTTTAAGTAGAGATTAAATTTTTAAGAGTATCCATTGGAATATAAAGTTTTAAACTGTCAATTCTATCCATATTAATCTATAATTTGAATGTAATCCCAATAGTGATTGGATCACAAGAATTAGAGTAGCCCTGGGGCACCTGGGTGGCTCAATCTGTTAAGCATCTGACTTCAGCTTAGGTCATGATCTCACAGCTCATGGGTTCAAGCCCCTCATCGGGCTCGCATTGGGCTCTCATCGGGCTCTGTGCTGACAGCTCAGATCCTGAAGCCTCCTTCGGATTCTGTCTCCCTCTCTCTCTGCCCCTCCCCCGCTCACATTATGTTTCTCTCTCTCTCTCTCTCTCTCTCTCTCTCTCTCTCTCTCTCTCTCTCAAAAATAAATAAACATTAAAAACAAAAATTTAGAATAGCTCCCAAAAATATTTGGAAGACTCATAAAGCCTGATTTCATATACTCTTATTATTAAGACAGTGAGGTATTAGTATAATGTATATAAGTGGATAAAAAATAGACTCACACTGACATGGAAAATTTACTTTCAACAAAGGCACCAGAGAAATTCAGTGTGGAATGGAAAGCATCTTCAACCATGATGCTGGATAATTGGATATCTGTATGAAAAATCATAAACCTCAGTCCCTACTTATATTTATACATGTGAACAAATTTGAGATAGATCATGGGAGAACACCTGGAGGTAGGCATAGATACCTTAGGACACAAAAATCACTAATAATTAAATGAAAATGGATAAATGTGCATTAACCCGAAAAACTTCTACTCATAAAATGCCTTTGCAAAAATCAGTTAGGAACTGGGGAAAGAAAGGCATGAGATGCTTTCTGTGGTGAGGAAAATATTTTTATGGGGCTTGGATTATATGGATGTAAGCATTCTTGGAAACCCATGTTGTCATGCAAATTACTTCTATACATTTTGTTTTACATAAATCCTGTACCGGTGAAGGAGTAATGTACATAAAGTGCTATTCATTTTATGATAATTTCTTTTAAAAATGTTCATCAAACAACACAAGCATATGAAAAGAGAAAAAACACGTTAGAAATAAAAAGGATTGTATTCAGATTAAATAAAGACTATCCTAAGAGAAAACTACCAGTAAACTGAATGTAATACTTTTGCGAAGAGGATAACCCAATGGCAAAGAAGCCCATAAAAGAATATTCAACTTTATTATTATCATTAACTGTAATTAAAATTGTTAATTGACTTTCAGGTGTACAATGTATTCACCAATTCTATATCATATTCGTTCTCACCATGATGAGTGTAGACACCATCTGTCACCACACAGTATCATTTATATTGTATACAATTTTCTTCTCCATGACTTATTTATTTTATAACTGGAAGTTTGTATTTCTTAATCCCTTGTTCTGTTTCGCCTATCCCATGGCCATCTTCCCTCTGGCAACCACCAGTTTGTTCTCTGTATTGAAAAGCCTGTTTCTTTGCTTCTTTTTTTTTAATGTTTATTTATTTTTGAGAGAGAGACAGAGTGTGAGTGTGGGAGAGGTAGAGAGAGGGGGGGACACAGAATTCAAAGCAGGCTCCAGGCTCTGAGCTGTCAGCACAGAGCCTGATGTGGGGCTCGAACCCACAACCAGGAGATAATGACCTGAGTCAAAGTCACTTGCTTAACTGACTGAGCTACCCAGGTGCCCCTCATTTTGTTTTTTTAGATTCCACATGTAAGTGACATCATACGATAAATTGTATTTCTTTGCCTGACTTACTCAGCATAATAGACTCCAGGTCCATTCATGTTGTTGCAAATGGCAAGATCTTATTTTTTTTATGGCTGCATAATACTCCATTGTGTATGTATTTACCACCCCTTCTTTATCCATTCATCTGTCAACACATGCTTAGGTGGCTACTGTATCTTGGCTTTTGTACCTAATGCTGCAAACATAAACATAGGGGTGCATATATCTTTAGAATTGGTATTTTTGTTTTCATTGAGTGAATACCCACTAATAGAATTACTGGATCAAATGGTATTTCTGTTTTTAATTTCAGTACGTGTCCTTTTTTTCGTTGTTGATGATTTGCTTCACTGTGCAAAATCTTTTTATTTTGGTGTAGTCTCAGTAGTTTATTTTTGCTTTCATTTTCCTTGCCTAAGGAGACATGTCCATAACACAGGTTGCCAAGGTCAGTGTCCAAGAGATTACTGCCTGTGTTTTCTTTTAGAAGTTTCATGGTTTAGGTCCCACATTGAAAACTATAAACTGTTCTGTGGCACCTGGGTGGCTCAGTCGGTTAAGCATGTGACTTCAGCTCAGGTCGTGATCTCATGGCTCATGGGTTTGAACCCCACATGGGGCTCTGTGCTGACAGCTTGGAGCCTGTTTCAGATTCTGTGTCTCCATCTCTCTGCCCCTCCCCCACTTGACTCTGTCTATCTGTCTCTCAAAAATAAACATTAAAAAAATTTTAATCCAACTCTAAACTGTTTTGCGTTTATTTCAGCGTATGGTGTAAGAAACTGGCCCAGATTCTTGTCTTACTTGTAGCTATCCAGTTTGCCCCAACATCATGTATTAAAGATGCTATCTTTTCACCATTGGATATTCGTGCCTCCTTTGTAGTAGATTAATTGACCATATAAGTATGGGTTTATTTTTGAGTTCTCTATCTTGTTCTATTACTCAGTGTTTCTATTTTTGTGCCATTACCATCCTTTTCTGATTACTATAACTTTGTAGTATATCTTGAAACCTGGGATTGTGTTAACTCCAGCTTTGTTCATTCTGTAGATTGCTTCTGCTGTTTAGGGTCTTTTGTGGTTCCATACAAATTTTAGGATTATTTGTCATAGTTCTGTGAGAAATGCTATTGACATTTGGGTTGAGAGGGCAATGGCATCAGATCTGTAGATTGCTTTGGGTTGTATGGGCATTTTAACAACATTAATTCTTCCATTCCATGAACATGGTTTATCTTTTCACTTGTGTTTTCATCTTCAATTGCTTTCATCAGTGTTTTAAAGTTTTCAGATATAGGTTTTCCACCTCCTTGGTTAAGTTGATTTCTATTTTACTCTTTTTTATGTAATTATAAATGGGAGTATATTCTTTATTTCTCTTTGTGCTACCTCATTATTGAGTATACAGAAACACAACACATTCCTGCACATTAATTTTCTTTTACAACTTTACTAATTTATTTATAAGTTCTAATAGTTTTTCAGTAGAGTGTTTAGAAGGTTTATATATAGAATCATGTTCTCTACAAACAGTGACAGTTTTACCTCTTCCTTATCAATTTGGATGCTTTTTACTTATTTATTTTTGTCTGATTGCTATGGCTAAGACTTCTAGCAGTATGTTGAATATAAGTGGCGAGAATGGACAACCTTGTCTTGTTCCTGATTTTAGCAGAAATATTTCAGTTTTTCATGATTCATTATGTTGTTAGCTGTGTCGTTTTCATAATGGTCTTTATTGTATTGAGGTATTTTCCCTCTAAACCTACTATGTTGAGTTTTTATTATGAAGGGATATTGTATTTTGCCAATGCTTTTTCTTCATCTGTTGAGATGATCATGTTTTTTTATCCATCGTCTTGTGAATTTGATGTATCACATTAATTGGTTTTCATTTTAAGAACCACCTTTGCACCCTTGGAATAAATTGTACATGATTATGGGGAGTGACTTTTTAAGGTTTTTTTTTTATTATTATTAAATATTGAGAGAGAGTGCAAACAGGAAACAATCAGCAAAACTAAAGGCAACCGACAGATTGGGAGAAGATGCTTGCAAATGACATATCAGATAAAGGGTTAGTATCCAAAATCTATAAAGAGCTTATCAAACTCAACACCCAAAAAACAAATAATCCAGTGAAGAAATTGGCAAAAGACATGAATAGACACTTCTCCAAAGCAGACATCCAGATGGCCAACTGACACATGAAAAAATGCCCAACTTCACTCATCATCAGGGAAATACAAATCAGAACCACAATGACATACAACCTCACACCTGTCAGAAGGGTAATATTAACAACTCAGGCAACAACAGATGTTGGCGAGGATGTGGGGAGAGAGGATCTCTTTTGCACTGCTGGCGGGAATGCAAACTGGTGTAGCCACTCTAGAAAACAGTACGGAGGTTCCTCAAAAAATTAAAAATAGAACTACCCTACGACCTAGCAATTGCACTACCAGGCATTTATCCAAGGGATACTGGTGTGCTGTTTTCAAGGGACATATGCACCCCAATGTTTATAGCAGCACTATCAACAATAGCCAAAGTATGGAAAGAGCGCAAATGTCCATCGAAGGATGAATAGATAAAGAAGATGTGGTGTGTGTGTGTGTGTGTGTGTGTGTGTGTGTGTGTGTGTGTGTATACAATGGAGTATTACTCGGCAATCAAAAAGAATAAAACCTTGCCATTTCCACACTACGTGTGGAACCAGAGGGTATTATACTAAGCAAAATTAGTCAGAGAAAGACAAATAACATATGACTTTACTCACATGAGGACTTTAAGAGACAAAACAGATGAACATAAGGGAAGGGAAACAAAAATAATATAAAAACAGGGAGGGGGACAAACAGACTCATAAATATGGAGAACAAACTGAGGGTTACTGGAGGGATTGTGGGAGGGGGGATGGGCTAAATGGGTAAGGGGCACGAAGGAATCTACTCCTGAAATATTGTTGCACTATATGCTAACTAATTTGGATGTAAATTTAAAAAAAAAAAAAAAAAAAAAAGTTGAACACTTAACCGAGTCACCCAGGCACCCTGGTGAATGATTTTTTTTAAGCGTATCGTTTATTTGGCTTGGTAGTATTTTGTTGTAAAATTTTGTGCCTATCTTCATCAGAGACTTTGGCTTATACTTGTCTTTTTTTTGTAGTGCTTTTTTTGTGGCTTTATTATTAGGGTAATGTTTGTCTTATAGAATGAATTTGGAAATTTTAAAGGGTATCTAGTCTAATTAGTGATGAGGGAAATGGACAGTAAAACCAAATGAGGTGCCATTACATGCCTAGCAGATGCACAGTGTTTTTTGTGTGAATCTGACAAAGTCATGTGTTGGTGAGGATTACAAGAGTAGGGTTTTTCAGAGTCTCCTTGTATGAGCATAATTTTGTTAAACCCCTTTGAAAAACAATTTCACATCATGTAGTATAGTTAAACATTTGCATATCCTAGTGCCTAGCAGTTCTAAACTTTAGAATATACTCTGCTGAAACCCTCGCACCAAGCACCGGAGATTTATGCAAGGAAATTTATAGCATTATTATTCTTAGCAGTGAAACGCCCAGCCTAACCCAAATAGCTAACAATGGACTTGATAAACAGTGTTTTCAAACACTGGAATATCATGTCTGTGGTATTTAGCTTCCAGAGTTGAATGTTTTCTTTAATTAAAATTTCATGGTTTGAATGCTCTGAGCATAGCTTCTGGTTTTCCTCTTATCCCACAGTAACTGACTGTCTTGTGAAGTTGTGTTGCCTGTTCTCAAAATGGTGGTGTCCATCAAAAAAATTTTTTTCACCTTCTTCCTATTCTTCACATTACTGATGGTTAATCTCATTCACACACAGAGCTCTAGCATTTCTGTGTTCTTAACTGCAAACTGATATCTCTGCTGCACCTAGATTCCTACAGCATCACATCATTACGTCCTTTACTTTGTCATCTACGTGGACACTTGAAAGAATGAATGCAAAGCTACCCTTCTGGGCAGCAAGGACAAACCACAGCTGTTGAGGACAAACAGAGATGCATATTATTCTACCAATATATGACTACTTTTTGATATTTCTATTTTAATGTTTCACAGCCACCCAGAATTTCCATGTCTTCTGATGAATTGATCATCTGTTGGCTCAAGCCTTTTTTTTCCCCCCATTTTTTGGGATTTGTCTCCCAAGTCAGAAAATAGGAATCATCCTTACTTCCTTCTCTCTCTCTCTTCACATTACCTCAGTTGCTGAGTATTTATAGTATACTTTAAAAATATCTCTTAAATATTTTTCATTCCTCTCCACCCCTACCCCTCTATGCTAACCAATTCCAATTTTCTTTCTCTCTTATATTCGAGCAGACCTATCAAATTCTTTTCTGCTCATGTTGTATTCCAGGCCAGTCTCCATACTGCAGCAAGAGGTAACCTCTAAACACAAAATCTGTCCTGTTATTCCCTTTATTCATTGCCCTTTGACTTCTTTTATTATTAGATCACATAATACTTTTAGTTTTATGATGAAGTTTTAGAAGTCTTTTTATTCTCACTGCCAGGCTGTCTAGGGCTCACTGTCTCTGTGTCTCTGTCCCTCACCTCATATTCAGCATTAAAGCAGAATACAAATAACATAACTTACCATGCCTCCATCATCTTTTTCTGACTTTTTAGTTTTCTGTTATGTTTCACAATATTTTGAGTGCAGTTAGGTTGGAAGATTCATGGATCGACACCTTTATTGTTTTTCTTAATTTGTCTCATACTTGAAGCAAAGCCAAGGCATACCCCAGGCCAAAGGCTTAGTACGTCTTGTTACATTTTGCTTCATTTTATAATATTTATTTATGTCCTCCAAATTCTTGCATTATGCTATACCTTACTCCTAGATATTTTCCTTGTTATTAAGATATAAAAATATTAATTTTATTCTCTGTTTTTTACTGCACAATGAATGACAAATTGCCATTTTGATCCAGGCTAATATATTTTATTTTTAATGTTACTAAATGTTATAATTAGAACAAATAACTGGTAGAGTGTTATTAATGTTGAAGGTTCAAATTTATTTCAACTTCCAGCATTCTTTTTTAAAATACTTTTTTGAGAGAGAGAGAGGCAGAGAGGGAAAGGGAGAGAGACAGTCTCAAGCAGGCTCCATACCTGTGCAGAGCCTGATGCAGGCTTGATTTCACAGCCATGAGATCATGACCTGAGCAGATATCAAGGGTCAGAGGCTGAACTCTGAGCCACCTAGGCACCTCTCAACTTACAGCATTCTCAAAACAACTCTTGAGGTAGATGCTATTCCATATAAGAAAAAAAAAAAAAAAAAAAAAAGAAGTAGCACCCAAATAGCCAATAGTAACTTCGTTTATATTTGGTGGGGAAAGTCACAAAGTGTGACATTCTAGAATATATAAGAGATGAATGATATAAATATGATATATGAACAGACTATTAAATATTGGTTATGGAGCAAATCTAGATAAATAATTAATTACCTATAATTAAAGTGTACTCAGTGAAACTGGGATTAAGTGATGGCAAAAATAAATGTGATTGATATGAAGGGGTGGTAGAAATGAAGGTAATAAAAATTCAAGTACAAAGTAGAAAAACATAATTTTGTGAGGATTCCTTCTAAAAGTCAGTATTGAAAAGCAGTTTTCTTATTTTTAGTGGTGATCAACTCAATGAGGAAATTCAAGTATGAGGAAAATACCACTAGCATTAATTTGTTAAACTTCTTTAATTTTTAAAAATGTGTTTAATGTTTTATTTATTTCTGAGACAGAGAGAGACAGAGCATGAGCAGGGGAGGGGCAGAGAGAGGGAGACACAGAATCAGAAGCAGGTTCCAGGCTCCGAGCTGTCAGCACAGAGCCCGACGCGGGGGTTGAATGCACAAACCAGGAGATCATGACCTGAGCCGAAGTTGGACACTTAACCGACTGAGCCACCCAGGCGCCCCTAATCAATTAAGCTTTATTATGGCATTATCTTCATTTAAAAGTACATCAATTTTAAGTGCACAATTGATAGGAGCTTGGGAAAATGGCAGAGTAGGTGGACCCTCAGCTTTCCCTCTCTCACATTGACAACTAGATGTCATCCACACCCAAGTCAGTAAACCACAGGGGGATCCAAAGGCTAGCAAGATGATGCTGCATCTGGAAGGTTAGGAAGGCCAGAAAAGCAGAGAGGGGCTGCCTGAAGGAGGGAGGGAGCTTTCCACTGAGAGGGCAGAGAAACAAACCCTTGCACCAGGGAGCTCACATGGGGAAAACTACTCACTATGGGGATTATTGCATGGCTTTAAACCAGAGGCACTGAATTCAGTGTGTTTACAAAACCAATGGTACTTGGAGGCTGGAGCTTTGGAGCTGACTCAGCACTGGATGGTCCCCAAGGACCAGTGGAAGCTGGGTCTCTGCCGTTAAAGACGCAACAGCCTGCACAGAGAGGCAACGCAAAACTGGAAGCTCATACAATGCCAGGCAATTGGGAGCCATATCTATTCATACAGATTTGGGACATGTCAGTGACCTTGAAAATGAGGGATCTGGCAGACGCCATTTGCCTGCCCTGCCCCCTAAGCATAAACACAGAGCCACCTGCAGAAGGTGGCATTGCATGACCACTTGCTATCTAACTTGCTAGCAGAGCACCCATCCCACCAGTTCTTCGGAGAAGTCGCCCACTCTAAGTCTGCTTGCCTTGGCCCTGGGCTTGGAGAAAATTTTGTTAAAACCACACAGGTCCTGGCCAGCCACCTGGTGCACAGCAGAAAAAATATGTGACAAAGTACAACATCCATTCATGATTGGAAAAAAAAAAAAAAAGGTTTTGAGGGAACACACCTCAACGTAATAAAGATTATCTATGAAAATCCCATAGCTAACATCATCCTCATTGGGGAAAAACTGAGAACTTTTCCCCTAAGGTTAAAAAGAAAACAAGGATTCCACCCTCAGCACTTTTATTCTACATAGTACTGGAAATCCTAGCCACAACAATCAGACAACAAAAGAAATGAAAGGCATCGATCCACATCAGCAAAGAAGTCAAAATGTCACTGTTGGCAGATGACGTGATACTATATATAGAAAACTCTAAAGAGTGCACCAAAAACCCTACTAGAGCTAATAAATGAATTCAATAAAGTCGCAGGATACAAACTCAATGTGCAGAAAACTGTTACATTCCTGTACGCTAATAATGAAGCTGCAGAGAGAAATTAAGAAAACAATCTCATTTACAACTGCAACACAAATAATACGATACCTTGGCACAAACCTAACCAAAGAGGTGAAAGACCTGTACACTGAAAACTATAAACACTGATGAAAGAAGTAGAACATGACACAAGAAACGAAAAGACATTCTGTGCTCATGGATTAGAAAAGAGATACTGTTCCCATGTGTGTATTATCAGAGCAATCTACAGATTTAAAGCAATCTCTAACAAAAGACCAGCAGCATTTTTTCACATAACTCGAAGAAACAATTAGAAATTTTATATGGAACCAGAAAAGGCCCTAAAGAGATAAAGCAGTCTTGAAAAACAAAAGCTGGAGGCATCACATTTCAAGACTTGAAGTTATCTTACAAAGCTACAGTCATCCATACACTGTGGTACCGGCACAAAAACAAACACACAGATCAATAGAGTATAGTAGACAACTCACAGCTGTATCATCAATTAATCTTTGACAAAGCAGGAAAGACTATCCAATGGGAAAAAGATAGCCTCTTGAATAAAAAATGGGAAAACCAGATAGCAACATGCAAAACAAAGAAACTGGACCATTTTCTTACATAAAAATAAATCCAAAAAGGCTTAAAGATCTAAATGTGAGACCTGAAACCATAAACATCCTGCAGGAGAACATAGACTATATAACCTCTTAAATATCAGCCACAGCAATTTTTTTCTAGATATTTCTCCTGAGGCCTGGGAAACAATAGCAAAAATAAACTATTAGAGTTACATAAAAATAAGTGTCTGCATGGCAAAGGAAACAGTCAACAAAACTGAGGGTCACCACATGGACTGGGAGAAGGTATGACATATCTTATAAAGGGTTAGTATCCAAAATGATATATATCCAGAATGAGATAAAGAACTTAGAATACTCACCACCCCAAAACCAAATAATCTAATTTAAAAATGGGTAGAAGACATGAACAGATTATATCTATATCTATATAGATATAGATATATATGTTATACATATATATTATATATAGATATAGATATATACTATAGATATATATCTATAATATAGGTATATATTATAGATATATGTTATACATATATATTGTAAATATATATACATTATATGTTTTACATATATATATTATATATAAAAATATATTTTTTTATATATATAAATATATATATATTTTTTAAAGAAGACCTACAGATGGCCAACAGACACATGAAAAGATGCTCATGATCATTTTTTTTTTAATTTTTTTTAACGTTTTTATTTATTTTTGAAACAGAGAGAGACACAGCATGAGCGGGGGAGGGTCAGAGAGAGAGGGAGACACAGAATCGGAAGCAGGCTCCAGGCTCTGAGCCATCAGCCCAGAGCCCGACGTGGGGCTTGAACTCGCGGACCGCGAGATCGTGACCTGAGCTGAAGTCGGACGCTTAACCGACTGAGCCACCCAGGCGCCCCAAGATGCTCATGATCATTGATCATCAGGAAAATACAAATCGAAACTACAATGAGATGTCACCTCACACCTGTCAGAATGGCTAAAATCAACAATACAAACAACAGGTGTTGGTGAGGATGTGGAGTAAGGGGAACCCTCATACAGTGTTGGTGGGAATGCAAACGGGTACAGCCACTGTGGAAAACAGGATTGAGGTTCCTCAAGAAGTTAAAAATAGAACTACCCTACGATTCAGCAATTGCACTGCAGGGTATTTCTTCAAAGAACACAAAAATACCAATTCAAAGGGATATATGAATCCCTATGTTTATAGCACTATTATTTACAATCGCCAAGATATGGAAGCAGCCCAAGTGTCCATCAAATGATGAATGAATAAAGATGTGGTATACATATACAATGGAATATATTCAGCCATAAGAAAGAAATGAAATACTGCCATTTGCAAAGACCTGGATGGAGCTGCTAGAGAGTATACTGCTCAGCAAAATAAGTCAGAGAAGAACAAATACTATATAGTTTCATTCATATGTGGAATTTAAAAAAGAAAACAAAGGAGCACAGGGATAAAAAGAGAGAGAGAGACAAACCAAGACACAAACTGGTGGTTATCCGAGGGAGGTGGGTGGGGGGATGAGTTAAATAGGTAATGGAGACTAAAGAGTGCACTTGTCATGATGAGCCCTGGGTGAAATGTGGCATTATTGAATCACTATATTGTACACATGAAACTAATATAACTGCATTAAACATCAATTTGAAAGCTAAAAAAGAAAAGGAAAAGATTGTTAGATTTGATAAAAAATAAAAGTTTTGACAAATGTATATATTTATGCCCGTACTGTCATAATCGAGATAAATTTTCCATTCCCCCATTCACTTCAAAATGTTTCATCACCTCTCATGATTGTTTAAATTTTGTGGATTATTTAAATTGTATTGTCTAATTTCAAAATATTTTCACTAGAGGTACCACTCTTTTTTGTTGTTGTTACTCTTGTTGTAGGTTTTTGTTTTTGCTTTTTTTATTTCAGGTATCAGCCCCTTTTGGGGGGGGGTCCCTGTTTTGTATATTTTCAGTTTTAAAAATGTATTGATGTTTGTTTTATATCCAATTATATGGTCTATCTTGGTAAATGTTCTCTGTGCACTTCAAATAATTGTTATGCTGCTTTGTCACATGAAGCATTCCATTCATGTTGGTTGATAATGTTATTTAAACCATCTGTGCTCTTGGGGAGTTTCTGCCCGTTTGTATCAGTAATTGAAACTGGAGAACTTAAAACTTCATTTATAATTGTGGATTTGTCCATTTTTTTCATCAGTTATAACAGGTGTGATTCATGTGCGTTAACATTCCTTTATCACATTTATATGTACTTTTAGGATTGTCAAGCTGTTTTGATGACTTGAGCACTTTAGCATCATGAAATGTCACTTCTTATTCATGAATATATTTCTCATCTGAGAATCTGTTTTGCTGATATTATACCAGATTTCTTGTGTTTAGTGTTTGCATGGAGTATCTTTTTCTCCAGTTTACGTGTAACATATCAGTGGCTGTACAGTGAAACTAGATCTTTCAGAAGCACATGGTGTTGCATCTTGCTCTTTGATCTTATTTTTATCTCCGGTTTTAGTTGGGTATTTAGACCTTTTATGTTTAATTTTGTATACTGACATATTTGGAATTATGGTTTTGGTTTTGCTTTTGGTTTTCTTTCTGTCTCATTTGTTACTTGTATGTTTCAAACTTTTTTTCTGATTCTTCATTGAGTGGAGAGTTTCTGCATGCTTTTTAAATCCAAATTTTATTAGATTATTTGCATTATGACTCTTAATGGATTGCTAGAAGTTTAATACGATCTATATAATTAATATACCTTCAAATAATTTCATACTTCATAGATTTAAAAAAAAATTTTTAAGGTTTATTTATTTTTGAGAGAGAGACAGAGTGTGAGAGGTAGAGGGGCAGAGAGAGAGGGAGACACAGAATCCAAAGCAGGCTCCAGGCTCTGAGTTGTCAGCACAGAGCCCGACGCAGGGCTCAAACTCACAGACCACAAGACCATGACCTGAGCCGAAGTCGGACGTTCAACTAACTGAGCCACCCAGGCACTCCTTTACTTCATAGATTTTTTTTTAAGAAACTTACAACAATACACATCTCTTTTCCCACTCATCCTTTGTGATACTATTTTCATCCATTTTATACATTTGTTATGAACCCATATTAAGGTCTTGTTTGCATTAAATGGTCACTTGTTTTTTAATGAAATTTAAAATATGGAAAAATGTTTTTATAAGTACTCACATGATGGTTATTTCCTGTGGTTCTCATTCCTTAGCATGGGTCCACATTTTTTTGTTCTGGCCTGAAAAGCTTTCTATAAGCTTTCTGGGATGTTTTTTGATGACAAATGCTATCAGCTTTTTATTTTTTTAGCCTTAACATTTCACCTTTATTTTTGAGATATATTTTTATTGTGTATAGAATTCTGTTGACAGTTCCCACCTTTCCATCCCCACCCCCATAATTGGAAGATATTGTTTTGTTGTCTTCTGGCTTGCACTATTTCTCACAAGAAATGTATTGTTATTTATGTTCCTCTAAAGAATGTCTTTGGTCTTAGTTGAGATTCTTAGAACAGTATGATTATAATTTTCATTAAATGTTAAAATCTTTTTACTCTTTGATACTCCAAAATCTGCCTTTTCTGTTGCTATAGATTACCATATACTTTTATTTTATTTTAATTTTTCTTTTTTTTAAATTTTTTTGTCTTTATAATGCCTTTGTTTCATTTTCATACATTCTACTGCTAGGTCTTAAAGTTACTAATCTTTTGCATTGTCAAGTATACTGTTGATTTCATTCCTGGTACTGTGTTTTCATGACTAACTGTTTAATTTGTGCTCATTTAATGTCTTCCATTTCTCTTCTTTTGCATTTCTTTCTCCACCTTTTTGACATTTTGACCATATTTATAATAACTTTTTGGACCTCCTTGTCTTACAGTTTTTCCATTTATTTCATTCTTGGGTCTGCTTTTATTGATTTGTTATCTCTTGATTATGGGCCACATTTTCCTATTTATTTTTATGAGTGGTAATTTTAAATTAAATCCTGCACACTCTAAGTTGTACATTATTGGATGCTGCAGTTTGCTGTTTTTCTAAAAGAGTACCGGACTGTCTTCTTCTATCATGCAGTTAATTGGAATCCATTTAAGCCTTTTCAAGCTTTTTTTTGTTGAACACGTTGAGAAATGCTTAATTCAGAGTTAATTTTGAACCCCTACTATACTATCTTTTAGAATATGTTATCCAAAACTCATGTATTCTGGCTTATGGAAATATAAACATTTCCCAGTCCTTTGTAAGCTCTAAGGATTTTTCTACCTAGTTCTTTGTGACAGTTCTTTCCTGAATGTGAGGTTTCTTGTCATACTTGCCAAGCTTAGCACACAGTCAAAAGTAGAAGGAAGGTTTTATCTCCAAAGATCTCATTGGGGTGTGAACCTCTCTACTTCTGGCACTCAGTCTCACAAATTCTGGTCACCTTTACCTGCTGAGACTCTTCTTTCTCTTAAATTTGTCAGAATTGGTGAGTTTGCTTGGAATTTACTTCATGCTGTGGAAACTGCCTTCCGGTGATGCAATTATAGAGTTTTCTTTTCTCTTCCCTCTGCTAAAGAATAATAGTCCAGGTTACCACCAACTGAAAATTTGTTTAAAAAAAAAGTATTTTATAAATTTTGTCTGGTTTTCTATCCATTTGGGACACAAGGCTAAATCTATTCTCTGTTATGTGATCGCCCTAAAGGATAGTTGACAAGTGTGTGTATACTTGATATCAACATAATTTTGTCCTAAATTCCAATTATTTTACCCTCTCATGAAAATAAAGCTTGGCTCTTTTTGCTTTTTTTTTATTCCACACCTTTTACTAGATGATGCAGCAATTCACTGTATGGGGGTGGGTAGTCCATTAGCCTTGAGCCTACATAGTTGCTAGGAAAGTTCCCTCAGCCAAGATATTTTCACCAGCCCGATGTATTTTTTGTGTTTTTGTTTTTTTTGTTTTTTTAAGATTTTGGATTATGCTTAAGATTCAGAAATTTGACATATCCTTTATGCCTGGCTTATAGTGTAGCCTTTATAGTGACTCAGCAAAATAAAATTTAAAGTTGAATTTAAACATACTGCCATGTAATTATTTTATTCAAGAACTTTCTAAACCTCTTACTATATGTCAGGTTTTGCTATAAATATTAACCAATTTAATCATCACTGCTATCCAGTGAAGGAACTGTTATCATCCACATTTTATCAATGAGAAAATAGAGCTGCAGCAAGGCATACTGACTTGCTTCCTAATCTTGCAACTAGTCAATAAAATAAGTAGGATTTGTACCCAGGAAGTCTAGCTCTAGGATTGGGGGTTGTTAATCATTTTACAGCATAGCTTGAGATACAGTTAAAGCCATATTTAGATGAACATTTTCTGAAATGCATATATTAGTAAATTAAATAAAATGAAAAGTGAATTAAGAATTCAACTGAAGTTAGAACAAGAAGATTAAAATAAAGCATAACAAAGCATAATAAAGGTAGAAAGAAAAAATTAGAAAACAAAAATAAAAGGGCAGCATTAGTAAAGTACTGCAAGAATTTGACCTTTGGTAGGAGCAGGGGAATGATAAACCTTCAGATAATAGAGTACAAAAGGAGGAAGAAACCATAAATCACAAAATAAATGCTAATAAGGAAATAACCACACACACAAAAGCTCGCTAAAAGAATCCTATTGGTTAACTATACAAATAAATTTTGGAATATGAAATGAAATATATAACTTTATAGGCATATGAAATTATCAAATCTGACCTCAGAAGACAGAATGCAAACTCACTAATCACAATAAATTAAATAGAGAAGGGAGCACCTGGGTGGCTCAATTGCTTGAGTGCCTACTTTGTCTCAGGTCATGATCTCACAGTTTGTGGATTCAAGCCCCACATTGGGCTCTGTGCTAACAGCTCAGAGCCTGGAGCCTGCTTCAGATTCTGTGTCTCCCTCTCCCTTTGCCCCTCTCCCACTCATGTTCTCTCTCTCTCTCAAAAATAAATAAATGTTAAAAAAAACTAAAAATAAATAAAATAGAGAAAATTATTGAGAAACTACTCTGCAAAAGAGCAACAAACCCAGTTATTTTAATGAGGCAATTCTATTAAACTTCCAAGAAATAAAAACTTCAGTTGTATTTAAATTATTTATAATTTTTTTATGCTGCTAAGCTGACATTGGTATCAAAACCCAACAAAGACAGTATAAAGTGGACAACTACAGGTGGCTATATCATTCCTTTTAGAATGATTTTTAATTAAGTGGGGCTTATGCTAGGAATTCTAAAATTATTCAGATAATTTTCTGCATTAAGGAAAAAAAACACCTATTTTTATCTCCATAGGTGTTAAAAAGGCACTTTGTAACTTTATCTGGCAGTGGTTGAAAACTTCTAAAAATGAAACTATATATATTCTGAGAAATGTTTTCCCCCGCCCTCTGGAGAGTACCTAGGGGTGCTCACATAGTGCTTGTCAGGCATAGAGACTCATCTGCTTACAGGAACGTTCTCTTTTCTTTTTGGCTTTCCCTCAAAGCATGTTCCTCTCCTCTGTTCTTCTAGAACATTGACCAGTATTCTTCACAGTGGGTTTCAATTCTGATAGGACTAGACATTGATCAAGAAGTTGTGACTCTGTGCCACTGCAAAATATTACTGCAACAAGGCATGCTGAGCAGAAATCTCAAGAAATATAGGATGAAGCAATCAATGTGCACGGTCTTTGCAGTCAGTCAACCTGCTTCAGTTACTTAGAACGTGAAGTCCCACATCTATGCCTAGTATTTAAGCTTTGCATTAAGTGTCCCACCTCCTTATTTCCAAGCTTGCCATATTCCTTACTAATATGAGGGGTTTGCTTCTATTCTTTCCCTTCTCTAAACTTCATTTATTCATCTTTTAACCTCAGAATCTCCAAACATTGTGTGAAACAGCATTCGGAGTACGTCCTGAAACGTTTCACTGACAAAGCTAGCTCACATTGATCGTTGTCCTCCTTGATGGCTTGGAGCTCCTATGTCATAAGTTCCACTTGGGAAATATATTTGCAAACTATTTAGTGAAGTCTTATATTTCCTGTTTTGGCGTTTAATGCGTCATTTCTATTTTTAAGAAAACCTACAGTGTTAGAGATTTTGTTTCCTTTAGCATGTAGTAGGGCTCATGTATTGCCAATTCCTTTGTCTTTGTATTTTTTTATGATTTTAAAGATTGACCACTAAAATTTGTTGATCATTTTTAATGGTTATATCTATAACCTCAGGCTTAATAAGCTTTAGGCATAAGTATAATGCCTAAATAATGAAATTATCTGTGCGTAAGTAAGTAGTCTTTCAATATACAGATCCTCTAATCTTCTGGGCACTTTGTCCTGGGGGCATTTTTTCATTTCAGATTCCATTTGGATATGAAGGTAATCTCTCTGTGGTTTGCTGGGAAAATCTTTTATATAACTGGCTTAAGTGTATGTTGATTTAGCATTTCTGTATATTTGTTCATTTAGCTACTTCTGACCACTTAATTTTATTAAATCAGTATGCTTCTTTCTTAGAACTTATTACAACTTACCTTCTGCATGTAGAATGTGTTGTAAATAGGTTCTCCTGGTCTAAGGATACTAGATCTCACTCTCCAAATAAGGGAACTTTGTTCTTTAATGTTTATTTTTTGAGAGAGAGACAGCACGAGTAGGGGAGGGGCAGAGAGAGAGAAAGAGACAGAGAGAGGAAGACACAGAATCTGAAGCAGGTTCCAGGCTCTGAACTGTCAGCACAGAGTCCATTGCAGGTCTAGAACTCAGGAATCGCAAAATCATGACCTGAGCTGAAAACCAACACTTAACCGACTGGGCTACCCAGGCACCCCTCCAAGTAAGGGAACTTTGGATAAGCTGCTCCAGAGTCTCAACTTACTCTGTGTGCTGTGCCAATCTGTATCTGCTGTAGCTATTATCCTTTAATTTGGTCCAGATTTCCTTACATTCATCCCTTACTCTAAGTATCTTGTTGTTTGGCACACGGCTGTCCTAATTTTTTTCTCTTTATCCTCTTTATTGATTTTCAAAAAGAGCATACCATATACAAGCTTTATTATGTTTTTTTTCCCGCTATCTCATCAATTTATTGTAGTGCATATTGTCTTTCAGTTTGATTTCTTTTTGCCTCAGATTTGTCTTGAGTTTGAGTTTGTAACCTCAAGTGTGATAACGTGGATGGAAATGTTACTGCTAGATGAGTTGAGAGCATTGATGTATGACTATCACATATTAATTTATGTATTCAGTTTTTCATATATGACAGATACATTATGGATCATTTTCATTTTGGTGGTTAATGTGTCATCGTTTTTCAATGAATAACAAATGATGTATAATTATACGTTATTAATTACTCACAATCATTTAATTTATTTCTTCACAGCAAATGAGAACAAGTACAAAGTGGAAACTCATTATTGAGAATAATAAGTGTGTATCTTCAAAATTCATTATTGATTTCCAATTTGTCCGTCTCTTTTTCTTTCCTAACAGATATCATTTTAAGGAAACAACCTACAAATCTCTGTTAACTTCTTACAGCTTTATATAGATTTAACTTCTCTCACATTGTCCCACCACATTTGTATGGATTTTTTAACTAATGTGTTTCTCAAGAGGCAAAAGCAGTATATTCTTTGCTTCTGTTTATGAACAGAATTTAACAGGATCTTAGGTTGTAAAATCTTTTATATGTTTTTATTGTTGTGTCCGTAAACGTGAGCATTTTTTATACTACTTTAGCCAAGGACCCTATCAACAGTAAGTCCTGATAAATTTCTGTTGCAGCAATACCCATGAACTTTCTGAAGCATTGCCTAGTGTTGCAATATTTTTAACTATAAGCATAATGTACAGAGGATAGCTAGAATTTATTTATCTTGTGAACTGAAACTTTATATCCATTCAACAGCAACTCTTCACTTCTCTCCTCCCAGCTCCTGGTAACCACCATTCTGCTTTCTGCTTCTGGGAATATTATTATTATTGATACCTCATATAAGTGGAATCATATAGTATTTGTCCTTATGTGACTGCCTTATTTCACTTAACATAATGTTCTCAGGATTCATCCATGTTGTTGCATATATAAGGATCCCCTCCTTTTTGTGGCTGAATAATATTCTACTAGGTGTATATATCATTTTTCGTCTTATTTTTTTGGGGGGGGATACCATTTTCCTTGTTTTCTTTATTTCTTCATTCTCTATATTACTTCCTTTCCTCCCTTCACCTGCCCTTCCTTCCTACTCTCTAAGCAAATTTTAAGTAGGTAATACATTTTTGTTAACTATAATCACATTGCTATATATGAAATCTCCAGAATTTGTATAAATAAAACTTTGGACCTTTTGATCAATATCACTCTATTTCCCTCTCTTGGCCCCAGGCGACTGCCATTATACTCTCTGGTCTTATGAATTTGACTCCTTTTGATTTCACACTAAGTACAGTTTCCTCCAGGTTCATCCATTTTGTTGCATGCATTTCCTTTAAGGCTGAGTAATCCTTAAGGCTGAAAAATCCTTAAAGGATTTCCTTTAAGGTTGAGTAATCTCCCATTGTGTGTGTGTGTGTGTGTGTGTGTGTGTGTGTGTGTGTGTGTGAAAAATCATCTTTTCTTTATCCATTCATCCACTAATGAACATTTAAGTGGTTGACATAGTTTGGCTATTGTGAATAATGCTGCAGTGAATTTGGAAGTGCAATTTCTCCCAAAAACTTATTTCATTTCCTTTCTATGTGTACCTAGATATGGGATTACTGGATCACAAGCTAGTTCTATTTTTAATTTTTTGAAGAACCTCCATACTGATTTACCTAATGGTTGTATCGATTTCCATCCCAATGAAAAATATGTAAGAGATCCCATTATTCCACACCCTCACCAGTATTTGGTATCTTTGTCTTTTTTTTAATTTTTTTATTTTTTAAAATTTACATCCAAATTAGTTAGTATATAGTGCAACAATGATTTCAGGAGTAGATTCCTTCATGCCCCTTACCTATTTAGCCCATCCCCCCTCCCACAAACCCTCCCATAACACTCAGATTGTTCTCCATATTTGAGTCTTTTCTGTTTTGTCCCCCTCCCTGTTTTTTATATTATTTTTGTTTCCCTTCCCTTATGTTCATCTGTTTTGTCTCTTAGAGTCCTCATATGAGTGAAGTCATACGATTTTTGTCTTTCTCTAATTTCACTTAGCATAATACCCTCCAGTTCCATCCACGTAGTTGCAAATGGCAAGGTTTCATTCTTTTTGATTGCCGAGTAATACTCCATTGTGTATATATATCTTTATCCATTCATCCATCAATGGACATTTGGGCTATTTCCTTACTTTGTCTATTGTGGATAGTGCTGCTGTAAACATGGTGGTGCATGTGTCCCTTTGAAACAGCACACCTGTATCCCGTGGATAAATGCCTAGTAGTGCAATTGCTGGGTTGTAGGGTAGTTCTATTTTTAGTTTGTTGAGGAACTTCCATACTGTTTTCCAGAGTGGCTGCACCAGCTTGCATTCCCAATCTTTGTCTTTTTGATGGTAGCCATCTTATTGGTGTAAGGTGATGATAACTCACTGTTGTTTTGATTTGAGTTTCCCAGCTGATTTTTGGTGTTGAACAGCTTTTTAAATACCAGTTGGCCATTATATGGCCTCTTTGGAGAAAGGTCTATGCAAATATTTTATGTATTTAAAAAAAAATTCTTTTTTCTAACGTTTATTGATTTTTGAGACAGAGAGAGGGCATGAATAGGGGAGGATCAGAGAGAATCTAAAACAGGCTGCAGGCTCTGAGCTGTCAGCACAGAGCCCAACACGGGGCTTGCACTCACGGACCGCTAGATCATGTCTTGAGCTGAAGTCGGGCGCTTAACCAACTGAGCCACCCAGGTGCCCCAATTTTTATGTATTTTTAAATAGGGTTATTTGGTTTGTGCTTTTGAGTTGTAGGAATTCCTTAAATAATTTTGGAGATTAACATCTCATCAGACAGGTGGTTTGCAAAGACTTTTTCCCATTCTGTAGATTGTCTTTTCACTCTGTTGACTATTTTGATTTGAATAAATATGCTCTGATATAATCCCACTTGGCTATTTTTTATTTTTGTTGCTTGTGCTTTTGATGTCATATCCAAAAAACAAATGTTTCCCAGGTCACTGTCATGGGGCTCTTTCCTCATGTTTTCTTTTAGGAATTTATAATTTTGTATCTTAAGTCGCCAGTTCATAATTGGGTTGATGTTTGTGCATGCTTCTGATATCATTCTTTCACGTATATGTCCTGTTCTCCCAGCCTATAGAATAAAAGGGTTTATCAACCCTAAGACATGCACACCATTTGCTGTTAAATCATATTTAACTTTTTATCCCTCATACACAATGAAGTTATTATATTTGTATTTCTGGTCTCACAAAACTGAGTATGATATGTTCATTCAAATTTGCTAATCTTTGTTGTTAGTACTTCTGTTTCGCTTGTAAACTCATCTTGAGCCTCTTTTTTTAAGCTCTTAGTCATTCCTCCAGTTCCTGCTGAAATAAAATATGCTTTTGAAATTCTTTCCATAACTTAGTCATTAGTCCTGCTCTTTAACATCCTGCAATATATTGATAGTTTTGCCTCTGTGTTTGCCCTTACCAACTAGATAGCAAGACCTTATATTGTCAGGTCCATAAATCATATATCTTTACATTTTTCTACCAGGTCCTTTACAGCATAAACACAGTAATAATAGTAATCATAATAACTCGCTTTTATTAAATTCGTGTTACGTGCTAGAGAATAGTGAAAACTTTTAGGTTTATTGTTATAAATGAATAATGTGAAATGGTGCTTTCTGAGTTGGACAATAAAAATTAAACACTTGAGTAATTTCCAAGACTTGCCAGTTAGATTTCTGTGAATACTGCATACATGTGTATGCAAACTAACAGACAGACTGCACTTAATAGAAACTAGTATAATTCTCATCCCTGTGCTGTTCTGGGTGAGTTGGCTGATTTCCATAGACATGGAAATTTCCATAGATAGGCATATTCATCAGCTGTACATCACCTTCCCAGACCCCTGATAAGGAAAGTTAAACTTGAAACATAACAGAGAATCTCTTATTTAAAATTGGCTGGTCAGTGTTCTTCTGTTTGAAGTTCACCATATACTTTTTTTTCTTTCTTGCATAGGCCCCTTTGCTTAAGCTAGTAAATGAAGAGACTCTTATTTTCTAGCACATCTGTGCCAACAACATTCACTAGTGGGAACTCTGTACACACTTTTTGCTCACGAGAGACCATGATTGTCTTAGATCTGCACATATGTGCGAGGAACTTCTCTTTTCTTAGCTGATAGCAATGTTCATGTATCCAGAGGCAAATGTGACCCATACCTATATGCACACGAAAGTAATCACAGGCTGAACTTAGGCTAATACTACATTAGTCCAAGGTCAGGCCTACTGAAGCTAAGCCACTGTGAATCCTGGGCAGATGTAAAGAAACTATAGAAGCTGCTAGACTCTCTTTGGTGGGTCTCATCTCACTGATGTCATCTTACATCAGATCAACAGGGTAAGAGGAAGCAATTAGAAATTTTCCCCATTGGGGCACCTGGGTGTTTCAGTCAGTTAAGCATCTGACTCTTGATATTGGCTCATGTTGTGATCTCACAGTTGTGAGATTGAGCCCCTCGTGGGGCTCTGCACAGAGCATGGAGCCTGCTTGGGATTCTCTCTCTGCCTCTCTCTCTCTCTCTCTCTCAAAATAAATAGTTTTTTACAAATAGAAAAATAAATTTTCTCCATTAATCAATCCAAACTGTGTTTCATGTTCACAAAAGATGTGTTTCCCTAGTATGCAATGCTGTGTTTTGAGTATGTGAAATAAAATTATCTGCTCACACTGAAATGGTGCTGAAATCCAACTATAACTGAGTGCTCAGACAGTTCCAGAAGGATGCTGTTGAAAACAAAGAAGATTACAGAAAATAGTCCATAGTAAACATTACCTTTGTTTTGACATCTGTTAATATGGATAAAAATATAATACAGATTTTTCTGGTAGGAGGAAGGCATTTTTTATTTAAATGCATTATTTAAATCTTTTGAGAAAAAATACTATCTTCATAAACAGCTCTTTTTATACAAAGCAATTTGTGTTGAGATCATAAAGTCATGTGAAATATGCTTGGTACTCAGTTTTGCTTTGTAGTTTCAGTTTCAGGTTGCAGAAGAGAAGGCAGTTCGCTCCAGTTCTGAATTACTGAGTGACAGGCTACCCCAAAACACGATGGCTTAAAATAACCACCGTTAGGTTATATCTGACACTTGGGTGAATCAGGAACTTAGGCAGGGCTCAGCCAGGAGGTGGTCCTGTTCCACGTGGTATCAGAGGTTTTGGAATTCTACATGACTCATTTATGTGCCTTGCTTTTTAAAAGCCATAAGGTGTACACTGAATTGATTAAATTACAAATAAATTAATAACTTGGCATCTATTTTATATCAGACACCGCTGTAGCTACTAGAGAAAGATGGTGAAAAAAACAAAATCTCTGCACTCAAAAATGTCACAGTGACATTTTTGACCCTTGAACTCTGAGGGGTTTAGGGATGCTGACCCTCCAGGCATTCGACAGTTGATCTATAACTTGTGATGCCCCAAAAAGCTAACGAATCATACTGTATTCTTACAATGAAGCAAACTAGAGAGAACAAAATGTTATGAAGAACATCATAAGGCAGAGAAAATACATTTCTAGTACTGTACTCTATTTACCAAAATAGATTGCTGTGTAAGTTCAAGCTTTACAAGTTCACTGTGTAGTTCAAATCCGTGTCATTCAAGGGTCAACAATACAATGAAATGAGACGGATATATAAGCTGTTAATAGGAGAGCAGGGTGACAAATATCTTCTTACTCTTGGACCTTACTTGTGTATTGAATTAAACCATAGGAAAAAATAAAATGTTAAACATCAAGCATGAAATACTTCGATTTCCACTACTAATTTTTTATATTTATTTTAATCAGAAAAAAATAACGTGGCAGATGTTACTCTGAATGTAAAGATGTATAGAATTGAATGCTTGCCTGTTTGAATTTTTCTGTGTTAGCAAAGGCTAAGGTTGGCTTTCCTTAATATTTTGTTATCAAAAGTAATTGTGAGAGAAATTTAGTGCAGTTACCTCTTTGACAATTATTTACAAACTTATACTTAGTGATTTTTTTTTAAATTAAAACTATTTACTACCCTTTGCAGTGAAGTCATAAGATCAAATAAATGTAACAAATACCAAGACTACACCTTTGAAAAGTTTGCCAAGTCCTAAGACACGTTGTTGAGCTATACCCATTATTAATTCAACTGCTGAATTATAGGCACTATTAAATATTTCAATATTGCTGTTTCTTTCACTAGGGACACTGGGAAATTGTATTAAAAAGTAATTGGGTACTGTTCTAAAATACTTCAGAAATAACATTGTAATTAAAACAGTCGCCATGGCAACTTTGATAATTAAAGCTTCCTACCACATTTCCCAGCACCTACCTGTTTTCAGATGCTTATCATTTTCAAACACCTAATGTTCTCATGATTGGGACTCTCTCTGTTATATTATATGGCCTAACTTGCCTAGTCTACAAGGGGAAAGCAGCACATTTGGGAGATTTAGCCATTTTGACTCTATTGAAATTATTGAGTCTTATGGACACTGTATAAAATCGTGGCCTGTTATTTTTAAACCACATGTAAATCTTGTTGCCACGTGTCCACATTGTGGGGAGTACGAATTAGGAACTTGAATGTAATCCAAAAACATCAATGCTCTGAGCTCCTGCTTCCTTAAGTGTTAATCTTGTTATTTTTTTTTCCTTCTTCAAAAAACACAACAAAACAACAACAACAAAAGTTTATTTATTTTTAGAGAGAGAGAGAGCACAAGGAGGGGAGGAGCAGAGAGAAAGAGGGAGAGAGAGAACCCCAAGCAGGCTCCACGCTGTCACTGCAAAGTCCAACGAGGGTCTTGATCAAGAGTCAGATGCTCAACTGACTGAACCACCCAGGTGCTCCTCTTTTTCCTTCTTATGTAAAAATTTCCTTCATCCTCTAATGAATTACTGCCCGGTTCTCCTGTCACTGCCATTGGTCAAGTGCAGAAATACAAGCACACCCTTCTGGGTCTTCATTGTCTCATTCTGTATCCGTGGCATGTTGGCTGTGTTCCTCTGCCTCAGCACTTCTTACATGATTTTGTCATTGCCCTTAGGGCTGGGGGTCAACTCTTAAAGACCACATGCTTTTATATTATAAAGGTTAAAAGAAAAACACTTCTTATATCATTTTTCATTGATTTTACTTTAGTCAGTGCCAAATTCAAATACATTTTCATAGTTCAGGGTTCAACTCCCAGCTCCAACACTTTTGTAACCCTGGGCAAATCATTTGACCTCCAAGTTTGAGTTTCTCACTTGAGTAATTTGGGATAACAAGAGTCCTTGCTTTATTGAGTTCTTGTGTGGGTTAACTCGACCAGTATATAAACAATTGGTGCCTGATACAGAGAAATCCTGTGTGTGTTCACTATTAGTAATAGTAATGTACTAAGGATAGTAAATTGCTAGTAAATATTCCTTTACTCCTATGTTTAAAATTGAGCCTTTAAGGATCCATGGCATTTATCTGTAAGAATGAGAGAAAATACTTTCGTTTTTCATCTATCGATACCTAGCAAATAGTCCTTATGACCCACAATTAGGCTGTGAACTTGTCTTTGAGAGTAACTGTTTTAGGTTTGCCACCCCTGACTTACAATCTTGAGATGCTACCAGTGGACTTCTGGTAGTAACTCCAGAGATTCGCTGATGAACTGGGGAAGCCGGAATGTCACCGAGGTTGTGTGTGCCACAGCCGGCTAGTCAGAGACTTGATACTATAGACCCTCCATACCTGTAGGAACTTAGTAACTACTGAGATTTCTTCGTGTACTTCAGGCCGGGATCATCTTCTCCGGTTCCCCTAGGAAGTCAAGGAAACCAGAGGAAAGCTTATCTCCTTCCTCTGCCACAGATTCAGTACCAGTAGCCTGAGGGTCAAAATGTCTCAACTTGTCCAGTCCCCCACCCTCCCATGTATTGTCACCATAGTAGCAGAGTGGCTAAATTGTAAGTTTAGAAGATTATGCTCCCATTTTGTGCCAGAACCTATCATTTTTTTCTAATACTTAGACTTCAGCTCTAAATCCAGCCATAGTGATCCACACTCTACAGCTCCGGTAGAGGAGTTTCTCCCCTGAGATCTGAGGTCCTTTCCTCTATAGGACTTCAGATATGTCCTGGTTATATCTTTGAAAAATCAATACTGATCCCTGAACCAATCTTTTATTTCTTTGGGAATAAGTAAGTCCCAATTTCACATTTTAATCCTAACAATAGTGAAGCACACTCTGTCTTTTTACCTTGCTATAGTTCGAACATTTGATATTATTTTATATCTAAGGTTTATCAATCTAGCTTCCTTGAAAAGAATTAAACAATATAATATTCAACAATGGAGATGACAATAAAAACTTTTGGGTGTTCATAAAATGCAATGCTAAGCAGTAATAAAAATAATGACTCAAACTTGCATTTATTAATATGGAGATATTACCATGATACATCATTTGAAAAGAGTGTGGCAGTGACGGGCAGAAATTGATAACCTCATTTACCGCCAATCAATATTTAGATATAGATGTAGGAAATTCTAACAGTAACAACAGTAATATTTATTACACATCCACATGCCAGGCAATGCAGGAAGCATTTTACATGGTCTCAGTCAAACTTGACTCTAACCTTAGGAAGTTATATGTGGGCAAAACAAACCCTAAAATTTAAAAAGAAATGCTAAATAACATACACAAGTACACCAAACTATTGGGTGTTAGAACAAGGACTTAAAGAGGCAGTCACATCTCAGGGCATATACTTTCAAACTCTAGTGGAGACTGAAATGTTCAGAGGTTCTCACTGAAGGATAGGGTTATCTGTGAATTTACATCAACTATTTTTTCCTTATATTTTTTATCCGCATGTGTCACAACATGACATGCTTTCTTCAGGAATTGATTAAGTCCTGAGAATGACTATTTTTTTTTATCAAATTATCTAATTATTTATTCATTCTAGAAATTGAGCCAGGATCAAGATGATGCTGATCAGGTTACAATTTCACAATATCTTGTTTGATTCCTTCTACTTAACATTACAAAATATGTGCTGAACATGCATGTGTGGATTTTTCACTAGAAAGTATTTATTGTTCACCCATTAATGTCAGGTGGTATTCTAGGCATTGGAGATAAAGAAATTTACAACACAGATAAGATTTTTTTGTGTGCATGTGAAGCTTATATTCTAGTAGAAGGTAACAGACAAAAATAGATAATCCTAGAAATGAAATATATATTTCTTGCTCATTAAGAAAAACTAAGCAGAATGCTGTGACAGGTTGAGTAAAGGACAGTGAATTGAATGGTTGAGGAAGGCTTTTCTGGGGATGTGATGTTGTACAATGAACTGGATATTTAGAAAGAGCCAGCCTTGTGAAGACTGGTAGATCAACATTTCAGAGAGAAGACAGAAAAAAATATAAAATGTCTTAACTAGAAATGGGTTTGACAGTTTTGAGGGGAAAACTTAATCTCTAGACTTCAGTTTTTCAGTGCGGGGGCTGCGAAGAGATAGGAAGTATTTAAAGAAAGGTCTTAAACATGATCATTAATACCTCTTTATTAGAAGTCTAAGGTTAAACAAATAAATTTGTTTTAACAAATATAGTGCTGTTAATTAGCCGTGTCTTTAACAAAATTAAGTAGTTCTTTCCATAATCAAAGGAGAAAGAAATTCAACATGCAGAGCACTCCACATTAACATAAGAACCAAAATTCTGGCAAGGCCTCAAAAACTTGATAAAAAAGAAACAAAGGGGAAGCATGTAAAAGCTGTCCTCATTATCATCGTGCATTAACTCTTTTGTTCAATTATATTGGCAAAAGAGACTTGAAAAACCAAGCAGATTAATGATTTTAAAAGTTTCAGCTCCTTTATCTTCAAACTACAGAATGATGTGTGTTCTGCCTCCATCTGGTCTTACTGCGTTTTATCTTATTTATTTGTCATCATGTATTCAGTATTCAGTTATTTCAGTGAGGAGCAAATTTTTAAGCAAAAACCTCACTGTTTCCAGCATAATGAGGGAACAGTGCAGTTCAACAGAGCCTTTGATGTTTGGTTTTTACGTGTGAATTTGCAAGGAGAGTCTCACCCTCTTCCCAATATGGTTGGTTCAGCTTATCCTGCAAAAGTATTATATTTTCTAACTTGGAACTTAAGCACTTCCTCACTTGCAAAACTTGATGCAAATCAATTTCGCCCATTAGTGACATAGAGTATATGAATTTCTTCTTGGTTATTTTAGCCTCAAGCACCGAATTTTGTTTTTCTTATTCTGTGATGTATATGTTGCTTGTGTTTATTTTAATTCCAATGGACCATATGCTTTTCTTTTCATGCTTTTCCCCCTCATTTTACTGAAAAATAATTGTATAAGTTTAAGGTATACAGCGTGATGGTCTGATGTACATATACTGTGAAATGATTAAAATGGGTTTAGTTCACATCCATCATCTCATGTAGATATAATAAAAAGGAAAGAAAAAGGGGTCCCTGGGTAGCTTAGTCGGTTGAGCATCCGACTTCGACTCAGGTCATGATCTCACAGTCCGTGGGTTCTAGCCCCACTTGGGACTCTGTGCTGATAGCTCAGAACCTGGAGTCTGCTTCAGATTCTGTGTCTCCCTTTCTCTCTGCCCCAGAACTTGTATGCTCTTTCTCTATGTCAAAAATAAATAAACATTAAAAAAAAAAAGGAAAGAAAAAAAATTACCTGCATGATGAAAACTCGTAGGATCTACTCTTTTAAACACATTCCTATAGGGGCGCATGGGTGGCTCAGCATGTCAAACCTCTGACTCTTGATTTTGGCTCAGGTTTTGTATATCTTGGGATCAAGCCACGATCTCGCAATTCATGGGATCGAGCTCCATGTCCAGCTCTGTGCTGCCAGCTGCTTGGTTTCTTCTCTCCCTCTGTTCCTCCCCTGCTTGTGCACTCTCTCTCTAAATAAATAAATAAATACCCTTACAATTTTTTTTAAATAAAAACATTCCTACATATCCCAGAGCAGTGTTACCGGTAGACATCATACACATTATATCCCTAGTACATTTTTTATCTTATAATTGGAAGTTGGTACCTTCTGACTACCTTCTTCCCATTCCTCCTCCCCACACCCCCCCCCACCCCTACTGACCACAAATCTATTATCTTCTTCTATGGGTTTGGTTTGGTGTTTTGTGTTTAGTTTTAGATTCCACATATAAACGAGATCATACAACATGTCTTTCTCTGACTTTTTTTTTTACTTAGCATATTGCTTTCAAGGTCTGTAATACTGTTGTAAATGGAAAATTTTCCTTATTTTTTATAATTGAATAATACTCAATTGTACTTTTACCTAAAATTGTCCTTATTCATTCATCCATTAATGGCCATTTAGGTTATTTCCATGTTTCGGCTATTGTCAAATAATCTGCTGTGAACATGGGGTGCAGATATCTTTTCAAGTTTGTGCTTTGTTCCATTTGTATATATTCTCTGAAGTGGAACTGGTGGATCATATGGTAGTTCTAGTTTTATTTTTTTTTAAGTTTATTTATTTATTTTGAGAGAGACAAAGACAGTATGAGTGGGGCAGGGGCAGAGAGAGAGGATGGGGAGAGAGAATCCCAAGCAAACTCTGCACTGTCAGCATGGAGCCCAATGTGGGGCTTGAACTCAGGAAACCGTGAAATCATGACTTGAGCCAAAATCAAGACACTTAAGCCATTGAGCCACCCAGGTGGCCTGGTAGTTCTATTTTTAATTTTGAGAGACATCCATTCTCTTTTCCACAGTGACTGTACCCATTTACATTCCCACTAACAGAACACAGGGGTCTTTTCTCCACATCCACAGCAGCGTTTGTTATCTCTTACCTTTTGATGATGTCCATTCTAACAACTGTGGGGTGGTATCTCATGGTAGTTTTAATCTGAATTTCCCTGATAACTAGTTACCATCTTTTCTTGTGCCTCTAGGCCATTTATATATATCTTTTTTTGAGGGGGGGGGGAATGTTGATTAGGGTCCTTCTCCCATGTTTAAATTGGAGATTTGTTTAGTTTTTGAGTGGTATGAATTCATTGTACATTTTGAATATAAAACACTTAGTGGATATATCGTTGTAAATAATTTTCCCATTTCCAAAGGTATTTTTCATTTTGTTGATGCCTTTTGTTTGCTGTGAAGAAGCTTTTTTTTTTTTTTAATGTTTGTTCATTTTTGAGAGAAAGAGCACAAGCAGGGAAGGTGCAGAGAAAAAGGGAGGGGCACAGGATCCCAAAGAAGGATCTGCTGTCCGTGCTGACAGCAGAAAGTCTAATGCAGGGCTTGAACTCAGAACCCGTGAGATCATAACCTGAGCTGAAGTTGGATGCTAAACTGACTGAGCCACCCAGGTGCCCCCAGTCTTTTTAGTTTGATGTAGTTCCACTTGCTTATTATTGCTTTGGTTGCTTCTGCTTTTGGTATGATTTCCAAAACATTACCAATACCCAGGTCAAGGAACTTTATTTCTATGTTTTGTTTTGGGTTTTTTTCCTCCCTAGGATTTTTTTGGTTTCAAGTCTTCAATATAAGTCTCATCCATTCCAAGTTACTTTTGTAGTGGTGCAAGATAGGGGTCATTTTCATTCTTTTCCATGTAAATATCCAGTTTTGTTAACACCACTTATTTAAGAGACAATTGTCTTGGGGAGCCTGGGTGGCTCAGTCAGTTGAGTGTCTGACTTCAGCTCAGGTCATGATCTCACAGCTTGTGAGTTTGAGCCCCACGTCCGGCTCTGTGCTGACAGCTCAGAGCCTGGAGCCTGCTTCGGATTCTGTGTCTCCCTTTCTCTCTGCCCCTAACCCACTCTCATTCTGTCTCTCTCTCTCTCTCAAAAATAAATAAACATAAAAAAAAAGAGAGAGAGACAATTGTCTCCATTGAGTAATTTTTTAACTCCCATATTAAATATTAGTTGATTATATATACTTGAGTTTATATCTGGGCTCTCAATTCAGCTCCATTGTTCTAGTTGTTTTTATGCTAACACTATACTGTTTTCATTACTGTAGCTTGAATGTATACGTTGATACTTCCTGCTTTGTTCTTCTTTCTTAAAATATCCATGGCCAGGGTCTTTTGTGGCCCTATGCACATAGGAGGACAGTTTTGTTTCTACTTCTGTAATAAACACCATTGTAATCTTGATAGGGATTGTATTAAAATTCTGGCTAGCTTTGGTTGTATTGACATTTTACCAATATGAATTCTTCCAAATCATAAGCATGGATATCTTTCCATTTATTTATGTTGTCTTTGATCAATGTCTTCTAGTTTTCAGAGTAGAAATCTTTCACCTCCTTGATTAAATTTATGACTAAGTATTTTAGGTGTGCTATTAAAAATGACATTTAAAAAATATTTTTGAAATAATTTATTGTTTGTACATAGAAATGCTACTGATCTTTATTTTCTATGTGCAGTATAACTGAATTTACTGATTAATTCTAACAGTTTTCTTTTTTGGTGGAGTCTTGAGATTTTTTTCAATCATGTCATCTGAAACAAAAACAATTTTACTTTTTTTTTCTTTCCAGTTCTCATGCTGCTTATTTATTTTTCTTGATTGAGTGCTCTATCTAGAACTTATAGTACTACTTTGAATAGGAGTAGAGAGACTGAGCTGAATTTATTGTTCCTGATCTTAAAGGAAAAACTTTTAGTAGCTCACCATTGAGTATATTATTACCTGGAGGTTTGTCATATATGACTTTTATTAGGTTCTTATATATTCATTCTGTGCCTAATTTGCTAAGTTTTTTATTATGAGAAAATATAGAATATTTTCAAATGCTTTCTCTGTGTCTGTTAAGATAATTATAGGATTCTTTTTTTCCTATTAATATGAAGTATCATATTGGTAGATTTGCATAGGTTGAGATATTCTTGTATCCCAGGGATAAATCCCCTTTGATCACAGTGAATGATCTTTCCAATGTACTGCAGAATTCACTTTGCTGGTACTTTGCTGAAAATTTTTGCATTCATATTCATCAGGAATATTAGCCTATAGTATTCTTTTCTAGCAGTGCCCTTAACTGGCTTTGGTATCAGGATAATCCTGGTCTTGTGAAATGAGTTTGGGAATGTTTCACCCTCTTTAATTTTCTGGAAGAATTTGAGATGGATTGGTGCTAATTCTTTAAATGCTTGGTAAAATTCACCAGTGAAGTCATCTGGTCACGGGCTTTTCTTTGTGGGGAAGATTTTGATTACTGATGCAATTTTCTTCCTAGTAATTGGGCTATTTAGATTTTCTATTTTTTTCCAAAAATTTATCTTGGAAGTGGAATTTTTCCATTTGTTCTATGTTGTCCAGTTGGTTGGCATATAGTTGTTCATAGTTGCCTCTTTGATCTTTTGTATTTCAGGGCTCAGTTGTAATGTCTCCTTTTTCATTTATAATTTTGCAATTTGGGTTCTTTTTCCATTTCCTTTGATTAGCCTACCTAATGTTTTGTCAATTTTGTTGACTTTTTTAAAGAACCAACTGGTAGTTAGGCTCATCTTTTATACTGATTTTTTGCTTGCTTGTTTCTTCTCTATTTCATTTGTTTCTGCTCTGCTGTTTATTATTTGTTCTGTTATCTTTGGTTTATTTAGTTTTTTCTCCATTTCACTAAGGTATAGACTTAGGTTTCTTATTTGGCATCTTCCTAGCTTCTTAAATGTTACCTAAGCATTTACTGCTAATTTTCCTCTTAGAAATAATTTTGCAATAATCCATAAGTTCTGATATGTTTTGTGTTAATTTTATTTTTCTTTCATTTCTTCATTGATCCATTGGTTATTCATGAGAGTGCTGTTTAATTTCCACATATTCATGAATTTTCCAGATTTCCAGATTTCCTTTTCTTTCCAGAAATCCTTACTGATTTCTAGTTTGATGCCACTGTGGTCAGAGAAGACATTTGACATGATTTCAGTCTTCTTGAATTTGCTGAGTTGTTTTGTAGACTAACATATGGTATATCCTGGAAAATGTTCCAAGTGCTCTTCAGAATAATGTATATTCTGATGTTGAATAGAATGTTCTGCATGTGTCTTCTAGATCTGTTCAGTCTGCAGTGTTATTCAAATCCTTGGTTTCATTATGGATTCTGTGTCTAAATGGTCTATCCATTGTTGAAAGTAAGGTATTAAAGTACCTCACTGTTTTTGTATTGCTGTTTATTTATCCTTCTAGCTCTATTAGTTTTTGCTTTATATATTCAGATGCCCCAATGTTGGAAAGAAAGATACTTACAGTTGATATATCTTGATAGATTGACCACGTTATCCCAGGATAATGACCTTAGTTTGTCTATTTTTCCATTTTCAATTTAAAGTCTATTTTGTACAAGTAGAGCTACCCCTGTTTTTTTTTTGTTGTTGTTATCATTCGCTTCATATATCTTCATCCATCCCTTTACTCTCAGTCTATGTGTGTTTAAGTTTCAAATGAGTCTCTTGTGGGCAACATAACAAGGATTTATTTAACTTTAACCATTCAGCCATTCGGTGTTTTGATTGGAGAATTTAATCTTTTTAAAGTAATTTATTGATAGGTAAGGACGGACTCTGGCTCTTGATTGTTTTCTGGTTGCTCTGTAGATCCACTGTTTCTTGTTTCTTACGCTTTCGTTGATCATACTTTGATGTCTTTTGGTATTTGTAGGCTTGGACCTCTTTATCATGTTCCTTTGTGTAACTGCTCCAGGTTTTTCCTTGTTGTTACCATGAAGCTTACATAATGTATTTAAAAGTATAACTCTATTTTAAGCTGATAGCAACTTAATTTAAAATTTTTGTTTTAATGTTTTTTTTTGATAGACAGAGCAGGAATGGGGGAGGGGCAGAGCAGGAGGGAGACACAGAATCTGAAACAGGCTCCAAGCACTGAACTGTCAGCACAGAGCCTGACACAAGGCTGGAACATGAACTGTGAGATCATGACTTGAGGTGAAGTTGGACCCTTAACCAACTGAACCACCCAGCTCCCCGCTAGCAACTCAATTTTAACAGAATTCCTAAGCTTTATACTTTTACTATTTAACCCCCTAATATTTTAGGTTATTTCTAATACAGGTGACATATTTTTTATATTGTGTGACTAATAACATATTATTGTGGCTATGATTACTTTTACCAGTTCTTTATTAATATTTTTTAATGTTTATTTTTGACACAGAGACAAATGGGGGAGGGGCATAGAGAGAGGGGACAGAGGATCCAAAGTGGGTTCTGCACTGACAGCAGACAGCCCTATGTGGGGCTCAAACTCACGGAGATCATGACCTGAGCAGAAGTCAGACACTTAACTGAATCATCCAGGTACCCTAGTTCATTTTTTAATTTTTAAACTAGAATTTAAGTGTATTATGTACCATCATTATCATATTACAGAATATATGATTATATATACCATTACTAGTATTATTCTACCTTTTATGCTCTTATGTCAATATGTCTTTCCTCTCGGAGAACTCCCTATAGTTTATCTTGTAAGACAGGTCTAGTGTAATGAATTCCCTCAGCTTTTTTTTTTTGTTTGGAAAAGTCTTTATCCCTCCATTTCTGAAAGAAAGCCTCACTGGATAGACTTTGTGGTTGCCATTTTTTTTTCTTTCAATATTTTGAATATGTCATTCCATTCTCTCCTAGGTTAAAAAATTTCCATTGAGAAATCTGCCAATAGGCTCATGTTTGTAATTTTTCTCTTATTCCTTTTGAAATTCATTTTTTTTGTTGTTTTTGAGTTTTGCGAGTTGAGTCATGTGTCTTGGTGTAGCCCTATTCAGGTTCTACCTATCTGCAATGTGTTGGACCTCAGTGATTCGAATGTGCATTTATTTTCCCAGGTGTCACAAATTCTCAGCCATTATTGCTTTAAATATATATTCTAAACTTTCTCTTTTTCTTCTTCTGGAATTCCCATAATGCAAATTCAGACATACCTCATTTTTTTGTACTTTACTCTCTAGTGTTCCACAGATAGTGAATTTCTTTAAACTTGGACATTTGGGGGCGCCTGGGTGGCTCAGTCGGTTAAGCGTACGACTTCGGCTCAGGTCGTGATCTCGCGGTCCGTGAGTTTGAGCCCCGCGTTGGGCTCTGTGCTGACCACTCAGAGCCTGAAGCCTGTTTCAGATTCTGTGTCTCCTTCTCTCTCTGACCCTCCCCCATTCATGCTGTCTCTCTCTGTCTCAAAAATAAATAAACGTTAAAAAAAAAAGTTTTAAAAAATACAATTGGACATTTGGGGCAACCCTGCATCAAGCAAGTCTCTTGGTACCTTTTATGTTCCAACAGCATTTGTTCACTTGTTTCTATGTTGCTTTTTGGTAATTATCACAGTATTTCAAACTTGTTCATTGTCACTATATTTGTTACGGTGGTCTGTGATGAATGATTTTTGATGTTATTATTGTACTTACTTTAAGGTACCATAGACTGTTCTCATCTAAAATGGTGAACTTAATTTCTTCTATTTATTTACTTTGAGAGAGAGAGGATGAGTCAGGAAGGGGGAGAGAGAGAGAGAGAGAGAGAATTCTAAGCAGGGCCCATGCTCAGCACAGAGCCCACTGTACAGCTTAGTCCCACGAACTGTGAGATCATGACCTGAACCAAAATCAAGAGTTGGACACCTAACCCATTGGGCCACCCTTCAAATGGTGAACTTAATCACTAAATGTTGTGTGTGTTCTGATTGCTGCACAAACCACCGTCTTCCGGCTCCCCCAATCTCTTCCTCTCCTTGGGCTTCATACTCCATGAGAGACAACAATATTGAAATTAGGCCATTTAATGCCCCTACATTGGTCTCCAAGTGTTCAAGTGAAATAAAAAGTTACACATCTCTCACTTTAAATTAAAAGTTAGAAATATTTAAGCTTAGTGAGGAAGACATGTTGAGAGCCAAGACAGGCCCAAACCTAGGCCTCTCAAGACAAATGGTTATTTTGTGAACGCAGAGGAAAAGCTCTTGAAGGAAATTATTAGTTATACTCCAATGAACACATGAATCATAGAAAAGTAAAACAGCCTATTACTGATACAGACAAAGTCTTACTGGTCTGAATAGATGATCAAACCAGTCACACCATTCTCTTTATCCAAAGCTTAATCTAGAGCAGGGCCCTAACTTTTTTCAATTCTGTGAAAGCTAAAAGTGTTGACTATCCAGAAGAAAAGTTAGAAGCTAGCAGAGATTGGGTCATAAGGTTTAATGTAAGAAGCTATCTCCATAACATAAAAGTACATCATAAAGCAGTAAGTGCCAATATAGAAGCTGCAAGCAAGTTTTCCAGAAGATCTAGGTAAGATATTCATGAGGGTGCCAACACTAAACAACAGATTTTCAATGTATACAAAATAGCTTTTAATTAGAAGATGCCATCAAGGACTTTCATAGCTAAAGAGGAGAAGTCAATGCCTGGTTTCAAAGCTATGAAAGACAGGCTGACTCTCTTGTTAGGAGTTACATACGTGGGGACTTTGGGAGCACCTGGGTGGCTTAGTCAGTTGAGAGTCCGACTCTTGACTTCAGGTCAGGTCAAGATCTCACAGTCTGTGAGTTTGAAACCTGTGTTGGGCTCTGCGCTGACAGTGCAGATCCTGCTTGGGATTCTTGCTCTCTCTCCTTCTCTCTCTGCCCCTCCCCTACTCCCTCATACCCCACCCTCCTTCAAAATAAATAGACAAAAAATAAATAAATAAAATAAAGGCTGACTCTCTTGTTAGGGACTTATAGAGATGATGACTTTTGGTTGAAGCCAATGCGCATTTCCATTTCAAAAATCCTAAGACCCCATGACTTTTGGTTGAAGCCAATGCGCATTTCCATTTCAAAAATCCTAAGACCCTTAAGAATTATGCTAAAAATAGTCTGCCTATGCTCTTTAAATGGAACAACAAAGCCCTGGGTGACAGAAAACCTGTTTCCACCATCATTTACTGAATATTTTATGCACACTGATATTTTGTGCACACTGCTCTTTCATAAAGTACCTGGTCACCCGAGAGCTTTGATGGAAATGTACAAGATCAGTGTTGTGTTGATTCCTGCTAATGTAGCATGTATTCTGCAGCCCATGGATCAAGAAGTAATTACAACTTCCAAGTCTCATTTTTAAATCTTTTTTTTCCCTTAACGTTTTTATTTAGTTTTGAGACAGAGAGAGACACAGCATGAACGGGGGAGGGGCAGAGAGAGAGGGAGACACAGAATCGGAAGCAGGCTCCAGGCTCTGAGCCATCAGGCCCAGAGCCTGACGCGGGGCTCGAACTCGCGGACCTCGAGATCGTGATCTGAGCTGAAGTCGGACGCTTAACCGACTGAGCCACCCAGGCGCCCCCCAAGTCTCATTTTTAAGAAACACGTTTTGTAAGGCTGTAGCTGCCATAAAGAGTTATTCTCCTGATGGATATGGGTAAAGTTAATTGAAAACCTCTTGGAAAGAACTCATCATTCTAGATGCCATTCAGAACATTTGTGCCATCCAGAACATCAGAAGACGTAAAAATATCAAAATTAACAGGAGCTTCAAACAGGTTGATTCCAACCCTCAGGAATGACTTTGAGGGGCTCAAGACTCCTATGGAGGAAATAGCTGAAGATGTGGTGTTAACAGCAAGAGAACTAGAATTATACATGGAGCCTGTTACTATAACTGAACGATTGCAATCTCATGGGGAAACTTTAATGGATAAGGAATCGTTTCTTGTGAATGAGCAAACAAAGTGGTTTCTTGAGGTGGAATCTACTCCTGATGAAGACGCTATGAAGATTTTGAAACAACAGAGGATTTCAAATATGACATAAACTTAGTTGAAAAGCAGTAGGCAGGTTTCAGAGATTTGAATCCAATTTAGAAAGACGTAGTATTGTGGTAAAATGCTATCAAACAGCATCACATGCAAGAGAGATTGCTTGTGAAAGGAAGAGTCGGTCAGTGCGGCCAACTTCCTTGCTATGTCATTTAAAACAAATTGCCACAGCCACCCAACCTTTAGCAGCCACCATCCTGATGGGTCAAGAGCCACCAACATGAAAGCAAGACCTTCTACCAGGAAAAAGATGACAACTCACTAGCTCTGATGACAGGCCACATTTTTGAGCAATTAAGGATTTTTTTAACGAGATATGTACATTGTCTTTTAAACATGATGCTATTACACACTTATTATACTAACCTGTACTGGCAACATAACTTTTATATGCACCAGGACGCCAAAAAGTCCCTTTGACTAACTTTACAGCAATATTTGCTTTCTTCTGGTCTGGATCTGAATGCACAGCATCTCTGAGGTATGCCTGTATGTAATTACCTAAATTTAAAAAAAGGAAGCATTATACCATGTTTAAGAATAACTGCACATAACACTTATACTTATCTGGCTAGGATATTTTGACATAGTTTGTGGGAAACAGAGCTACCATTTTTCTCATGACAGTAGCGTTTTTCCTCTTTTGTCATCAGACACTAGAAGACAGGAGACTTTTCAAAGAGATTAGCAATCTATAAAAAAAATATAAAGAAATTTTATAAATCTATAAAAAAATCTATAAAAAAAAATAAAGCAATCTATAAAAAAAAATCTATAAAAAAAAATAATAGATACTTCCATGAGATTGCGTACTCATCAGCTGTGTATGTAGATACTTAGGCTCGTTTGCCAGTCCAAGTTAAGTTTTACAAGGAGCAAAATGCTTTTTGAAAAAGAGAAAATATTATTATATCGAATCGGTATCCTTAATGGGAATTTGAGTCTATCATCTGACAGAAAGAATAACCACTGGTACCTTTTATTCACGTAACAGTGGATGTTTTCTAAAAGTGATTCACACTGGTTATTCCATAAACACCCACCTGACAGCTTCTCCTGGGTATGGCGCCTTATAGTCCACAGTTTTCACTCATGCTTTTGGTTTTAACTTAAGGTATCTTTGCAGAGATTCTGGGACTGTGTTAGCCTCCGTATTCTAAAGTTGGTGGCCTAGAGGCTACATGAAGTAAGCAGGCTACCCACACTCAGCTCCTAGAGGATCATGGGGAACAGGCTAACCAGGCTGAACCCATAGTTTGAGGCTTGTACCATTCCATGTCCCATGCACGTGAGCCTCTGAATCGCTGCTGCTGTGTTCCAAGGGAGTTGAGCTCCAAATGTTTGTGATCCAGTTATTAGGAACACAGAGAATTTTCCTAAGTCCACAGCATTATACAAACTATATCGTAGAGAATTCGAATTCACCCATCCCTATGTTTACAGTGTTTTTTCACTGGTAAATTACATTTCATATTCTGGCTGTGGAACAGGATTCGTCCCCACAGAGGAGCATTTAATGACAGAATTTTTGAAACATCACATCTGGATGAAAATGGAAACTCATCCAACTCAACATTCTTCTGGTTTGTGACACCAAGGCATAGAGAGGATAAAGAACTTGACTTGTTTACTCTGACTTTGCAGTGCACAAACAATTTTAGCCTCCTGGGCAGAAAAGAGCTGAAATCCAGCCTGATTCCACTGGGCAAACTGTGTGGCTTGGCTCAGGGCCAGCCGCCTGAAAAGGGATCTTTTTTTTTTTTTTAAGGTGCCAAGTTACGTGCCTGTGGGGGATGAGTCTGTCCGGGGTTGAGGCCTTTTCCTAATGTGCATGAAGGAGCTGTATAGTTCTGTCTAAATGTATTCACACTCTGGATTAGTCTTGCTCCTTTGCTGTTAGGTCTGTGAAGTTCCTTCCCTGTTGAATACAGCTGTGTGTGTTCACTGTTAAGGTGCCATAACATTCTGGGGAATGAATGCAATGAAATCTGTTCACTGTTTGCTTACAGATATTTGGGTTATTTCCAGTTTTAGGTTATTACAAATTGTGCTGTAAGCAATATCACATTCACATTCATTTTGTCATATTATCAATGTTTCCTGAGTATAACATTTAACATGACTTTGAGGTTCGCCGACACCTGAAATTTGAAAATGAGTTTCCAAGGTCCTATCTGTAGAGTTTTTGAGTCAGTAGATGCGGGTTAGGTCTCCACAATGTATATCAGTGACAGTCTCTAGGTTTTGTGTTAGCTCTACTAAAATCACGTCCTTGGTGTTCCCATTGAGTGAATAGGATATGTTTCTTGCTGGCACTGGGATTCCTTTAGAGTGAGTATCTTTCAGTTATACACCAACTGTAAAAACTAGTTTTAGCTACTTTGGTTGGTTTTTGAAGAAAAATCAGTACTACAGTATGTGCACTTTAATACTTGTAAGAGTTCAAAGTATATGTCATAGTCTGCTGTCTTGGGATGTCTTGGCACATCTTGGTATAAGTCTGTGCAGCCCAAGGCTGGATTGTTTGCACTTCACGAGGGGGAAAGGGGGAGTGACAGAAAGATGAGACAGTGGGCAGTTTTAGGACCCCTTCAGCCCATGTTTCACTACTAAACATGGGACACAGGGAAATCACCAACCCCTCTTGTCCACAGATCCCGCCTTCACTCTCTGCATGCTCCCTGACTGTGATCTGAGAGGTTACCCAGAGAAACTCTGGAAGAAAATGAGGTTAGCCCTCAATGCTCATTGATAATTAACATAATTTTGATAGTATCAATGGAAAAAAGTTTATATGCAGGGGTCTAGGTCTTTTGTTTTATGTACTCAAAATAGTAGTAACTTTTTTTTTAAAGGTAGCTGAAGTTTTCAATAGTTAGAGCTCAAAGAATTTTTTTGTCTATGTTTTCCAGTTATTAGTCCTGAAAATAAAGCAAAATGGAAAAGATCTTAGCTTGGATGAATATGGCAATGAATCGTCCATTATTCAGGCACCACTGGGTATTGATAGAAGGCTCCTAAATCAACATAGTTTATATAAACTTTTCTCTCTTACCAAAGCAGAGGAGTAAAACTTTAAAACCACAAAGCTACCAGGGGTGCCTGGGTGGCTCAGTGAGGTGAGCATCTGACTTCTGTTAGGGCCATGATTTCCAGGTTCATAAGTTCGAGCCCCACGTTGGGCTCTGTACTGACAGTGTGGAGCCTGTTTAGGACTCTGTCTCTCTCACTCTCTCTCTCTCCCCCTCCCCCACCCGTGCTGTCTCTCAAAATAAACAAATGGACTTTAAAGAAAAAAAACACACACAAAATGAAAATAGTTTAGAAAGTCATGCACATGAAGCTGTAACGTGTAGATGGGTGGTAGAGAAGCCGCTGATTGCTCCGCCCACCTCTTCTCCCCACACACTATGTGAAAGGCCAGAAAGCGGCATTTAAATCTGCAGGTGTGAGTACCAGGGCTCGCACAATGTCTGGGAGGGAAAAAATACCCACACTCCCATCTGCTTCGTTTACTACTACCAGCCAGGGAACCTAGAAGAAGAAGGGTAGACCACGTGTGAAAGTATAAACCAAAAGTTTAAGAATGGCCATTGGAAGAAACGTCTTTCATGTATTCTACAACGAATACAATCCACAAATGAAAGAAAATAACAGCATGTGGAACCATATAAAGGTATTAGGCTCTAATGTGAAAATGCACTGCTGATCTCCTTGACTACTTTTAAGCTAGCTCTGCCCTCTGTTTTCAAATTTCAAAATATTAAGATCTGAAATATACATCTTAAACATGAAGCACCAGGTAGCTATAATATTTCCATATACGTATTTAATGTTTATAAGGTTAGTTCTGCTTTTAATAACCATAGATACTGTTTTACATGGGGAAGAAGTCAAATGAGCATTAAAACCTTAAATTATTTTTTATCATGTCTTTTCTCTATGAAGTTCATCTATTAATATGTTCATATAATTGAGAGGACAAAGGAACTGTAATAAAGTGAGAGAGATTATATTCATGTCGTATTTTCTACTCAAATATTTTATAAATGAATGGCTAATGTTCTGGAGTATTACTCTTACAAAGTGCTTTTAAAACAGAAAATTAAGAAGGCATCCTTCTCCAATATCTAAGCTTTACTGCATCCTTGTTGGTTACTTTGGAGACTCCCTTCTCCAGATGGAACAGTTACCCACCACCCAGTACAGGGGGAAGAATAGGAGGGAGATGGAAAGAGGGGGAAATGCTATTTTAATATTGTGTCTCTAATGATACCGTGTTGGGGGAAAAAAAAATTCTTGGTCGTTGTTCTCATGCCAGTCAACATAAATTTCTTTTAATAGTTTTTCTTTAAAAAGACCTTAGGTTCTTCAATAATCACGTGATACAGCATAGCACAATAGTTTAGTAACTATATTGCAAATTAAAATGAAGGCTTACCTCTAGGATCAGAGAATGCATTACATTCTATACCAGCCACATTGTGTTGTCAACATCCAGTGATGGTAACTAGCCATCTTTTGAGCTACTCAAGGTCACTGGGAAACCACCTCACCCAGAGAATCAATGGTGCTAGACAGAAATGAGTACCAAAACTATTTTATCATCTCTTGCTGAGTCTAACCTGAAAAGTGTTCCTTCTCTGAATTAACTAAAAGCTTGTGTGATATTTATTTCATATAAAGAAACAAATTATTGTTGCCACCCTATACCCTACAACAAACTAGGTTGAGCTAAAAACCAGTCTTGGTCCCTCAGCAAGGAGTCTTCTGGTGAAAGAAATCATTTTAATGAGGGAACAATGTCAAGACGGATAACTTGAAAAATCTGTTAATTACATAGCTTCATTTCTCTTAATGACCTATTTCATATTACAATGAAATTTCTGTTGCTCAACAGATGACCTTAAGAGACAAGCCTTTTACTTTTTTCTTCTATTGGAAGGTAATATATGCTCAAAAAAGAGAACTTAGGAAGAGAGGGGCACACCTCCCCCTTGTTCCCCACATCATCCAAAACTGTCACCCAGAAACAGCCACTGTTAATACTGTGGTGTGTGTCTTTCTTGTCTCTCCTCTGTATACATGCATCTATGCTAACACAAAGAATCATACTCTATACAGTAATAAGCTTTTTCTTTTGGTGTGTATTGTTAATGTTTTTCCATATCAACAAATACTCTTTTATAACCTTTTTAATTATTATAAAGGATTCCATCACATAAATTGCATTGTCCTTATAAATAAGTAGGAAGGGATGCCTTGCCTATTTCTACTCAGGAGTTTCACAAAGCACATAATTCTAAGGATATTATTAAAAAGTTAAGACATATTTCTAAGTCAGTTAAAACACTTTGGAAAACAAATAGTGATGGATGTTAAATTCAAGTAGAAAAAAAAAAGACTTCATATGGACATTCTAGTGAAAGAGCTCAGATGAGGACAGAACAGGGTAGACTCTTCAACATGAAATGATAGAACAAGTCTAGGTGGATTTCCATCATGGTGGCTCCTGAAAAGGAGGCTGTGTTCTGATACGATACACTAGTTCACATATAACTTTCAGGAAGCAAGTTAAGCTTGCCTCTGACTAGCCTTAAAGACAATAAAGCACTTTCCTTCTTGGACTGTACTCTTGCACTTAAAATAAAGAGTATTAAAGCGAACTTACCATTATGAACCGATTTTACCTTACTAGAGGTTCTTCCAGCAGAAACATAGTTGCATTCTTCCCTCACAAAGAATGATAAACAGGATAACATTGCTTTTTCTGTCTGACAAGAAAGGAACAAAACTATTTTGAGAATAGGTATACTGAATCAGATGGGCAATAAAACAGTAATGGTTTTCTTTCATTTAGAATGTTATGCACAATGTATTTGAAGATCCTACAAGCAGTAACATGTAAAGGAATACAAGTGCTGAGCATCAAGAGGTGAAGTTACTAGACCATCTACTAAATGATCAAAAGTAGGAATGATACAGAGATATTGGGGGCAGGAGGGAAAAGAGTAATGACTTAAAAAAATCAGAATACATTTCATTGATTTGTCATTCACTTGGTTAAAAACATTTAATGATAGTTTTAACTTAAATCTTATAAATACCTTCATGTAACTTAAAGCTTTTGTGACTTTGATCTTCTCACGTATGTATTTTTTTAAACCATAAAAGTATATTATGAGTTTATTTTATTTCACTATCCTATCAAAACTTACCAATTCAGTTCAGTGAACATTTACCTACAACCTACTATGTGCCCAGTGCTGTGCTAAGTTCTAGACAGGGAGTGTACTCCATCTGTCTGCACTAAAAGGCCAGTTCATGGTTAGCATTTTTTTAGCAACAAAGAATGTTTTTAATTAATGTATGTACATTGTACTTCTAGACATAATGCTATGACAGTTAATAGATGACAGTATAGACAAGCATAATTTTTGTATGCACTGAGGAACCAGAAACTTTCTCTTGCTTTATTGTGACATTTGTTTTATTGTTTTGGTCTGGAATCAAATCCACAACACCTCCAAGGTATACATATACTGTTGTGTGTCCCATAAGGCCCTTAGGCTCTTTCTTCTTTCTTCTTCTCCTTCTCCTCCTCCCCCCTCTCCTGCTACTCTGACTGAATAATTATAAATGTCATATTCTCCAGGTCACTGATTCTTTCTTCTGGATAATCAAATCTTCTTCTGCAAGTCTGTATGGAAGTTTTCAGTTACTATATTTTTTAGCTCTTAGATTTCTGGTTTTCTTTTTGGTGGTTTCTGGTTTTTGATCAAACTTGTTTTTTTTCATGCGTTGTTTTCCAAACTTCCTGTTGTCTGTGTGTTCTTATAGTTTGCTAAACTTTCTTATGAGGATTATTCTGAGTTCCTTGACAGTTCACATAGACTCATTTCCTCGGGGACAGTTATCGGAACTTTATTTCTGTTCATGGTGTCATATTTACTTGAGTTTTTGTTTTCCTTGTTTTACATTGATATCTGAACATTCGGGGAATAGGGCTCCTTTTCCAGGCTTTACAAGTTTGCCTTGGCCAAGATCGATCATCATGAGTCAGCTCATTTGGGTGTCTGGGAATGAATGCTGATAATGTCCTGGACAGGCAGGTCAGCTATTGTGGTGAGGTGACAGAGCCCTGATGTTGGTGATGGAAGGGTGTGCCACTGGCTGAGAACAGTTGAACAAGACAGCTGGCTTGGTTCCATACCCAAGCGAAGCTGTAGGATGTTGCCGTAGTTGCCTGAACTTTCTGGTCAGGTGTACGAGAGGGTCAGGACTGGGTAATACATTGAATAAGAATGGAAATAAGAATTTGCTTCCCTGTCCTGACAAGTTAGCAGGACTGGACCCCTCAGTGCCTATAAGGCTCATTGTTTGGGGCTGCAAATCTGTTGAGTGTGTACTGAATTACTTGGTCTGATGAGGTCATTGGTTTTGCACTGCAGATAGGGAAAGCTAGGGGCTGTGCTCTTTATTCAAGTGACACTGTAAGTAGAGCTATTAGATAGGTGACACAGCTTCTCGTAGCCTGGTTAGATTTCCTGGTTGGGCAGGCTGAAGGCTGGATTCAATGATGGGTAGGGCTACAAACTGATTTCCCTGAGTGTAGTAGGACCATCTCTAAAGTCACTGAAACTATTTGTTGTCTCAATCTACTCTGCACCCCAAATTCTCCAGCTAAATAGGCCTTTAGTGATAATGTTGGCATGCCGGGGTGGCTCAGTCAGTTGAGTGTCCAACTCTTGGTTATGGCTCAGGGCAAGGTCTGTTTATGGGTTTGAGCTGCACATCAGGATTCTTTCTCTCCCTCTCTCTGCCCCTCTCCCATCTCTCTTTCTCAAAATAAATAAACTTAAAAAAATTGGTGATAATGTTTAAAACACTAGAAGATATCGAATGATGTTTAATCTTTCTTGGGATTAAGTCTTATTTAAAATTTGAAAGTAAAGTCAAAGGTAGGGAAAAAGATCTGTTCCCTGTGCCTGTGTAGCTGTAGTATAACAACAGAAATTGCAGAGGAGTGTGTGATATTAAAGAGGCAAAAGTAGGCTATGTTGAAAGGGCAACACTTCCATTAGAAGTTACTCAGAAGGTATTGGTGGGCAAGTTATTAAGTATTATGTCCGTCCTCTTTGAGGAGAATATCGAGCCATATCCAGCTTATGGCCCTTAATTTCATCAAAGCCCAAGGTGTAACATTTCCTGGCTACTGATAATCTAGTTGATGTCTACTTCCGTAAATCTGTTAATCATTGTTACCTATGTAGTTCCACAAGCTTCCTACTTCCTAAGTCCTCTAAAAGTTATTTATGGTATTTTACAATAAAGAAACATTTTCCTGATGACATCATTTCCATTTTAGCTCTTCAAGTAAGTCTTTTCCTCTCTTAAGTGTTTCGTTACCAAGAAGACAAAATTTCTTTTTTTTTTCTAACTATTGTATAACTTTAGAACAGTTAACCTTTTAATGGTGAACAAATAGCCACAAATAACAGGATTCTCTGAGATTCATACCTTTTAAGTCGAGTTTTTCCCTCTCTCACTGTTGCCCTATCACATTGATCTTATTGCCAATTAATTGTTTATCTCTTCCATTACAATCCTCTACTTTCTCTTGATCCTGGTATGGGCCAGAACTTTCAGGACAAGTTTACATAAAAGTTGTGATACTGACATTCCTGTCCTTTTATTTTTAATGCAAAGAATTTTAAAATTTTCTTTATGAGTAACTTTGGTCAGGATGAGGGAGATGGGCTCTCTGTTCATTAAGAGCTTGTTCATAAATAAGACTGAATTATATTAAATATTTTTTGCATCATTAAAGAGTATTCTAACTTTTAACTTTAATCCTAATATTTTTATTTGCCTATTACCTTTTAGTCATTCTTGTCTTTCTCAACTATAATATGAATGCCTCAGTGTAGTTTTTTAAAACTGCTGAATTCATTTTGAATGTGTATTTAAAAAATGTGATCATTGTGTTGATTTTCTTTATTGACATACTATTTTTTTCTATACAACAGTTCTCTGGTTTTCACTTGCTTCCTTGTTTTACCTAGAATCCATGCTTCATCACTTCACAAAGATTTTGACCATACTCTTAACCTCTGTTGCTTTAACCTCTTTCTAACTCATTCAGCTTGCCAAATTCTAACCTCACTAGATTCTCCCATCCACTTTCTCTTAATTAAAACCAGTAGGACAAAGTCCCATTGCACAAAGTTGTTTGATAGACTGCTCTTACCATAAATTTATAATCTTCAAAGTCAACTGAACTCAAAGGGACTGTGCCTATCAATCATACAAAATAGTACTAGTCAACTCGTACTCCTATACTGGGCCATGTTTGTTTGAAACTTTGTGTGTGTGTGTAAAAGAAAACTGTACCAGACACTTGTTAATATTCAGGACTATTGCAATAGGAGTGAGAAATTTAACTCAACTCTGCTGAAACACAAAGAAGAGAGATTTTAAGTGTCAGGGTGAGCTAATGGAAAAGTACTGGAGAACAGTGGAAGGAAATTAGTCATCTATATTTCCTTTTTAAAAATAGAGATTAATATATTTATTGATATACATATTTATATACATTTATATACACACATACACACACACACACACACACACACACACACACACACAGACACCCCCTGTTGGTTTTGTTCCTGTGAAGAACCCTGTATAATCAGTAATGTTGGCTATGTTAACATATATGTATACATCCACTTAAAGACACACATACAGACATACATATATCTATCTAGTATGCTCAGTGCAGCCATTGACATGAATGAGTTTTACTGCCCACAGTTAAAACTAGGATGATGACCAAGTGAAAAGATCAACCTTTCAAGAAAATGCCATCAACAGTGTGATTGTCTCTAGGTTTCAAATTCAGGATTCAAGAGAGAAGGCAATGATGTCAATTGAACGCTGAAGTCTCTTTCTTCTCTGTGCATGAAACAAATGGGGGAAGGATTCAATTTGCCTTCCACGTTCTCTAGGAGAGCTTTCCCATTTGCCTGAAAAATGTGGAGCGTTATGCTTTCAGATTTGTTCTTTCTTGAGATTGCTTTGGTTTTCCAAAGTCTTAGATGGTTATGTATAAATTTTAGGATTGTTCTATTTCTGTGAGAAATTATAGGAATTTTGATAGGGATTGTTTGGAATCTGTAGATTTCTTTGGATGGTATGGACATATCAACCATATTAATTTTTCTAACACATGACCACAAAATTTCTTTCCATTGATTTGTCTTATTCAATTTCATCAGTGTCTTACAACTTTCATTGTAGAGGTCTTTCACATCCTTGGTTAAATTTATTCTTATTTATTTCACTTTCTTGGTGATTCTGGCTCAAGTTTTATCCATTTTGCTTATCTTTTCAAAGAATCCGCTCTTAGTTTCACTTACCTTTTCTATTAGCATTTATTTCATATTTTTAAATTTGAGAATTGTTTATTCTTTTTACAATTCCTTGAAGTATAAAGTTAGGTTGTTGGTTTTTTTTTTTCTTTTTTATTGATGTAAGCATTCATTATGATGAATTGCCCCAGTAGAACTGCTGTTGCTATAAGTTTTGATATGTTGTATTTCCCTTTCCACTCATTTCAATTATTTTGATTTCTCCTTTGACTCACTCTTTGGAACAGCAGGTGATTTCATCTCTACATATTTGTCATTCTTCTAGTTTCCTCTTGTCATTAATTTCTAGTTTCATACCACTGTAATCAGAAAAGATGCTTGATAAGGTTTCATTTTACTTAAAAATGTTAAGATTTGTTTTAGCACCTAACGTAAGATCTATACTGGAGAATGTTCTATGTGAATTTAAGAATGTACATATGTTGTTTTTGGAAGGAGTGTTATGTATATAGCTGTAAAATCCATCTGGTCTAATGTGTCCTTTTAAGGCCAATGTTTCCTAATTGATTTTCTATCTGGATGATCTATCCTTTGATGTAAGTGGAGTAGTAGAGCCCCTTCCTATTATTATATTGCTGTCCAATCTTCCTTTTAGGTCCATAAATATTTGCTTTTTATATTTCACTGCTCCTATGTTAGGCACAAAAAATACTTAAAACTGTATGGTGTATGCAGAGAGCCCCTAGGAGAGTCTGTTCCTCCTTACCATCAGGTACCAAGTATTTTTTTGGCATGGAAATTTTATCCTTGGCGGTTGACCATTCACCTTTGGAAAAGGGAGATTAACTTCCACAATTTGCCTATGTTCCAAGTTCAGGCTTGAACATATTACAGAAGCAGAAGCAAAGACTAGGATCTCTGTCCCCAAAACCAAAGTCAAAGGACCTCACTGAATTAGCCCTCAGTGGCTTGCAACCAAATTTCTATGCATTAAAGGTTATTACTGGCCTCAAAGGAGGACTCCTAAAGTGGACAGTAGGAGACTGAGTTGGGGATTTAGACCCTAGAAAGCAGACTATGAGTCTGGTTTTCTCCTCAGTATATGAATGAACCTTCCAAGGTTTTTGGACTTGGACACCCTGACACAGACCCTGGGTTAATGGAGAGTGGCTGCACATGTGAGTGGAAACTCATGAAGTGAGGTGGATCATATTACCTGTTCAAGAACTTGACCAGGAGAGCATCTCCACAGCAATTAACCATTAGGCCTCTGCGACCGCTAAAGCTACTGTCTGTGGCAGTGAAGACTGAAATGTTGTAATGAAGAACGTACTGACCATATGTGAATCAAGAGCTTGCAGTTTACAGCTGTGTTTTTGATGTTTGGGGGTGGGGGGTGGGTGTTAAAGGATAAGCAGAGCATGGATATAAAAATTTTTATTTTATTAATGTTTACTCACTTTTTGAGAGAGAGAGCGAGCAGGGAAAGGGCAGAGAGACAGGGAGACAAAGAATCTGAAGCAGGTTCCAGGCTACAAGCTGTCAACGCAGAGTCAGACACACTGCCCAAACATACGAATGCAAGATCATGACCTGAGCTGAAGTCAGATGCTCAACCGATTGAGCCATCCATGTACCCATGAAAAGATTTTTGAAAAGAAAATATATATACACCCCAAATCCATAAATAATGAAAAATTAAAATTTTATGGTCAGTTCTTCAGGGGTAAAAATGGCCAAGTATTTTCCACTGAGGGCATCTCAACACCATATTTTGTGGTATATAACTATCGGGACATCAGAGTCATTATTACTTTGTGGCATTTTTAATAACAATTTTGTACAATAGCCAAATTATGGAAAGAGCCTAAATGTCCATCAACTGATGAATGGATAAAGAAATTGTTGTTTATATACACAATGGAGTACTACGTGGCAATGAGAAAGAATGAAATATGGCCTTTTGTAGCAACATGGATGGAACTGGAGAGTGTGATGCTAAGTGAAATAAGCCATACAGAGAAAGACAGATACCATATGGTTTCACTCTTATGTGGATCCTGAGAAACTTAACAGAAACCCATGGGGGAGGGGAAGGAAAAAAAAAAAAAAGAGGTTAGAGTGGGAGAGCACCAAAGCATAAGAGACTCTTAAAAACTGAGAACAAACTGAGGGTTGATGGGGGGTGGGAGGGAGGGGAGGGTGGGTGATGGGTATTGAGGAGGGCACCTTTTGGGATGAGCACTGGGGGTTGTATGGAAACCAATTTGACAATAAACTTCATATATGGAAAAAAATAACAATTTTGTATTTATCTTTAGATCAGCTATAAATACAATAAAATCAGTGCAGACAATGCTGAAAAGGCCTTTTCTCCTCTCGTTCATTTCTTTTCTGGTAGTTGAGCAGAATGGATATAATTGATCAGTTGCCTTTGATATTGAATTAGCCCTCTCATTCACCTATCATTCTTCTCTTTCTCTAGTTATTAAATTTTTGTCTTTAAAACATCCAATTCTCTGCCTACATTACCCATCTGTAAGGCATACTGTCTATTGTTTTCCATTAGAGTCCTTAGCATATTAATACTAGTTTTTAATTCATAGTCTGATCAGTTCAACAGCCTGGTCCTGATGCTTGCTCTCTTAGCAGTGCTTACCTTTTACTGTGCCTTCTCCATTTTTGTTGCTGTTGTCGAAAGGTAGACATGATGCACTACATAAAAAGGAATTGTACTAGATAGGCTTTAATAATGAAGTCATAATATGTGAGGAAGAGAGCATTCTATATTCCTATGATAAATCTCAGTCTTTGGGTAAACCTCTGTCCCAGGGCTGTGAATATAACCATGGTGTTTCAGTGTCCACCCACTGTAGGTATGACAGGATGGCCAGAGGCAGCTAGAGACCTATGCCTTCCCCATGAGGCTCTGATAAAAAAATTACTCCTAAGGGCAGGCCTTGCTAAGAAGAACAGAGTTTACTGGTATATTTCAAAATGATTGATTTTCCCCTCTCCCTGCTAGAGTCAAGAGGAGATTTTGCCCTCATGTTCTCTGTAAGAAGCTGATTAAGCTTCTGGAGGTAAAAACTCAAAGCCATATGCTTCCCCTCCTTTGGTGATTGGACCCCCTTGCTGTTTATCTCACTGGCTCATCACACACTAAGCTTCCAGAAATTTGTCAATTAGAGTTCAGGCCTTCGTACTGCTGTACGGGTTGCCACATACATTTCCACCATGGGGTTTATGCTTTGGTAAGTTGTGATCGTCTACATTGCCCTTTTTGTCCCACCAATTTGGGGAGGAAAGTTGGCCTTCTTACCTCAGTCCTCTGACAGAATCAATAGCTTCTTTGTCACTATAGTACTATATGAGTGCTTTATATAGTTTGGTTATTAACCTCTTATCAGGTATGTATTTCAAAATACTTTCCCCAGTTACTGGGCTGCTTTTATCTTTTGTTGAGGATTTGCTATGGTGTACAGAACTTTTTAGTTTGATGTATTTATCCACTTGTTAATTTTAAAAAAATGTTTATTTCTGAAAGAGAAGGAGAGAGAAGGAGAGTACAACATTTTTGATGTTGTTGCCTTTGTTTTCGGGTTCACAGCGAAAATATCATTGCCAGGACCTCTGAGGAGCAGCTGCCCACCTATGCTGTCCTCTAGGACTACTGTTTCAGGTCTCACCTCCAAGTCTTGTATCCCTTTTGAACTGAAGTTTGCATATGGTGTAAGATAGTAGACCACCTCATTCTTTTCCATGTGACTGTCCAGTTTTCCCATGACCATTTGTTAAAGACACTGTCCATTCCCCATTGTGTATTCTTACCTCCTTTCTCATAAATGAACTGGCCATAAATGTATGGGTTATTTTTAAGCTCTGTTCTTTTGATCTGTGTGTCTATTTTTATGCTGATAACATACTGTTTTGATTAGGGTATCTTTGTAATCTAGTTTGAAATCAAGGAGTGTGATGCCTCCAGCTTTGTTATTCTTTTTCAAGATTTTTTTGCCTATTTCACACCTCCTGTAATTCCGTACAAAGTTTAGGATTGTTTATTTCTGTGAAAAGTGCCATTGGAATTTTGGTAGGGACTTCATTGCATCTCTGGATTGCTTTGGGTAATATGGACATTTTTACCATATTAAATCTTCTAATGCATAAGCACAAAAAATCTTTCCATTACTTGTGGCATCTTTATTTCACCAGTGTCTTAGAGTTTTCATTATACATGTCTTTGACCTCCTTGATTAAATGTATTCATATTATTTTATGCCTTGAGGGAGGTGCAAATGGGACTAATTTCTTTTTCTGATAGTGCATTATGAGAATAAAGAACAGATTTGTGTACATTGATTTTGTATCCTTCAACTACTGAATTTATCTGTTATTTCTAACAGTTTAGTGGAGTATCTTGGGTTTTATATATGTGGTATTACATCATATGCAAATAATTTTACTTCGTCCTTTCCAATGCCTTTGGATGCCTTTTATTTATTCCTTGCTAGATTGTCATTGCTAAGACTTACGATACAGGCATATCTCAGAGAGTTTAGTTTGAAACCCTTCACAATAAAACAAATATCACCGTAAAGCTAGTCAAATGAACTTTTTAATTTCCTAATGCATATACAAGTTAGGCTTACAATATACAGATGGCTATTAAATGTGCTGTAGCATTATGCCTAAAGAACAATGCATACCTTCGTTTAAAAAAAAACAACAGGGGCGCCTGGGTGGCGCAGTCGGTTAAGCGTCCGACTTCAGCCAGGTCACGATCTCGCGGTCCGTGGGTTTGAGCCCCGCGTCGGGCTCTGGGCTGATGGCTCGGAGCCTGGAGCCTGTTTCAGATTCTGTGTCTCCCTCTCTCTCTGCCCCTCCCGTTCATGCTCTGTCTCTCTCTGTCCCAAAAATAAATAAATTAAAAAAAAATGTTTTAAAAAAAAACAACAAAACATGTTAGGGGTGTCTGGGTGGCTCAGTCAGTTGAACATCCGACTTTGGCTCAGATTATGGTCGTGTGGTTTGTGAGTTTGAGCCCCGAAGCAGTCTCTGTGCTGACAGCTCAGAGCCTGCTTTGGATTCTGTCTCTCCCTCTCTCTCTGCCCCTCCCTTGCTTGCACTCTCTCTCAAAAAAATAAAACATAATTTTTTTAATAATAAAAATACCTTTATGCTAAATAGTGTTAAGTTTAATCTGAACTTCCAGTAAGTCCTTGTCACTGATCACAGATCATCATGCCAAAACGTAATGGAGTTTGAAGCATTGCAAGGATTACCAAAATATACAGAGATAGAAAGCAAGCAAATGATGGTAGAAAAATGGCACTGATAGATTGGCTCAGTGCAGCCTTGCCAGAAAACTTCAATTTGTAAAAAATGCACTATCTGTAAAGCACAAGCAAGTGCAATGACATTAGTTGTGCCTATGTTGTACAGAAGTGGCAAGAGTGGGCATGTTTTTACCGTTCTGCTATTGATTATCAGGTTAACTATATGTGTGTTATACCTGGCCTTTATTATGTTGGGATACATTCTTGCTATGCCTAATTGTGAAGTGCTTGTGTCATGAACAACTGTTCCATATTGTCAAATACTTCATGTGTGTCTGTCGAGAGATCAAAAAATGTATTGGATCATATTGGTTGGTTTGCAAATGCTGGGTCATCCTTGCATTCTAGAGATAAATCCCCCTTGATCATGGTGAATGATCCTTCACTACGCTGCTGAATTCTGTTTGCTAGCATTTTGTTGATTTTTTTGTCTTTTATACTCATCAGGGATATTGGCCTGTAGTTTCCATTTCCAGTAGTGTGCTTTGCTGAAGTTGATACTGGGGCAAAGCTGGCCTTGTAAAATGAGGTTGAAGTATTGCCTTCTCTTCACTTTCTTGGAAGAATTTCAGAAGGATTGGTGTTGATTCTTTAAATGTTTGCTGAATTTCATCCAAGAAGCCATTTCGTCCTGGGCTTTTCTTCCTTGGGAGGGTTTTGATTGATTCCTTCTCTTTACCAGTGATTGGTCTGTTCACATTTTTTTTTCTATTCATTTTTGGCATATTGTATGTGTCAGAGAATTTTTCCATTTGTCTAGGTTATCCAGTTTGTTGTTCTGTAGTTCATAATCATCTGTTACAATTGTATTTTTGTGGTATCACTTGTCTCCTTTACTTATAATTTGGTGATTTGGATATTCTCATTTTTCCTTGGTATTCTAGCTAAAGGTTTGTTAATTTTATTTTTTTAAAGGACCAAGTGTTAGTTTGGTTAATCTTTTCTATTGTTTTCCTTTTCTCTATTTCATTTATAGCTGCTCTATTTTTTTTAATCTTCCTTGTGCTTCCTTTGGGTTTGGTTTGTTCCTCTTTTTTCTAGAATTCTTTCAGGGGTAGAGTTAGGTTATGGGGGTATTTCTTCTTAACAGAGGCATTTTTGGCTCTAAACTTCCATCTTAGGAATGCTTTCGCTGCTTTCCCTAAGTTCTCATATGTCGCTCTTCTATTTTTTGGTGTCTAAGGAAACTTTATTTCCCCTTTATTTTCTTCTTTGATTCATTGGTTGCTTGGGAGAATCTTGTTTAATTTCCATGTATTTGTGAATTTTCCAGTTTTCTTATTTATCAGTTTCTGGTTTCATACTATGGTCAGAGAAAACACTTCGTATGGTGTCAGTTTCTTGAATTTTCTAAGACCTGTTTTGTGGCCTAAGATATGTTCTGCCCTAGAAAATGCATCTTGTGGACTTGAAAGCATATTCTGCTGTCAGATTGTTATGTAATCACTTTTCACTCACTATCTAGAAGTTTGCTTTGTGCCACTGTATTTTTATGAGAGACCTACCTGTGTGCACTATCCAAAAGAAATACAAATAGATTTATCACTTTTATGAAATGGTCATTGCACCTTCACTTTATGCCATTTCTTCTTGCTAAAGATTTCTTACTTTAGGATAGTGGACAGGGCGGCTTTGGGAGCACAATGTGTTTCTGTTAGGTCCATTTGGTCTACAGTGTTGTTCAATTCTCTTTGATTATTGATTCTCTATCTGGATGGTCTTTCTCCATTGTTCTAAGTGGGGTGTTAAAGTCCCCTTCTATTACTGTATTGCCGTTTATTTCTCCTGTTCGCTCTGTTAGTTTTTGCCTTATAGATTTAGGTATGCTGATTATGGGTGCGCAGGTATTTACAACTGTTAGATCTTGGCTTGAACCTTTTATCATTATACAATGATACTCTTTTTTTAAAAAAAATTTTAATGTTTATTCATTTTTGAGAGAAAGAGACAGAGCTTGAGCAGGGGAGGGGCAAAGAGAGAGGGAGACACAGAAGCTGAAGCAGGCTCCCATCTATCAGCACAGAGCCCAATGGTGGGGCTCAAACTCACAAGCTGTGAGATCATAACCTGAGCTCAAGTTGGATGCTTAATGAACTCAGCTACCCAGGCACTCCTACAATGATATTCTTCATCTTTTTTAAAGTCTATTTTGTGTGAGTGTAACTACCCTTGCCTTTTTTTGTTGTTGTCGCTTAAAATATCTTTTTCCCTCTCTTCACTCTCAGTTCCTGTGTATCATTAAAGCTAAAGTGAATTTCTTTTAGGCAGAATATCACTGGATGTTGTTTTCTTTTCCATTCACAGTCATTCTATCTTTGGTTGAAAATTTTGAAGTATTATTGTTTTGTAGATCCAATGTTCCTTTCTTTTTATCTGATGCCTTATTTTGTGTTTTGATGGCTTTTCACATCAGTATAGTTTATCATGTTCTTTGATAAAATTGCTACCGGGTTTTCCCTTGTGTGTATCAGGAGGTATACATAAAATACCTTAAAATTATATCACTATGCTAAAATGAGTAAAGTGATGTATACTTTGTCATCTCCTGCCCCTCATGTTTAAGATTGCTAATGTTACAATTTACTTTTTTACATTGCATAACTAACAAGTTATTGTAATCATGTTTTTATTTTTACTACATTCATTTTTCACTTTAAGTTAGACTAGAAACTGAGTTGTACATCACCAAAGCATGTTAAACCTAACTTTGACTATATATTTACCATTACCAGGGAGTTTTATGCAACCTTCTTATGTTTTTATGATGTTACTTATTTCTTCTCCAATCTCCTTAGGAGTTCTTTTATGGCAGGTCCCGTATTAAGTTTGGGAAAGTCTATTTCTCCTTTATCTCTGAACGACAGCTTTACGGGGTATAGATTTCTTGCTTGACATATTTGAGTATGTTATTCCATTCTCTCCTTGTCTGAAAAGTTGAAAAATCCAGTTCTTTGGGGGGGGGGTCCCTTATTTGTTACTTCTTTTTCTGCTTTTTAAATTCTTTCTTGTTTTTGATTTTTGACAATATAATTAAATGTGTCTCAGAATAGCCCTATTGATTTCAACCTTTCAGTTACTTTAGACCTCATACATCTGGATATTTATTTCTCTCCCTACATAGGTAAAGTTTTAAGCCACTATATATTTATATATTCAAAACTTCTGTCCTTTCTCCTCTGGGATTTTCATAATGCAAATATTGTTTCTTTTCATTTTGTTACATAGGTCCCTCAGACTTTGTTCACTTTTTCTTTATTTTTACTTTTTGTTCTTCTGATTGGATAATTTCAAACAGCCTGGTTCTTCTGCAAGGTTATATTTACCTTTGAAATTCTCTCTTGAAATCTACAGTTCAGGCACTGTATTTATTATTTCAACTCTGAGATTTCTGTAGTCTTTTTGTTTATGGTTTCTGTTCCTTTGTCAAACATCTTATATTCATGCAATTTTCCTAATTTCATTTTAGTTGTCTGTGTGTGTGCTGTTGTAGCTTGTAGGGTCCCTGGTTTGTAGTCTTAATCTGACCCACACCCTATGTTTCATGACTGAACAGGGCCACCGACTCTGCTCTGCAGACTGTCTGCAGTGCCTGCTCAGATCTTGGCTTGAGTGTTGCTGGGTTATACAGCTTCCAGATGTTGTCACTAGCCCTCTGCTCAGAAGGGACTGGGTAGCCAGTGTCTATTGTGAGGGGTTATGTTTTAATTCCATGTCTGGGCAAGACAGGGAGGGGCTTCTCAAGGGAACTCCCAAGTTTCACAAAGGAGTTTTATAGCGTCAGGGCACTACTACTCTCAGCATCAGCTACTCTCAGCTTCAAATGAGGCTGTGGATTAATTCCCCTTCCTAGACCCAGCAGGGGAACCCTCCTCCACTGCTATTGGCTTTGTCATAGCTGTGATCAGCTCTACTTGCCCAACTCTCAGCAATGCTTTAGTATATAACCTCCTTGTGTTCTTGCCAATCCTTCTAGACAGACGGGGCCAGGAAATATTCTCCTTACAATTGTGGAACTTTGATTTCCCTCTTGCCTGAGCACATAAGGTGTAGAGCTGGAAAAATTCCTTGTTTGAATGCCCACATTAGGCCAACCTTTATCACCTAGACTTGTTCTATCATTTTATGTTGAAGAATCTACCCTGTTCTGTCCTTATCTGACTCTCCAGACTCTCCATATGAAGTCTTTGTTTAACATCCATCACTACTTGTTTTCCAAAGGGTTTTAATTGACTTAGAAATAGGTCTTAACTTTTTAATAATATCCTTAGAATTATGTGCTTTGTGAAACTCCTAAGTAGTGCCATTTGTCCTGCAGATGAGCAGAACTGTTGGTTGGGACTGCTACTTTGGCTCTGCAGGTTTAAACTCAATCTGCCAGGATCTGAGTGGTGGTCATTGCAGTCCCCAACCCCTTCAGTGTCACAATCACCTTCCAAGTAGTGGAGCTCACAGATTCTCCCTCAGTCGACATGGGGCAAGATCAGAGTCCTTGTTCCCCTAAATGACCCACAGCACTAGGGGAGGGCACAGGATGTCCCCTCATGCTCTTTTTTTCAAGGGAAAGAACCATAAGCTCAGGGGAAACCACTCATTGTGGTGCTATACCAGCCTTGTTGGAGGGGCAATGCAGACAGTCAGTGTGTAGTGACTTCTCTTACTCTTCTAATGCACACTAGCCTCACAACACTGATCAGGTATAAATGTCACTGGAAAAGGTAAATATGTACTAAAATTCAGAATAATTTAATGTTGTAGAGGTTGTGGTTTAAAGACCAAAGATGTAACTATAATCATTAGCTAAGGGATACACGAGATAAAAAGACGTAAAATGTGACATTAAAAATATAAATTATGGCCAGGGGAAGAAGAGTAAAACTGCAGAGCTTTAGAGTGCATTTAAACTTCAGCTGTTACAGCCTTTAAAAAGACTGTTACAAATGTAAGTTGTTATAGGTAAGCCTCAGGTTAACCGTAAAGCAAAAACCTATAGTAGATGAACAAAAGATAAAGGACTCTAAGCATACACTACAGAAAATCATGAAATAACAAGAGAAGAGACAGAACTACAAAAATAACCAGAAAACAATTAGCAAAATGGCATTAAGTGCATGCCTATCCCTAATTACTTTATTTTTTAATGTTTATACGTTAATTTTAAGAGAATCCCAAGAAGGCTCCACACTATCAGCACAGAGCTGGACGGGAATGTCGATCTCACAAAGCGTGAGATCATGACTTGAGCAAAAAATCAAAGGAGGGACACTTAACGGAGCCACCCACACATCCCTCCATAATTACTTTGAAGAATTCAGTCTATTTATTTATATTTAATCAAAATACACAGGGTAGCTGAATGCTGCCCTTGAGAGATTGACCTTAGATCAAAAGACCCACAGAGACAGAGAGAAGACCCAAAATGAGGCATGAGAGAGAAAATCTTAAAAGTAATACCATAGAAATGCAAAGGATTCTAAGAGGCTACTACAAACAATTATATGACAACACAATGACCAGCCAAGAAGCAATGAATATGTAGATTGCATGTTTCTGGGAATTTAAACTAAATCATGAAAACAGGAAAGCTGAACAGATTTTTAAGCAAGGAGATTAAATCAGTCACCAAAAACCTCCCAACAAACAAAAGTCCAGAGATAGATGGCTTCACTGGTGAATTATACCAAATGCTAAAGAAAATATTAATCCCTCTCAAACTCTCCCCAAATTCCCAACTCATTTTATGATGCCAGCCTTAACCTGATATAAAATCCAGGCAGGGATGCCACCAGAAAAATTCAGTCCAAATTCCTGATTAATATAGATGCAAAAATCCTGAATAAATGATAAGCAAACCAAATTCGAGAATGCATTAAAAGGCTTATAAACCATCATCAAATGGGATTTATTCCAGGGATACAAAGATTACTCAACATCTGCCAATCAGTTGTTGTGACTGATACACCATATTAACAACATGAAGGAGAAAATCATATGATTATTCCAATAGATGCCAAAAAAGCATTGTACAGAATTCAACACAAATTTAGCACAAAAACTCTAAACAAAATGGGTAGAGAAAGGATGTACCTCAACATAATACAGGCACAGTATAGGACAAGCTGATAGCTAACATGCTCCTCAATGGTGAAAAGCTGAAAACTTTTCCTCAAAAAATGAAGAATGAAACAAGAAGTATGCCTATTGTCACAACACAGCTCCGGAAGTCCTACCCAGAGCAATTAGGCAAGAAATATAAGAGACATCAAAATTGGAAAGAAAGAAGTGTAGTGTCACCATGTGCAGATGACCTGGTATTACATCCATAAAACCTTAAAAACTCCACCAGAAATACTGAACTTATTTATTAGTTCTAACAGTTAAATTGCACGTTACACAATGTACAAAAACCTGTTACTTTCCTATACACCTATAATGTACTATCAGAGAAATTATTAAAACAGCCTCAGTTATAATTGCATCCTAAAGAACAAAATACTAGGAATAAATTTAACCAAGGAAGTGAAAGACTTGTAGAACCAAAGTTTTAAGATGCTGATGAAAGGAAATGAAGAAACAAATGATTGGAAAGATATTCTCTGTTCATGAATCAGAAGGCTTAATATTGTTAAAGTGTCCCTCCTACTCAAAGTCAGCTGTAGACTCAGCGATCCCCATCAAAATTCCAAACAGAAATAAAAGAAAAATCCTAAAATTTGTACAGAACTACAAAAGACCTCAAAAAGACAAAGTAATCTTGAGATAGAAGGACCAAGCTGTATAGATCACACTCTCCAATTTTAAATTATATTTAAAAACTCTAGTAATCAAAACAGACCCATAGAACAAGGGAAGAGACTCCAAAGCCCAGAAAAAATCCCATGCATTTATACTCAATTAACTTAGGACACAGGAGGCAAGAATATACAATAGGAAAAGGACGGTCTCTTCAACAAGTGGTTGTGAAAAAAACTGGACAGCCACATGTAAAAGAAGAAAATTGGAATGCTTCCTAGTCCAAACAGAAAAAATCATCTCAAAATGGATGAAAGACTTGAATAGAAGACCTAAGGCACTGTTACTCCTAAACAACCACATACGCAGTCAACTCTTGGACACAGGTCTCAGCAATGACTTCTTGGCTCCAACACCAAAAGCAAACCCTATGGAAGTATCAATAAATGAAGAGGACTACATTAACTAAAATACTTCTGCACTGCCAGAGGAATAAAGAATGATTAATCTGAAAAAAAAAAGTAACAATCAAACCATGTTCCCTTTAGGGATAAATGCAGGCACATGAAGTGCGCTGCGTACAATAAACACATTAATTAGAATACTGGAGTCGTAGGTGAGGATAGATTAAGTAGGAGAGAGGCTCGGACTTCTAATAGTATTAAGGAAGTAACAATTTCTCATTTTTCCTTTTAGAACCTACCCACATTTTAAAGATCTTCCACATTTAACTAGTTTATAATGTAAGATTTAACTTTTGTTTTTATTAAATATTTCTGAGATAATCTACCTGTATATTCACACAGTAGAATCAAATCTGTTCTGCATTGTACATAGAGCCTAACAAACCTGTTTCAATTTTCAGTTTCCATTATTTTACTCCTGCTTTCCTAACCCATGTCCCTCTCCACGTAGATATTGTGAAAGAGTCTATCTAATATTTGTTTGTAACACTTTTCTTCTGTAGGTTTTAAAAAACAACTGCATAAAGCAGTCATTATACAACGAAGTTGTGTGGCTATAACACAAAAAGTGGTAATTCGTATGGCAGTAATATGACAGAAGAGAGGTAAGGACAGCGGCTTAATGAAGCCCAGTTTTCATATAATATTGGTATAAATCAGAATTAATCTGAATTTTGGTTGTTTTAAATGAAGATGCTAATTGTAATTCCCTGGAAAACCAATAATAAAATAAGCCAAAATGCTTAATAGCAGTGACATCAGCATGAGATGGCAGCATCAGTCATTCTTTTCTCTCCCTTTTTATTTGCAACTAAAGTAGTCCCTTGTAACCAAACAAAGGTGCCTCTGCACAGTAACCTGGAGAACTTAGATTTCCTCCTACCTGTGCTACAGGAAGTGGGTGGATGGGACTTTGATGGGGCTGCAGATTCAAGGGAGTCGCTGAGACTGCCCCACTCCTAGTCATTACAATTTGAGTAAAAGCAAAACTGGTGAGTGCAAAACAAGGTGAGCCTGCAAGACAAAAGCAAAATTTGTGGGTGTCCAGCTGGCCTGATGGGAGAACCAGGTATGTCATCGGAGTGCAATGTCAAGACAGATCTCAAGGAATCTGTCCCAAGGCAGCACTGCAAAGTGCTGTGCTTTTGCTGGTGGTGACCATGGTAACCTATCTCATAGAGGAGGTGTAAAGGCAAACTGGTGAATGACTGGTTTATGGTGCACAAGCAGCATGATTTCTAAGGAGGGTCCTCTGACTGGTGGGGAGAGAAAGGAAAGGAAAATGCACAAGAATAACAAAGACTTGAGAAGGAACATGCTCCCTGTTTCCAGCAAGAGTTCTACCCATGGAAATGTGGGAGGGTCCTCATACCACACAGTGGGCACCCACAAAGCTTCAGGTGTTCAACCCAAACTTCCCCTGCCAACCAGCTCTTTTTTAAAAAATTTTTTTAACGTTTATTTATTTTCGAGACAGAGACAGAGCATGAACAGGGGAGGGGCAGAGAGAGAGAGGGAGACACAGAATCTGAAACAGGCTCCAGGCTCTGAGCCATCAGCCCAGAGCCCGACGCGGGGCTCAAACTCACGGACCGTGAGATCGTGACCTGAGCTGAAGTTGGACGCCCAACCGACTGAGCCACCCAGGTGCCCCCAACCAGCTCTTTTTAAAGCACATGTTCAAGAATGCGGCCCCAGAGGCAACTCAGATAAAGAGAAGCCAACACCTTGAGCTATAATGCCATCTTCTGAAAAATGAAAGAAGGGTTCTTAATGGCTAGTCTGATAAACTGTAACAAAGTCAACAACTAATACAGGTTTGTACTACTTAAAATGTGATGGCAGAGAAATATTTCATCAAACACTATAAATGCCAGAGTAATATGATATCATAAAAAATAATAATTCTCCCGGAACCGAAACCAAAAGCATGGAATATTTTGATCTAACTGATCAAGATTTCAAATAACTGTCATGTAGACATTCAGTCAGCTACAAGAATACCCAGAAAGGCACTTGAGTGAACTCAGAACCAGACAAAATCTGGAGTTTATGAATTTAATGAATCAGATGAAGAATGCACTAGAATGCCCAATTACGAAATTGGGCAGATCAGATCAAACAAATAATAAGCAATCTGGAAGGTAAGAATTTAGAAATGAGAGCACAAACTAAGATTCTTAAAGAAGTCAAGAAATCCTACAAGAGTTATCGGTATTGATGAGAAAAATGCATATTTAAGAGTAATTTTTATACCGGGAAAAGAGAGTGTATTTAGGGAAATAATAGCTGTGAATTGCCCAAACACTGGGAAAACAGTGGACATACCAGTTCATAAAGCTAACAGAAAACACTATTATTCAACGTAAAAAGACCTCCTAGATGTAATATAATGAAACTATCATCAATGATAAACATTTTTAATGCCAGCCAAGTGAAAAAGAAAGTAGCCTACCCGAGAACCCCCAGAACACTGAGTGGATTTCACAGCAGAAACGCAATAGGCCAGGAGAGAGGAGAGTGACATATTCAGAGTATTGAAAGATGAAAATTGCCAGCCAAGATACTTTATCTGGCAAAGTTAACCTTCAGATATGCAAGGGTAAGTCTGTCCCAGACAAACCAAACATGAAGGAGTTCACCACCACTAGACCTGCCTTGCAAGAACTGCTGAAAACAGTTCCTCAAACTCAAATGAAATGACATGAATTACTACATAAAAGTCAGAGAAAAGTGCAGGTGGTGCCTGAATTACAGTGGTTGACTTCCAATTATTCAGTTGTACAGTGGTGTGAAAGCAGTACACATGCAGTAGAAACAGTACATTGAGTATTGAATTCTAGTCTCTTTCCGGTCTAGTATTTTGCGATGTGATCATCTTTCATAATACTGGCAAGCCGCAGTGAGCGATAATTCTCAGTCAGCCATGCAGTCATGAAGGTAAACAACATACGTGCTTAAAACCACTCTATATCCACAAAACCATCCGTTTTTCAACTTTCAGTATAGTATTCAATAAATCACCTGAGATATTCAACACTTTACTCTCAAATAGGCTTTGTGTTAGATGACTTTGCCCAGATGGAGGCTAATATAACTATTCTTGGCATGTTGAATCTAAGCTAAATTGAGCTATGTCTGGCATGTTAGGTGTATTAAGCATATCTCTTTTAGGATTTTTTCAACTTAAAGTGAGATTATGTCCCAATAACCCTGTTTTAAGTAGAGGAAGCTCTGTAGACAGCACTCTAACAAAAGTAAAATATGAACCATCTAAGTTCAGAGAATTCTGTATTAGGATGGCATGCTAATGACTTCAGTTATTAACTCTTCACATTCACAATATGAAAAGAGGCCAATTGTGACATCAAAAACATAAGACCCAAATAGTATAAGCGTGGAAACTGTATAAATGAATAAAGATAAGATCTAGAGTCATACACATACAAACGGAGACCAAGCAAATCACCATGGAAGACCACCATTTTGCAAAGGTAGACAGACACAATGAGAGTAAGAAACCCATGAAGTACAAAACAACCAGAAAACAGACAGTAAGATGGCAATAGTTAGTCCTTACATATTAGTAATCACTCTCAAGATAAATGGATTGGATTTAATCAAAAGTCACTGAGTGGCTGAATGGATTAAAAAAAGAAAAAAGACCCAACCATATATTGCTTTTAGGAAACTCATTAGGTATAAAGTACACATAGGCTCAGTCTGAAGGATGAAAGAGGATATTCCCAAAGAAGGCAGGTGTAGCTCTACTTACATCAGACAATACAGATTTCAAGCCAAACACTTATCAAGAGGTCATTATGTAATAACAGTAAATGGTTCAATGCATCCAGAAGATACAATAATGGTGAATATATATTTTGGAGGCCCCAAATAGACAACAAAATAATAGAAGATTTCAGTACCCAACTGCCAACAATGGAAAGGTCATCTAGTCAGAAAACCAGCAAGGCAATATTGGAATTGAACTGTGCTTTAGACCAGATGGACTTAGCCTTATATAAAGCATTCCATCCAACAGGAGAATCCACATTCTTGTTAAGTGAGCACAGAACATTTTTCAAGATAGGTCATATGACAGGGCACAAAACACGTCAGGATATTTAAAATTGAAATCATACCACCTATGTTTGCAACAACAAGAGGCGACTTGGATGATATACAAATTAGGGGAAACAAAGAATATAGTTCTGAACAATCAGTGGGTAAAAGAAAAAGTCAAAAGGGGAAAATTTCAAAATAAATAAAAATATAAACACAGCATATCAAACATTAAGGGAAGCAGCAAAAACAGTACTGAAAAGGAAGTTTATCAAACTATATAACCCACCTATAAAAAGACAACAAATTATGCCCAAGATAGCAGAAAGACAGAAATAATTTAAATAAAAATCAGACAACTAATAACTTGATCCATTCTTGTCTTTCAAAAAGATAAAATTGGTAAACCTGTAGCCAGAGAAGACTCAAAATCAGAAATTAAAAAGGAGACCTTACAACAGATACTACAGAAATACATAGCATATAAAATTGTTCACAATAGTCTCTTAAGGTCCTAACAAGTTAGACAACCTACAAGAAATGAATAAATTTCTAGAAATACACAAGCTGGAAACACTGCTACCAAGAAATAGAGAATATGAACAGATCACTGCTATGCAAGATGAAAAAAAAAAAAAAACAGTCAAAAACCTCCCAACACAGAACATCCCAGGATCAGATGGCTTTATTAGTGAATTCTACCAAACATTAAAAGTTAAATCCAATCCTTGTCAAACTCTTTGAAAGAATTAAGAAAATACATCCAAACCCATTTTATAAATTCAACATGACCGTGATACCAGGTAAGGGCACTAGAAGAAAAGTACAGACCAATATTCCTAGTGAATATAGATGGAACAATTCTGAACAAAGTATTAGCAATGCAAATTAAAAAACATACCAAAAGGATTATAGACCAAGACCAAGTAGAATTTATCCCTAGGATGCAAGGATATTTTAACATAGACAAATTAATATAATATATTAACAAAATTAAAGAGGGGGCACCTGGGTGGCTCAGTTGGTTAAGCTTCAGACTTCAGCTCAGGTCACGAGCTCGTGGTTCACAGGTTTGAGCCCTGCATTGAGCTCTGTGCTGACAGCTCAGAGCCTGGAACCTGCTTTGGATTCTGTCTCCCTCTCTCTCTGCCCCTCCCCTGCTCATATTCTGTCTCTAACAAAAATAAAATAAATATAAAAAAATTTTAAAGATAAAATTCCTATGATCATTTCAATAGCTGCAAAAGAAAAACTGGCCCTATACAACATCTTTTCATGGTGAAAACACAGCATTTTGAATATAGAAAGAATATACATAAACAAAATACTGAAAACTTTTCCTCCAAAATCAGGAGCAAGACAAGGATGCCCCACTCTCACCACTCTTATTCAATATAGTACTGGAAGTTCTAGCTACAGCCACTAAGTAAGACAAAGAAACAAAAGGCATACAAATCAGGAAGAAGGAATTAAAACTCACTACTTGCAGATGAGGTGATTTTTATATCTAGAAAATACAGAAGACTCAACCAAAACAACTGGTGGAATTAAGCAAGGAATTCAATTAAGTTGCAAGATAAAAAAAATTAACAGATGCCAATTAGTTGCATTTCTATATACTAAGGACAAAACATCTGAAAAAGAAATAAAAACTATTCCATTCCTAACAGAATCCAAAAGAGTCAATACTACATTTACTGAAATTGTTTTACACCTGAAGCTAATGTCATTACGTCAGTTATATCTCAACTAAAAATATGTAATCAAACAAAAGGACATTAAAATACATGCAGCAAAACCTGACCTAACTGAAAGGATCAATAGACATGTCACTATTTTTGAAATGAGACTTACATACCTCACTTTCAATAACGTATCGAATAAATAGGTATTAGAACAGCAGGTAGGTAAAACTCTTGAACAACCCTATAAACCAAGTTGACCTAACATCAATTTAATATTTCACCCAACAGCAGAATATGCTTTTCAAGGGTACATGGAACATTGTTTATATCATCCATTCTGTTATAACAAAGTCCTCAATAAATTCAAAAGAAATGAAAGCACACAAGGGATAGTCTCTAACCACAGTGGAATAAAATTAGAAATTATAGTAAAAAATTGGGGGGGGGGCGCCTGGGAGGCTCAGTCAGTTGAGCATCTGACTCTTGATTTCGCCTCAGTTCATGATCTCACCATTAGCAAGATTGAGCCCTGGATCAGGCTTCCCACTGAGTTTGGAACCTGCTTGAGATTCTCACTCTCTCAAAAAACAAAAATAATAAAAAATTCGAAAACCCTTTAAATATATGGAAATGAAACATTTATAAATAGTATGTCAGAGGATGAGGTAAAAGGAAATCAGGGGGAAAAAAACTGAGATGACAACAAAAACACAACCTACTGAAACCTACCAGATGCAGTGAAGTAAGTTTTAAGGGAAAATTTAAAGCTGTAAATTATTTGAAAAAAAATAAAATTGAAAATAAATACTCTAAATCCCCACCTTGAGAAGCTATCAAAGAAGGAAATAAAAAGATTAGAAGGTAAATTAATTAAATAGAGTAGGGAAGCAATACAGAAAAATCAATGAAATCATAAAGTTGACAAAACTTAAATATTCCAATGAAAACAAGACTCAGATTGCTAAAATAAACAGAGACCATCATTAGACCTTATGGAAATAAAAGGGAAAACAAAGAAATAGCATAAACAACTCTATGCCAAAAAATAGGATTACTTAGATGAAATGGACAAATTCCAAAAGATACTAGTTACCAATAGTATTCAATAAGAAATTATTTGAATAGGCCTATAATATGCAAAGAGATTGAATTACTAATAAAAATCTAACAAAAGAGCAGAATTAGTTGGCTTCAATGATGAATTCTACCAACTATTTAGTAAACAGTCTATACCAATTCTTCAAAAATATTTTAAGTTGATTTATTTATAACACAAAACTATTTAATGGCCTGAAATATCACAGCCAAAATTTAAAAGACGGATTATTGCCTGAGGGTTGATACCTCCCATCTCCTTTTATTAAGTCACTATCACTTTGATGCCAAAATTAGACAAAGATATCCCAAGTAAAGAAAAACACAAACATCCCTTATGAATTTAGATGCAGAAATTCTTTTTTTTAATGTTTATTTTTATTTATTTAATTTTTATTTTTATTTTTTTAATTTATTTTTTAATATATGAAATTTACTGTCAAATTGGTTTCCATACAACACCCAGTGCTCATCCCAAAAGGTGCCCTCCTCAATACCCATCACCCACCCTGCCCTCCCTCCCACCTCTCATCAACCCTCAGTTTGTTCTCAGTTTTTAACAATCTCTTATGCTTTGGCTCTCTCCCACTCTAACCTCTTTTTTTTTTTTTTCCTTCCCCTCCCCCATGGGTTTCTGTTACGTTTCTCAGGATCCACATAAGAGTGAAACCATATGGTATCTGTCTTTCTCTGTATGGCTTATTTCACTTAGCATCACATTCTCCAGTTCCATCCACGTTGCTACAAAAGGCCATATTTCATTTTTTCTCATTGCCACGTAGTATTCCATTGTGTATATAAACCACAATTTCTTTATCCATTCATCAGTTGATGGACATTTAGGCTCTTTCCATAATTTGGCTATTGTTGAGAGTGCTGCTATAAACATTGGGGTACAAGTGCCCCTATGCATCAGTACTCCTGTATCCCTTGGATAAATTCCTAGCAGTGCTATTGCTGGGTCATAGGGTAGGTCTATTTTTAATTTTCTGAGGAACCTCCACACTGCTTTCCAGAGCGGCTGCACCAATTTGCATTCCCACCAACAGTGCAAGAGGGTTCCCGTTTCTCCACATCCTCTCCAGCATCTATAGTCTCCTGATTTCTTCATTTTGGCCACTCTGACTGGTGTGAGGTGATATCTGAGTGTGGTTTTGATTTGTATTTCCCTGATAAGGAGCGACGTTGAACATCTTTTCATGTGCCTGTTGGCCATCCGGATGTCTTCTTTCGAGAAGTGTCTATTCATGTTTTCTGCCCATTTCTTCACTGGGTTATTTGTTTTTCGGGTGTGGAGTTTGGTGAGCTCTTTATAGACTTTGGATACTAGCCCTTTGTCTGATATGTCATTTGCAAATATCTTTTCCCATTCCGTTGGTTGCCTTTTAGTTTTGTTGGTTGTTTCCTTTGCTGTGCAGAAGCTTTTATCTTCATAAGGTCCCAGTAATTCACTTTTGCTTTTAATTCCCTTGCCTTTGGGGATGTGCCGAGTAAGAGATTGCTACGGCTGAGGTCAGAGAGGTCTTTTCCTGCTTTCTCCTCTAAGGTTTTGATGGTTTCCTGTCTCACATTCAGGTCCTTGATCCATTTTGAGTTTATTTTTGTGAATGGTGTGAGAAAGTGGTCTAGTTTTAACCTTCTGCATGTTGCTGTCCAGTTCTCCCAACACCATTTGTTAAAGAGACTGTCTTTTTTCCATTGGATGTTCTTTCCTGCTTTGTCAAAGATGAGTTGGCCATACGTTTGTGGGTCTAGTTCTGGGGTTTCTATTCTATTCCATTGGTCTATGTGTCTGTTTTTGTGCCAATACCATGCTGTCTTGATGATGACAGCTTTGTAGTAGAGGCTAAAGTCTGGGATTGTGATGCCTCCTGCTTCGGTCTTCTTCTTCAAAATTGCTTTGGCTATTCGGGGCCTTTTGTGGTTCCATATGAATTTTAGGATTGCTTGTTCCAGTTTCGAGAAGAATAGATGCAGAAATTCTTATAAAAACTAGCAAATTGAATTCAGCAACTGATGAAAAAAGTTATACATCATGACCAGGTGGGATTCAGCCCCACAACATGGGGTTGCTTTAACATCTGAAAATAAGTCAAATGATCACAGTGTAAAACTAAAGAACAATAATCACATCATCATCCTTATAGATGTAGACTAACACCCTTTCCTGATAAAAACCTCAACAAATAGAATAAAACTTTCTCAACTCAATAAAGAGCATCCATAAGTAATCCTCAGCTAGTATCATACTTAAGAATAACTGGATGTTTTCCTTCTATTATCAGGAACAAGCCCACCCTTATGAGTTCTATTCAACATTTTACTAATCAGGTCAGTGAAGCAAGGTGAGTAAATAATAACATCTAAATTGGATAGGAAGAAGTAAAATTTTCTCTTTCTACAGATCATATAATCCTATATATAGAACATCCCAGGAAATCAACTAAAACACTGACTAGAATAAACTAGTGTAACAATGTGGCAGGATAAATGATTGATATGTAAAAATCAATTGCACTTTATACATTAGTAAAAGAGATGCCTAATTTGTACACTGAAGACTATAAAATACTGAATAATACTAAACGAGATCCAAACAAGAGACATCTCATGTACATGGACTCGAACATTTTAAAATGATAATAACCCCCAAAATGACCTAAAGATTCAACATAATTCCTATCAAAAGTCCCAGCTCTTTCTATTTTGTTCATAAACTGACAATTTAGTCCTAAAATGGCTATGGAAGTAACCAGAACAGTCTTAGAAAAGAAAGGTGGGAAACACAATTTCCAATTTCAAAGCTACAGTAACTGAGACACTGTGGGAGTGATAAAAGTATAGGGCTACATACCAATGAAATAAAAACAAGCATTCAGAAATACACTCACATTTATCAATGATTTTTAATCAATGTACCTGGAAAGTTCAGCGGGGAACGAATTATCTTGTCAACACCCAGTGCTGAGACAACTAGATACCCACATGTGTAGAATGGATTTGGACCTCTACCTCACACCTTGCACAAAACTCAAAATACATCATAAGCTTTAATGTAAGAATTAAAACTATAAAGCTGCTTAAAGAAAAAAAAAATAGGAGTAAGTCATAACGGGCTTCTATTATGCCATATTTTTTTAGATATGACACCAAAAGTACAATCATTAGAAGAAAAAAACACATTCACCAACATGTAACCTTTTGTGCTTCAAAGGATTCCAATGAGAAAATGAAAACAAGCCTAAAAATGGAAGAAGACATATTCAAATCACCTATTTGTTAGGGACTGGTTTCCAGAATATATAAAAGTTTTTACCATCAGCAATAAAAAGTCAACCCAGTTACCAAGAGCACACTGTATACACTGTATGTTAGCCAACTTGACAATAAATTATATTAAAAAAAGACAAATAACCCAACTCTAAACTGAATGAGGGATTTGAATAGACATTCCTCCAGAACACATATGCAAATGGTCAGTAAGCACATGAAATGATGCTCAGCCCTACTAGTCATTATGGAAGTGCAAACCACATCTACACTGAGATACCACTTTACACTGTAGGATATTTAAACCCAAAATGCAGATAATAACAAGTGGTGGGGAGGATGTTCAGAATTTGGACAGTTCATACATTGCTCGTGAGAATGTAAAATGGTACAGCCACTTTGAAAAACCTTCTGGCAGTTGCTCAAAATGTTACATATATTTATGACCCAGCAATGCCATTCGAGAAAGTTACACATGCAAGAAAAATAGAAAATGTCCACTGTACATGAGTGTCCCTACCAACATGATTGCTAATACCACAAAAGTAAAAATAGCCTAAATGTTCATCAACTGATAAATGAGTAGACAAAATGGTACATATTCAGAAGGATATGGGACAGGAATGTGGAATGACTCCTAATGTGTATAGGCATTTTTTTTTTCTTCAGATGTTGAACATGTTTTAAAATTACATTGTAGTGACAGTGGTATAAATCCATAAATATAAAAATGAATAAAAGAATGAATGAAAGAGACTTTTCTTCTCACTTCATCAATGAGATTCAGCTCTCCTATCTTCAGGCCTAGAGATGGTAAAGGCTAGCCCAAAGTTACTGCTATGCTTTGCTGTTACCTTATTAAGCCATCTTAGTAAATCATCATTTTATAAATCAATACTCATTAAATTATCATTAAATCGAGGTTTTATAACACCCTCGATTTTTCTTTTGGATTCCCAAATGATACACAGTACTGTGATCTATGAAGGGAAGGGTGGAACAACACAAGTTTGTATTCACCACATTAGGACCAAGAAGTCAAGGCTTTCCTGAGAACTAAGACACAAAAGGATATTTTCCTGAGTTTGTTGAAACTATATCATGTAAAGGGCACCTGGGTTGCTCAGTGAGTTGGGCTTCCGACTCTTGATTTCAGCTCAGGTCATGTTGTCATGATTCATGGTAGCGAGCCCCTCTGTCAGCTCTGCACTCACAGCACAGAGCCTGCTTAGGATTTTTTCTCTCTCTCCCTCCTTCTCTGTCCCTCTCTCCCATTCATATTCTCTCTATACAAAATTAAAACAGGTAAGGAAAAAAAAAAAAACTACATGAAGTGCCTTTCTCAGTTGATAGATTTATTGGTACCACATTTCATTATAATTCTATTGTCTCGTATCTGTTCTACCAATCTGCATTATGTAATCAGAGCTTCAACCTGAACATTATTATTGCTAGTGTAGCCAATGTAAAGAATATAAAAGGCATGGTACCTTACCAGTTATGGTACATGGTATAGACAATAAATAAATACAGGAAGACCCATGTTTCCCGAGACAGAGAGGGATTTCTTGGCATTGAACAGTTACTGCTTGTGTCAACAATTCCCAGAGATAGTATGTCTACATATCTTATAAAGATGAATATCTCTGTTGTGTGGCTACTAGACTATTTTGCCTTCGTGGGAATTAGACTTTTAAATGCCACATCAGAGCCAAGATTAATTGTTCATGGAGCTATTGACCATTCAAAATTTATGACCTTCCCAATTCCCTTAAAAGACTTTGTTTCTTTACAAATCGTAAGAGATCAAACCTTTCCTGGTGGATTAAATGAAAACTCATGGAACATACTCCTGTGTATAATAATCCCAACCATACTAGCTGGAACACTCAAAGGGATAATAAAAAATTTGTTCCCCATTTGGGCCAGCAGTGGTAATGATAAATTCCATTCCCTTGGGGCATAACAAACAAGTTTATATTTATCAGCCAGTCTTATAAAAAATAACAGAATAGCATTGATTGCCTTTGGCCCATGGGTGGGGGCATCTATGCCATTGCTAATACTCCATGCTAAAAGAAAATTCAATCTGGCTAGGTCCTGCAACACGAATATTGATTACAGAGTACTAAGTACTTCTTTGCATTCACTGTCCTCACAGGTGATTCAAGCTTCAGGTTAATCAGCATTGAAAGTGAAAATGAGAACTACCCAAGTGACTTTATCTTCAAGCAATTTGGCAAGAGTGGTGGACTTGTGACAACCCTTGAAGCACTCTCCTGGGTTGACTTAGCACTGAAAACAAAAAGAAGTTCCCATACTTCCAGGAAATGGCTGACTGTTTTAGAGCCATAGTAAAAAGTAGCCATCAGAACCAGTTTCAACCTGATTCAATAATAAATGACAGCTCTCTACAGCCTTGGGAACAAGTACTTTGAGAACTGGATTTTAATAGCTAAACTTATCCTAGTGCATAAACCATAGGAAGTTCCTTGCAATGATAGTTCCTTACTTCTAATTTTGGCCAATCAAAGAAGAACTCACTCCAATGCACAGCCAGCTTCAGGAGCATGTGATTAATAAAGGACTTTGCCCTCTGAAAAGGTCCAGTGTGTGGCATTTAGTGATCTATGGTTATTATCTTAGAATTATTAATTTTATCCTTAAATGTGTATTCTATAAATGAAGTCCATTGGATCAATGAAGCATAAGTTAGCAGCTTGGATCCTTGGCTCATGTGCAACCCCACTACTCATCACCACTCTGCATTCTTAGGGCAGATGGTAGCTGAGAACCTTCCTAATCCCACTCAACCACCATTGCCAATTTCAGCCTCTCTAATGAGGGCCTCGGGATTGTTAGGAATTGGGTCCAAATAATAGGCCTAAGATTCCTATAAGGGTCTATGTTTAGGCTTTCCTAGAAAATGTGACATTAGACGGCAAAACAAAAATGCCATGACAGATCACCAGAGAGACAACGGGAGAAAGGAAAATGGGGTATCCCCCCTGCTTTTTGAAAAAAGGATATCACATTTTAATGTTGGAATGGGCCTTTAAATTATGGAGCTGGTTCTGTTCCAATGAATCCATTTCTCAATGCCAACCAATCAGCAGCCCTGTGCTTCTACCAATGACATCAACTCATTGATGTCAATGAAAGCCAGCCAATCCCTGAAACACTGTACTCCAGAAAATCCTTTCATAAAATCAACAATCTGCTCATCTGTGAGTAATTATGCCTGGAAAACATAACTTCTTATATACGTTTCAAAAAAATGCAATTTGGTGGGCTTCTGGATGTCTGTTATCTCCAGTATTGTGCAATGGTCTCCTAATTTGACAGAACCAACATTTTGCTATATGAGGACGCCAGAGATCTGGTATATTTCCAGTTCTTTCACACTGAAAAGAATTTTTTGAAACAGAGGGTTGTTAGAATTGGTAAGATGTGCTAAAAAATACCATTGATTCTCTTCTCAAAAATATTTTTCCCCTATATACCAGTAAAAAACTTTATTGCTGAATTCAAGAATTTGGCTTTCATAACATTATCATTCCAGGTTCAGAAGGCAAACTAAGAAAAACTTCTCCAACCTGATTACACTATGTAATTGCCAAACAGCAAGTGTTTAATAAATATTCAATTGAATAAATTCATTTATTCAAGAACACATTAATGAATAATTGATTGCTCCTCACAACTCCTAGTTGAAATCACATTCAAAATGGAAGCAAATGGAATGCAAAGTCTAGAAAACCAAAAATTTTAAATCCCAGCACTGTGGTACAAGTAAAATAAAAATGTACTGGAGGTTCCTAAATGTAAATATATATTAAAGACTCTAGACCAAACAGGAAGTATCATAAAAGCAAGAAATATATAAGAGAAAGCTTATCAATGGGACTTATTAGAAATTTAAGACAAAGTCAAGAAAGTAATAGAATTATGGCCCAAATTTAATATCTACATTATCAGCTTGAGCTTACTATAAATCAGTTAAAAAAAAATAGTATCCAGAAATGTATTTTCACATGCATACTATGCATTTATATATAATGGTTTGAGAGGAATAATAAAGCAAATGTTTAGATGATATTGCATATAAATCCAACTTGTATTAATTTATTATCTCTTCCTATACTATGATGTCAAAATAAATTGGTAATAAATGTGTAAATTTATTTTGCCCTACCATTAATATAGAAAACATTGAGATATTTATTATCCCCAAATTATGACATGAATCTGTTACTCTACACTCTCATTATTTTATTATTAACCTAATTCTCACTTTAATATAAAATTCAAGAGTGTCTAAAATAAAACTAGTTAGAATGGTATTAACCATTCTGTGTTGGTATTTTACTGCTATTTCTCATCTAATATTTTCAGTAATGAACTTGACTGTAAGACACTATTGCTGCTGTAAATGCATGGTCTGTTAGTTTAATACGCTTATTGTCATTGACATTTATTTTTCCTAGTAGGGAGAGCATTTTAGCACATCATAAAATACAAATAAACGAAATAATAGAAATCATAGATTCTTTTGTTGTTTTGCTGTGCTTAGATTTGGTTTATAGTTTGGTAAAATAAACAGAAAAGAAGAAAGCTGAGATCACTGATCATGTAATAGTATCATTTAGTCCTACATATGCATATAAGTAGATGTCCTGTCTTTGGGAATACATGTTAATCTACTCTTTGAAAAATAGCGTTAAAATTAAAGAGATGTTCATGTGATGCCTGGGTGTCTCAGTCGGTTAAGCGTCCCACTTAGGCTCAGGTCATGATTTCACTCTGCTGTCAGTTTAGAACCTGGAGCTTGAATTGGATTCTAGGTCTCCCTCTCTCTCTGACCCTCCCCCACTCATGCTCTTTCAAAAACTGAATAAATGTTAAAAAAAAAAAAACAAAAAAAACAAAAAAAAAACAACTTAGGGACAGGTAGGAAGATGGCGGCATAGGAGGACGCTGGGCTCACCGTGCATCCTGCTGATCACTTAGATTCCACCTACACCTGCCTAAAGAACCCAGAAAACCGCCAGAGGATTAGCAGAACGGAGTCTCTGGAGCCAAGCGCAGACCAGAGGCCCACTGAAGAGGGTAGGAAGGGCGGTGAGGTGGTGCGTGCTCCATGGACTGGCGGGAGGGAGCCGGGGCAGAGGGGTGGCCTGCTGGCCAAGCAGAGCCCCCGAGTCTGGCTTGCAAAAGTGGAGGGGCCGAACAGAGTGTGTTCTGACAGCAAGCGGGACTTAGCATCTGGGAGGTCGTAAGTTAACAGCTCTGCTCAGAAAGCAGGAAGGCTGGAGGACAAAGGGAGGGAGAGTTGCTGAACCCCGGGACGACAGAGCTCAGTTAGGCGGGGAACAAAGGCACTCGCCAGCGCCATCTCCCTTGCCCATCCCCCAGCCAAATCCCAAAGGAACCAGTTCCTGCCAGGGAAATTCCTTGCTCCGTGCAAACACCCAACGCTGTGCTTCTGCGGAGCCACCCCTACGGCAGCGGGTCTGACTCCCTCCCGCTGCCACAGGGCCCCTCCTGAAGTGGATCACCTAAGGAGAAGCCAGCTAAGCCTGCCCCTCCTGCCCCCGTGCACCTTGCCTACCCACCCCAGCTAATACACCAGATCCGCAGCACCACAAGCCTGTCAGTGTGCAAGTAGACCAGACAGGCCATGGCACCCCGCAGTGAATCCCGCCCCTAGGAGAGGGGAAGAGAAGGCACACACCAGTCTGACTGTGGCCCCAGCGGTGGGCTGGGGTCAGACATCAGGTCTGACTGAAGCCTTGCCCACCAATGCAAGTTATTCAAGACAGCACAGGGGAAGTGCTCCGCAGTCCCGCACCACTCCAGGGACTATCCAAAATGACGAAACGGAAGAATTCCCCTCAGAAAAACATCCAGGAAATAACAACAGCTAATGAACTGATCAAAAATGATTTAAACAATATAACAGAAAGTGAATTTAGAATAATAGTCATAAAATTAATCGCTGGCTTGAAAACAGTATAAAGGACAGCAGAGAATCTCTTGCTACAGAGATCAAGGGACTAAGGAACAGCCAGGAGGAGCTGAAAAATGCTATCAATGAACTGCAAAATAAAATGGAGACAACTATGGCTCGGATTGAAGAGGCAGAGGAGAGAATAGGTGAACTAGAAGATAAAGTTATGGAAAAAGAAGAAGCTGAGAAAAAGAGAGATAAAAAAAATCCAGGAGTATGAGGGGAAAATTAGAGAACTAAGTGATGCACTAAAGAGAAATAATCTACATATAATTGGTATTCCAGAGGAGGAAGAGAGAGGGAAAGGTGCTCAAGGGGTACTTCAAGAAATAATAGCTGAGAACTTCCCTGAAATTGGGAAGGAAAAAGGCATTGAAATCCAAGAGGCAAAGAGAACTCCCTTCAGATGTAACTTGAATCAATCTTCTGCACGACATATCATAGTGAAACTGGCAAAAACAAGGATAAAGAGAAAATTCTGAAAGCAGCTTGGGATCAACGTGCTCTAACATATAAAGGGAGAGCTATAAGACTCGTGACCGATCTCTCTACTGAAACTTGGCAGGCCAGAAAGGAATGGCAGGAGATCTTCCATGTGATGAACAGAAAAAAAATATGCAGCCGAGAATCCTTTATCCAGCAAGCCTGTCATTTAGAATAGAAGGAGAGATAAAGGTCTTCCCACACAAACAAAAACTGAAGGAATTCGTCACCACTAAACCAGCCCTACAAGAGATCCTAAGGGGGATCCTGTGAGACAAAGTACCAGAGACATCACCACAAGCATGAAACCTACGGACATCACAATGACTCTAAACCCATATCTTTCTATAATAACATTGAATGTAAATGGATTAAATGAGCCAACCAAAAGACATAGGGTATCAGAATGGATAAAAAAACAAGACCCATCTATTTGCTGTCTACAAGAGACTCATTTTAGATCTGAGGACACCTTTAGATTGAGAGTGAGGGGATGGAGAACTATTTATCATGCTCCTGGAAGCCAAAAGAAAGCTGGAGTAGCCATACTTATATCAGACAAACTAGACTTTAAATTAAAGGCTGTAACAAGAGATGGAGAAGGGCATTATATAATAATTACAGGGTCTATCCATCAGGAAGAGCTAACAATTATAAATGTCTATGCGCCGAATACCGGAGCCCCCAGATATATAAAACAATTACTCATAAACATAAGCAACCTTATTGATAAGAATGTGGTCATTGCAGGGGACTTTAACACTCCACTTACAGAAATGGATAGATCATCTAGACACACGGTCAATAAAGAAACAAGGGCCCTGAATGATACATTGGATCAGATGGACTTGACAGATATATTTAGAACTCTGCATCCCAAAGCAACAGAATATACTTTCTTCTCGAGTGCACATGGAACATTCTCCAAGATAGATCATTTACTGGGTCACAAAACAGCCCTTCATAAGTTTACAAGAATTGAAATCATACCATGCATACTTTCAGACCACAATGCTATGAAGCTTGAAATCAACCACAGGAAAAAGTCTGGAAAACCTCCAAAAGCATGGAGGTTAAAGAACACCCTACTAACGAATGAGTGGGTCAACCAGGCAATTAGAGAAGAAATTAAAAAATATATGGAAACAAACGAAAATGAAAATACAACAATCCAAACGCTTTGGGACGCAGCGAAGGCAGTCCTGAGAGGAAAATACATTGCAATCCAGGCCTATCTCAAGAAACAAGAAAAATCCCAAATACAAAATCTAACAGCACACCTAAAGGAAATAGAAGCAGAACAGCAAAGGCAGCCTAAACCCAGCAGAAGAAGAGAAATCATAAAGATCAGAGCATAAATAAACAATATAGAATCTAAAAAAACTGTAGAGCAGATCAACGAAACCAAGAGTTGGTTCTTTGAAAAAATAAACAAAATTGACAAACCTCTAGCCAGGCTTCTCAAAAAGAAAAGGGAGATGACCCAAATAGATAAAATCATGAATGAAAATGGAATTATGACAACCAATCCCTCAGAGATACAAACAATTATCAGGGAATACTATGAAAAATTATATGCCAACAAATTGGACAACCTGGAAGAAATGGACAAATTCCTAAACACCCACACTCTTCCAAAACTCAATCAGGAGGAAATAGAAAGCTTGAACAGACCCATAACCAGCGAAGAAATTGAATTGGTTATCAAAAATCTCCCAACAAATAAGAGTCCAGGACCAGATGGCTTCCCAGGGGAGTTCTACCAGACGTTTAAAGCAGAGATAATACCTATCCTTCTCAAGCTATTCCAAGAAATAGAAAGGGAAGGAAAACTTCCAGACTCATTCTATGAAGCCAGTATTACTTTGATTACCAAACCAGAGACCCAGTAAAAAAAGAGAACTACAGGCCAATATCCCTGATGAATATGGATGCAAAAATTCTCAATAAGATACTAGCAAATCGAATTCAACAGCATATAAAAAGAATTATTCACCATGATCAAGTGGGATCCATTCCTGGGATGCAGGGCTGGTTCAACATTCGCAAATCAATCAACATGATACATCACATTAATAAAAGAAAAGATAAGAACCATATGATCCTGTCAATTGATGCAGAAAAGGCCTTTGACAAAATTCAGCACCGTTTCTTAATAAAAGCCCTTGAGAAAGTCGGGATAGAAGGAACATACTTAAAGATCATAAAAGCCATTTATGAAAAGCCCACAGCTAACATCATCCTCAATGGGGAAAAACTGAGAGCTTTTCCCCTGAGATCAGGAACACGACAGGGATGTCCACTCTCACTGCTGTTGTTTAACATAGTGTTGGAAGTTCGAGCATCAGCAATCAGACAACAAAAGGAAATCAAAGGCATCAAAATTGGCAAAGATGAAGTCAAGCTTTCACTTTTTGCAGATGACATGATACTATACATGGAAAATCCGATAGACTCCACCAAAAGTCTGCTAGAACTGATACATGAATTCAGCAAAGTTGCAGGATACAAAATCAATGGACAGAAATCAGTTGAATTCTTATACACTAACAATGAAGCAACAGGAAGACAAATAAAGAAACTGATCCCATTCACAATTGCACCAAGAAGCATAAAATACCTAGGAATAAATCTAACCAAAGATGTAAAAGATCTGTATGCTGAAAACTATAGAAAGCTTATGAAGGTAATTGAAGAAGATATAAGGAAATGGAAAGACATTCCCTGCTCATGGATTGGAAGAATAAATACTGTCAAAATGTCAATACTACCCAAAGCTATCTACACATTCAATGCAATCCCAATCAAAATTGCACCAGCATTCTTCTCGAAACTAGAATAAGCAATCCTAAAATTCACATGGAACCACAAAAGGCCCCGAATAGCCAAAGTAATTTTGAAGAAGAAGACCAAAGCAGGAGTCATCACAATCCCAGACTTTAGCCTCTACTACAAAGCTGTCATCATCAAGACAGCATGGTATTGGCACAAAAACAGACACATAGACCAATGGAATAGAATAGAAACCCCAGAACTAGACCCACAAACGTATGGCCAACTCATCTTTGACAAAGCAGGAAAGAACATCCAATGGAAAAAAGACAGTCTCTTTAACAAATGGTGATGGGAGAACTGGACAGCAACATGCAGAAGGTTAAAACTAGACCACTTTCTCACACCATTCACAAAAATAAACTCAAAATGGATCAAGGACCTGAAAGTGAGACAGGAAACCATCCAAACCCTAGAGGAGAAAGCAGGAAAAGACCTCTCTGACCTCAGCCGTAGCCATCTCTTACTCGACACATCCCCAAAGGCAAGGGAATTAAAAGCAAAAATGAACTATTGGGACCTTATGAAGATAAAAGCTTCTGCACAGCAAAGGAAACAACCAACAAAACTAAAAGGCAACCAACAGAATGGGAAAAGATATTTGCAAATGACATATCGGACAAAGGGCTAGTATCCAAAATCTATAAAGAGCTCACCAAACTCCACACCCGAAAAACAAATAACCCAGTGAAGAAATGGGCAGAAAACATGAATAGACACTTCTCTAAAGAAGACATCCGGATGGCCAACAGGCATATGAAAAGATGCTCAACGTTGCTCCTTATCAGGGAAATACAAATCAAAACCACACTCAGATATCATCTCACGCCAGTCAGAGTGGCCAAAATGAACAAATCAGGAGACTATAGATGCTGGAGAGGATGTGGAGAAACAGGAACCCTCTTGCACTGTTGGTGGGAATGCAAATTGGTGCAGCCACTCTGGAAAACAGTGTGGAGGTTCCTCAGAAAATTAAAAATAGACCTACTCTATGACCCAGCAATAGCACTTCTAGGAATTTACCCAAGGGATACAGGAGTACTGATGCATAGGGGCACTTGTACCCCGATGTTTATAGCAGCACTCTCAACAATAGCCAAATTATGGAAAGAGCCTAAATGTCCATCCACTGATGAATGGATAAAGAAATTGTGGTTTATATACACAATGGAGTAGTATGTGGCAATGAGAAAGAACGAAATATGGCCTTTTGTAGCAACGTGGATGGAACTGGAAAGTGTGATGCTAAGTGAAATAAGTCATACAGAGAAAGACAGATGCCATATGTTTTCACTCTTATGTGGATCCTGAGAAACTTAACAGAAGTCCATGGGGGAGGGGAGGGGAAGAAAAAAAAAAGAGGTTAGAGTGGGAGAGAGCCAAAGCATAAGAGATTGTTAAAAACTGAGAACAAACTGAGGGTTGATGGGGGGTGGGAGGGAGGGGAGGGTGGGTGATGGGTATTGAGGAGGGCACCTTTTGGGATGAGCACTGGGTGTTGTATGGAAACCAATTTGACAATAAATTTCATATACTGAAAAAAAATAAAAAAAAAAACTTAAAAAAAATAGGAGAAGTTCATATCATATTGAAGTGAATAAATGAACAGGAAAATAACTGCCAAGAGATCCTGGAAAGGACCCAGTATTTTTCTTTTCACTTATGTAAAAGTAAAAATTAATATGAATGCAGAGTAAACAATCTTTTCATCATATAAAATATAAATAATTTTAATGTAAGAAATGTGTTGTTTAACATACTATCTTATATATTCTGTGTGGTTATTTTCATCCAAGGTATAAGGTTGAGTTGTCTGAAATAAACATGGAACACCTTTTTTCTTCTTTTATGAAATCAAACTAAATATACACTTTGGCAGTTGTGTCTTGTGAAGGAGAGTACTTTCTAAGATATTTATGTACAACAAGAATGATTAAAATATACAAATTAAGGACTTTATGACAATTTAATTTTGCAACGTGAGTTTTAAAAATTTATACTTCTACATGGCAAGACAGATAATCCAGGGAAACTTCCCATGAATTTCCCTCTGCTTGAAAATAAAAAAATATGGTTACTAATAAACCACAGGTCAAAGAAAATATCTCAATATGAAGTATAAAATAAATAGTATAAAATATTTTAAACTCAATTGTACCACATAAAGAAAATGTGTAGAGGAAGCTAAAGTTGTAGATATAAAGAAAAATAAACATATTAGAAAAAGAAAAAAAGGCTGAAAATATAGAAGAGAGTCAGCAAGGCCTGAAATTTCATCTTTGTGAAAACTAATATAAGTGATAAACACCAGTTTAGACTGAACAAAAGAAAGAGCATAAATAATCACCAAGAGCAGTTTAAAAAGGGGAGAGGACTAAAGATCCTACAGGCATTGAAAGATCCTAAGATACTGTAGTATTTATGGCAGTGGTCCTAAAAATAGAGATGATATGACAAAATTCCTAGGAAAATACAATCAATACCCACAGAACAAATAGAAATTCTGCATATAGCCATTAAAGTAATTACGGGCTTTATTTCATTATCTCACCACATCAAAGTGAATTTGACCAAGTGTACTTTTAACAAGCACATCACAAAATTAGAGGATAAATCTCAAAGTCAATGAATGCCTAAAATACCACCCATTATCTTTACTTTGGTAAAATCCAGCTCTATTGAGTTCTATTATCAGTATGCCATACCTATCATAGTCCATATGGGAAGAGTTGTTGTTTGCACCAGGAAGAGAGATGTGGGAAACATTACTTGCTTATTTCTATGATGTTATCAGTACCAGATCTGCTGAGCCGCTATTTTCTTACGTCTCTCCTAGAAATCTGGAATCGTACTGTGTTCTCAGTGTACCCACTCTTTCCAAGATTATTAATATTGTCACCTTCCAACCTTCTTCTTCACGTATCCATTGACATGTTAAAACCTCTGACAGTAAGCAGAAAATCTGGAGGAGCTACCATGAAATTGTTTGCATTGAGCTTCAGAATTCTAGAGACATCATAATTGAAAACCGGAGTATTACACTTAAAAATATTTTTTACCAAAGAAAAAATTATGTGATGTCATTTTTCAGTATGTTCTTGAAGAGTACTACTTGTAATTTAAGTGATGTTTTTTGGAGCACCTGGGTGGCTCAGTCAGTTAAGCGTCCAACTTCAGTTCAGGTGATGGTCTCATGGTTCGTGGGTTTGAGCCCCTCATCAGACTTTGTGCTGGCAGCTCAGAGCCTGGAGCCTGCTTCAGATTCTGTGTCTCCCTCTCTTTCTGACCCTCCCCTGCTAATGCTCTCTCTTTCTCTCTAGCAAAAATAAACAAACATTTAAAAATTTTTTAATAAAAAATAAAATGGTGTTTTATCAACACCAATGCAATCCTCTACTTGTAGATGAGCGATAATCACTATAGCACAGGCCCTCTCACCTCTTAAGAAAAAGTGCTTCTCTGTAAGTGAAAAAAAAATAGGTTTCCCTTGATCCTCTATCTTGGAGTAACCTCAGAAAATTATTCAGGCAGAAATATTCATAGAGAAAAGTTTTCAAAATTCATGGGCTTGCACCTGAGTGGTTTATCTTGTCTTCACACTTAGGAAAAAACCCCACAATTCAGCTTAGCTATGAATCAACTTCAACAGGATAAATGGGCTACCATTACCACTATAGGCCTAACAAAACTACATAGGACCAGTTGAGGGATGATGGACCGGTTCCAGTACACCATATTCCCTATGCTTTACATGATGTCCTATGAGAGAGCATTTTGCACCTCCAAAGAACTAGTTTTCTGGAACAGTGTAAAGGGAATAATCAGCATGGGAGTGGGCTGACAGGAAATGCTGTGGATGACTATGCAATTCTTTCAGGTTAGTAGTATATTTCCATGTGTTCCCAGGCAGTAGGCAGTGCCAGAGGCCACTACAAGAGATCGGAACTTTGTGGCTACCCTAATTAATAGCCCAGAAATTTAAACAATCTAGAGAAAGAAACTCAAGTATAACACTAAGGAAAGTCATTAAAATGAAAGAAAAAAAAAAAGAGAGAGAGAAAATAATCCATTAAAGAATGGTTCTTTGAAAAGATACAACCTTGGGGCACCTGGGTCGCTCAATTGGTTGGAGCATCTGACTTTGGCTCAGGTCATGATCTAACTGTTATGAGTTCAAGCCCCACTTCAGGCTCTATGGTCACAGCTCAGAGCCTGGAGCCTGCTTCAGATTCTGTGTCTCCCTCTCTCTCTGCCCCCTCTGCTGCTCGCATTCTGTCTGTGCCTCTCATAAATGAATAAATACTAAAAATAATTATTGAAAAGATACAACCTTTAGCAAGACTCACCAACCAAAAAGAAAGCTTAACTAAAATCAGAAATTACAGAGAATTTAACAACCAACACCACAGAAATCAAAGAATTGTAAGAGATTACTATGAAAAATTTTATGCTAACAACTGGACAACCTAGAAGAGATAAAAACCTAGAAACATACCAATATTCCAAGACTGAACCAGGAAGGCAAAGAAAATCCAGACAGACTGATCGCAGGCAGTAAATTACATCAGTTAAAAAAAAAAATCTTCCAGCAAACAAAATTCCAGGATGTTATGGTTTCTCAGGTAAACTCTACTGAACATTTACAGAAAAGTTAATACCTGTTTTGCTCAAATATTCCAAACAATTATAGAAGAAGAAATGCTTACAAATTCATTATTTGAGGCCACCATCATCCTTATACCAAACCATCCCAACACACCACACCACACCACACCACACACACACACACACACACACACGAGAGAAGAGAAAGGAAAATAAAAGAACGGGTTGATATCCCTGATTAACATAAATAAAAAATCAACAAAATATTAGCAAACCAAATTCAAAAACATATAACAAGGATTATTCACCAGTATGAAGTGGGACTTATTCCAGAGATTTAAGTATGTTTCAATATTCACAAATGAACATGATACACGACGCTAACAAAAGATAAATATCATAGGATCTTCTCAAAAAAGAATAGCATCTGACAAAATTCAACATGTATTCATGATAAAAACTCTCAGCAAAGTGGGTATAGAGGTAACATATCTCAACATAAGAAAGACCATATAGGTCAAACCCACAGCTAACATCATACTAAATGGCAAAAAGCCAAAACTTGGACTCTGTGATAAAGAATAAGACAAGGATGTTCATCCACTTTTATTCAACATAGTGATGGAAGTGCTAGCCACAGCAATCAAACAAGGGAAAGAATTAAAAGACATCCAGACTTGTAAGGAAAAAATAAAACTGTAACTTTTTGCAGATGACATGATACTATATACAGAAAACCCTTAAGATTCCACCAAAGAAGAAAAACCCATTAGAATAAATAAGTTCAGTAAAGTTGCAGGATACAAATTTGATGTATGAAAGTCTACTGCATTTCTATACCAGTAATGAACTAGCACAAGGAGAAATTAAGAAAATCCCATTAAGAATAATACCAAAAAGAGGTGCCTGGGTGGCTCAATCATTTAAGTGTCTGATGGCTCAGGTTAGGATCTCATGGTTCATGAGTTCGAGTCCTGCAATGGGCTCTGTGCTGACAGCTTAGAGCCCGGATCCTGCTTTGGATTCTGTGTCTCCCTCTCTCTCTTGCCCCTCCCCCACTCATACTTTGTCTTTGTCTCTGTCTCTCTCTCTCAAAAATAAATCATCATTAAAAATTTTTTTTTAAAAAGAATACCAAAAAGAATAAAATACGTAGGAAGAAATTTAACAAGGAAGTGAAAAGACCATACTCTGACAACTATAGACATTGATGAAAAAAACTTATGATAACAGAAATAAATAGAAATATATACCATACTGAGGGACTACAAGAATCATTATTGTTAAATGGTCACACTGCCCCCAAAAATCTATAGATTTAATGTGATCCCTACCAAAACACCAATATTTGTTTTGTTTTTCACAGAAGTGTAAAAAATAATCCTAAAATTTGTAGGCAATTACCAAGGATCTCTAAAGTCAAAGTGATCTTGAGAAAGAACAAAGCTGGAGGTATCACAATCCCAAATTTAAAACCATATTACAAGCCTGTATTAATAAGAGCAGTATATTACTAACACAAAAACAGACAAATAGATCAGTGGAAAAGAATACAGAGCCCAGAAATAAATTCATGTTTATGTGGTCAATCTTTGACAAAGTAGGCAAGAATATATAGTGGGAAAAGGTTTCTTCCATAAATGGTATTGGGAAAAGAACAGCTACGTGCAGAAGAATGAAACTGGACCACTTTTTTTTTTTTAATGTTTATTTTTAAGAGAGAGAGAAAGAGACAAAGCACAAGCAAGGGAGGGGCAGAGATAAAGGGAGACACAGAATATGAAGCAGGCCCCAGGCTCTAAGCTGTTAGCATACAGCCTGACTCAGGGCTTGAACTCACAGACTGGGAGATCATGACCTGAGTCCAACTCTGATGCTTAACAGACCGAGCCACCCAGGTGCTCTGTCGACCACTTTCATATACCATATATAGAAAAGAACTCAAAATGGATTACAAACCTAAATGTGAAACCTGAATCCACAAAAGTCCTAGAAGATAACATAGGCAGTAAAATCTTGGACATCAATCTTAGCACTATATATATAAATTTTTGTATCTGTCTCCTCAGGCAAGGGCAACAAAGGAAAAATAAAATATTGTGACAAGATGGATGGACCTAAAGAGTATACTGCTAAGTGAAATAAGTCAGACAGAGAAAGACAAACACCATGTAATTTCATTTATATGTGGAATCTAAAAAAGAAAAACAAACAGAAACAGACACATAAATATAGGGAACTGGTTGTTGCCAGAAGGGTGGGGTTTAGGAGATGGGTGAAATAGGTTAATGGCATTAAGAATACAAACACCTAGTTATAAAATAAGATAAAGGGATGAAAAGTGCAGCATTGGGAATACAGTCAGTAAGATTATAATAACTTTCTGTGGTGACAGATGGGAACCTTGTGTCATGCTGAGCATTTCTTGATGTACATAGATATAGGATCACCATGTTCTATACTTGAAACTCATAATACTCTGTCAACTATAACTCAAAAATATATAATTACATAAAAATAATAGAATACGAGTAAGATAAAAGACTTTCTGGATTTAAAAGACTTTGGGGTGCCTGGGGGACTGAGTTGAGCATCTGACTCTGGGTTCTGGCTCAGGTCACAATCCCAGGGGTGTGGGATTGAGCCCCGTGTTAGGCTCTGCAGTGAGCATACAGACATCTTGAGATTCTCCCTCTCTCTCTCTCTCTCTTCATCTGCCCCTCCGCCACTCACTCAAGAGTGCTCCCTCAAAGTAAATAAACCTTCAAACGTGTATATAAAAAATGGAACTCAGAAGGAAAAACAATAAAAGAAAGAATATTGATCTATGATAACTAACATGATCATATCATGATGCACTGAGCACATACTTGGCCTGAGCACTGGATAATTTGTCTCTTGGATATGGTTAACTGGGCATCTCATTCTTCAGCTTGCATATGTCATTCGTTTTCCTAAGCTGATCTGAATGTTCTAGTCTTCATTTGTCTTGTATTAGACATTAGGCATCCTCCTCAGGATAATATGCTGATGAAGTAATTCATTCGTAAATGATGACATTAATCCAGGATACAGTAATACACAGTAGATGGAGTAGTTTCAACTTATTTATTTAGAGAGAAGGTGGGGCGCAGAGGGAGAGAGAATCTTAAGCAGACTCCACGCCCAGTGCAGAGCCTAACATGGGGCTCAATCTCATGACCATGAGATCATGACCTGAGCAGAATCAAGAGCCAGATGCTTAAGCGACTGAGCCACCCAGGTGCCCCCAGTGATGTTTCAATATAGAAAATTTTGCACGCACTGCTGATCTGTGCCTCATTCACTAACATGAGTAGACTCAGTGCACAGGTTCAGGGTCTGCATACATCAAGGTGGCTTCACTTATCCTTCCTAGATCCACCACTATATGGGCACAATCCTCAGGCCTGGGTGACAGAAAATCACATTCGTGAGCTGTTAACAACTGTAGTTATTGTTCCACTGATTTTCTTCCTCCACCCTGCCACCAGGAAGGATTGAGCCCTCTTAAAGGCATCAGGATTTGTAAAGACCTGATGAGTATGATGCTGGAAGTCATAATAATTACAACTGCCACAGAAACTCTTTAGCAACAGTATTCCATCATTCATATGAATTGTTTCAGGGAGCCCGCAAAACAATTATGATGTCCATACATTATCCCCTTTGGCAAAAGGATAAACCAAGGTTCAGGAATGTTAAAAAGGTATGTCCTAAATTACCCAATCAGCAATTAGTAGAGGTGTGAAAGCATACTGATCAAAATTTGTGAATTTCAGATATTGAACTAGTCGTAACAGAAGGGGTCTATATTTCATAACAGGGAATAGGGATGCTTTCCTTCTAACCCTCAATACACAACTGCACAGGTAGCTCTCTTTTCTGTTTAAATACCTTGCTGGGTTTTAGCTAAACCTAAAGCTACTGTAAGATACAAACTTGAAGCTACTGTAGCATACAAAGGTAATTTAGAAAAACAAACAGTACCTATTTTCTATAGGTACTAGAAAATAATGCCTGGTTTTCTTGTAAATAACCCACTGTGTCTGCATCAAGTGTTTGCAATAGTCTCATGTTGGCACATACCAAGCTGTGTGTTCACAGCACAGATATGGCCTCAGGCTTTAAAAATCTGCCCAGGGTTGAAAAGCCCTTGGTCTATCCAGAGTGTATCTATTCATGTTTGTGTTTGTGCATGTAAACAAACAGTCACTTGCCCATCTGTTTGTTTTATCATTTACTACTCCCAGCAAAGGAACAGTTTGTAAGTCTGACCAATATAAGCTTAGAATCATGTCGAGTCACCTTGGGCCTGTTTGAGTTGTACCCTCAGTACAAAATCAGGAAGTAAGAAAATGAGAGTTTGGCTTACGAACAACAATTTGTTTGGGGGCTTTGATCAGTGTGCTAGAGAAATGCATTATCACCAAAGGAAAAACCGCATTTCAAAAACCTGCTACTTAGAATTTGCTTAAACTTAATGAGACTCACATCTATTGTATTCGGTAATTCCACAGTTAGAGCTTATCATTTTAGGACTATTTCTGGCAGTATTCTTGTACATCTAGCAACAGAGTTCAATTATATGCAGGGATTAAACTGAACCACAAAGCAAGACATTTTGCTTGTTCTTATGATTTCTGTTTTTGTTTTTAGTGCCTAGAAAATGTCCTTGAATTGATTTATTTTGAAAATCAAAATATGTAGGAAGAGAGCTCAGAATTCATTTAAATATTGGCTTTTTCTTTACTATTACTGATTTCTTCCTTCAGAGAATGGATTCTACTAAAACAATAATATATTTCAATACAATGTTTAGTTTTAAAGGAGTCACTTTCCTGAAAGGAAAAATCAGTAATAGTAGAAAAAGATTTTATTTAAATAAATTAAAAATACACTTATCTTGGGGCGTATGGGTGGCTCCATCAGATGAGTGTCTGACTTTGGCTCAGGTCATGATCTCCTGGTTTCATAAGTTTGAGCCCCGCTTGCGGCTCTGTGCTAACAGCTCAGAGCCTGGAACTTGCTTCAGATTCTGTGTCTCCCTGTCTCTCTGCCCCTCCCCCACTCACACTCTGTCTGTCTGTCTGTCTGTCTCTCTCTCTCTCTCAAAAATGAATGTTAAAAAGTTTAAAAAAAGAATATACTTATCTTGATGAGCACTGAGAATTGTATAGAATTATTGAATCATTATATTGTATGCCTGAAAATGATATAATATTGTATGTTAACTATGCTTCAACAACAAAGAAAGAAATCAAGAAAGAGGAGTCCTTGGATGATTCCAAACTCTGGTAAACAGGGAAAATTTTTCTTTTTATTTTAAGATAACTCTGAAAGACGTACTGTCTCCTTAAGAAAAAAAGGACAATATTCATTAATATTATATTGTTTCTATTAACAGTTCTGGGGCAGCTGTATCAGAAATGACCATTTCAAAAGTAGTCATGTGTCCAAGTAGGTCATCAACCCTATGTCTGTAAAACCACAATGGGGTCTTCAAATCCCATTGTACAGAGTAGTCTAAAGAAGAGCCTTGGGGGATAGATGATGAAATGGCTCAAGAGGAAGCACAATTTAAGAAAAACTCAGGTGAGTAGCATCAGGAAACTGAGCCCAACATACACTATGAAAATAAACATTTTGGAGCACCTGGGTGGCTCAGTTAGTTGAGAATCTGACTTCAGTTCAGGTCATAATCTCAGTGTTCTTGAGTTTGAGCCCCACATCAGGCTCTCTGCTGTCAGTATAGAGCCCACTTTTAATCCTCTGTCTCCCTCTTTCTCTGCTCTCCTTCACTTGTGCTTTCTCAAAAATAAACAAAGATTTAAAAAAAAGAAAATGAACTTTTCTTCTATAAAAAGGAGCCTGTTTCAGTCACTTAACCCAGCAGCATATGACTGGGCTTACATGTCAAAAAAAGCCAGATAAGAGAAGGATATAAAAGGTGAACAAGAAAAGAAGTAATAGCAACAACATTTAGAGTAGAAAACTGTAAGTAACAGAATTTTCCATCTTTGTGTGTGAAGAGAGATTTAAAAAGCCCTGCTACTAATTCCCCACAGCCTTAGTCTCAGCAGAATCAAGTAAGGCAGAAGACCAGGCATGCTTGAGGAGGAGAAAGTGATTCAACAATTCAGATGTGGATGCGTTGGATGCACTGAGTCAGTTTTAGATTTGTGCACTGATTTTTCAACTAATCAAGAAATACATAGCAAGCCATTATTACAGTTCTTCTTAGATCCTTTGTTTCAAAATTAAAATTAAAGAAGTTCACACCAGGGCTGCTTAAGTAAAAACAGCAATACCAACTATCTCATTGTGGCCATGCTTTCTGGGTCGGAAACGCTCGAATCTTTAGGGAGCCATGAATTAAAAACATTCTGAGCAAGTGTTCCTGGTTTAGACCCACTCACAGTCTACAAAGCGGAAAGAGGGTTGGAGGTAGGGCCTAACAATGAATTCTAGATTCTTCATTAAATCTTCATAGGTTTCTAACACATTTAGAAACCGTGTTTTGTTATTTAGTTTCATATAATTACAATACTCATCTAAAATGTACTGGAGAAATCTTCCCAAAATAAAATTAAAACAGAAATGTTGAAATTAGGAGTTATTTAAGATTTTTTTTGGCCACTAGCTAGATTCATCTTATTAACCCTCTCATACCTGCCACTGAAAGACATATAGAAGATGCAAAAGAACAGTGGCACTAGAAGCTCTATTTATTATACTAGGTCTAATCACATGCTACATTCTGACAATTTTAACGCAAGTACAGATTGGCTGTTTTGAAAAATAATTAGCAACTCTCTCAGGACTTGACCTTTTAAAAAGCAAAGTACGGTCCAAGGATCAAGAATTATTATACAGTTTACATATGCCCAGATATTTTAAAGTTATCTCAGTTTATCAAAACAAAAGGAAGAAGCACAAATCTGTTCGCACTTTTCATGACATAACACTTTTGAAGGAATATGAACAACTCTCTCCCATCTCACACCTCTCACACCTCTAGCAGTACCTGTCTTTGTGTGTATGTATAGAAGCAGTCGATTTTAGGAATCTGGCAACATCAGAGGGAAAGAAGATGAGTAGGAGTGAATTTTTATCTTGACAGGTGGCAAGTGTAAATTAGGATACATTTACATAGGAATAAAAAGGAAGAATAATGACAAGAAGTGTATTCTGGGCATTACACATTTTCTGAGTGGAGTATGATAGGTCCTTTCAAATTCTTTAAAATTAAAAACCTTTATCTTCTTGTAGACATCATATTAGATCATGAGAAAAAGAGAATATTGTTTATACCAGCAGACCCACTAGAAATATCTGCTAGATATACACATTAACCTAGATTTTGTGAAAGTGAAACTATCTTAGGTTTAAGATCTAAAAATATAATCAAAGAATTATTTCTCCATCTATTACCCGCCCCCCCCCCCATGCCCCGGAGGAGGGAGCTGACACTAAAACCAATTTTTTTAACTTCAAAACAGAAAAAGATCAAAGCCTCCCTACTCATTTAATAAATCTTGAATCATCCTAACACCAGTATGACAAAGATAGCACTAATATAAAAGTTACACCTGAGATATCTCTCTTTTAACAAGTATTGAGTGATAAAGTGTACAATGTTCATGAAAACATGCATAAAATAATTAAAAGACTAAGTATATAAATAAATAGCAAAAATTAATATACGCGTAATTATAAACTGATGGCTTCAGATCTATACACCATTTTGGCAGTGTTCTAAAGATACACCTAAGTAACGTGACCAGGTAGAGACATCTAGGTTCTTATGGCAAATTTGTTTGGATTGTTTTCCTTCACCGAAAAATAGAACCTCAGAGATCACATTGGCAAACTTCTAGGAAAATTACACACAGACTTGACTATGTGAATGTACTAAATATATATTTGTTTATAAAAATACTTACATAAATATGGAAAATTACATTTTTTTCTACAGAAAATGCAAATGGGCTTTGCAGTTATTATACAGCAGTCTATACCTATAGTAGTCTACCCTATAGTAGTATATACCTCTTTTTCTTGTTCTCTAACAATGGCATTTTCATATGCACCTCCATGCATACCTTAAGGCCTGGAGGTAAGATAGGTGACAGTATTTTGTAATAATTTTCATCCTATTTTTCAAAATATCCAGGTTTCTTTAAAGTTCTTGTCAATAGACTTTACCTCTCTTCCCCCTATTCATTTCATGTCTAATTAATCTGTTGAATTTCAATCTGCCCCATGCCTTTATCACTCACACAATGGTATTTCCACAACTACTTTTGTCAACATAAACAGATAGAATGCCAAGGACAAATAGACAAATACACAATTACAAAGATGTCAACACCCCATTTGTCAATAAATGAATGAACAAGTAAACATAAGATCAGTAAAAATACAGTAGACATGAACAACAGTATCAACCAACTAAATCTAACTCACATTTATACAACAGTCAGAATACATTAATACAATTAATAACAAAACACATATCCATATATCCGAAAGAAATGATGTCATTTGAACTACATTATCTGACCACAATGGAGTTAAGAAATTACAGAAAGATATCTGAAGAATTATAAGAAATATAAAATAAAAAATCATACTCATAAACCACCCATGTAAAAAAAAAAACCTATAAAGTCTTGTGATCAAAAGGAAAATGGTCACATAATATATTAAATTTTGGCTAATGTATTTTAACTAGTACTTATAAAGAAAATCATGGCTCTAAGTGCTTATAACAGAGAAGAAAAATGGTGTCAAATCCATTATCTTAGCTTCTACCATAAGAAACCTAATTAATTAATTAGTAAATCAAACCCAAAGTAAACAGAAGGAAATAAACAGAATGGAAATTGTAATGGAATGGAAAGACAATACAACAAAAGAAAATTGACAGATCCAAAAGCTGGTTCTTTTAGAAGATCCCTAAAATGTACAAACCTCCAACCAGATTCATTAGGGGAAAAAGTAGCATTATTAATATCAGGAATGAAAGAGGTGATATCACTGAAGATATTACAGATATTAGAAGAATAAGATGGAAATATTATGAACAAATTTATGCTCATAAATTTGAGAGTTTAGATAAAAGGGATTAATTTCTTAACTGACATAAATTAGCAAAGCTCACTCAAGAGTCAGTAGACAACCCGAATAACTCTCTATGTATTAAGAAAGTTAAATCTTTAATTAAAACCTTATGCTCTCTACTTCCCCAAATAAATCCTGGTCCACATGACTTTACTGGTGAATCCTACCAAATATTAAGGGAGAAATAATACCTGTGCTAAAGAAACTCTTATGGATAATTGAAGAGAAGGTAATACTTCCCACTTCATTCTGTGAAGTCAACATTTCCATGATATTAAAACCAGACAATAAATATAAAACTTCTAGCACAAATCTCTAGATAGACAGATAATAAAAATATATTAACAAAAATTATTAACAATAAAAATAATAATAATTAACAAAAATCTGTCAGGTGAATCATTCAATATATTAAAAAGGGTGTTACTTTATGACTAAATGAGGTATATTCCAGGAGAATACTTATTTAATATTAAAAACTAACCAATGTGATCTATCATATTAACAAACTAAAAAGGAAAACTGTATGATCTCTCAAAAGATGCAGAATGTTTGTTAAAATCCAACATTTATTACTGATAAAAATTCACAGCAAAATGTCATTTAAGCATCCAATTTCAGCACAGGTCATGATCTTGTGGTTTTAAGTTTGAGCCTGGTATGGGCTTTGTGCTGATAGCTTGGAGCCTGGAGCCTGCTTCGGATATTGTGACCCCCCCCCTCCCTCCCTCAAAAATAAACACATGAACAAACAAACAGAATTCACAGCAAACTAAAGAAGAGGTCAATTTCCTCAAATGGTTTAAAATAACCTGTTAAACATCTATAGCTAACATCACATTTAACAGTCAAGTCCAAATGTTTAATGCTCAAAAGCAGAAGAGATAACAAAGACTGCAATTATCAAATTTCCTAAACCTTGTACTAGAGGAACTATCCAGAGTTCATACAATATAAGGAAATAAAGTGCATCTAGATTAGGGAAGAAGAAATAAAATTGCTATTACTCCTAGATCCATATGCAAAATCCTACAGAACTACAAAATGCTACTAGAATTTAGGAAGTCATTTTAGCAAAATTACAGGTTGCAAGTTTAATGCACCAAAAAAACTGTATTTCTAGATACTAGCCACCAGCAACTGAAAAGTGAAATATAATAAAATAAAGTTTATAATAACTTCCAAAATTTGGGATACATAGGGATAATCTAGCAAAAGATAGGAAAGAATAATATACTGAAAACTACAAGAGGGGCTCCTGGGTGGCTCAGTCAGTTGAGTGTCCAGCTCTTGATTTCAGCCCAGGTCATGATCTCAGTTTGGGAGTTCTCTCTCTGCCCCTCCTTGCTCATGCTGTCTCTCTCAAAAATAAACAAACATTAAAAAAAGAACTGCAAGAGATTTCTGACCGAGAGCTAAATGTATCTAAAAGAAATGGAGAGATACACTGTATTCATGGGTCAGAAGACAGCATATTGTCAACATGTCAGTTCTCCCCAACTGATTCATAGATTCAACATGAGCCTAATTAAAATCTTAGCAGGGATTTTTGCAGAAATTAATGAACTGGTTCTAAAATTCATATGGAAATGTTAAGGATATAGAATAGGCAGAGTAGTTTTGAGAAACAATTTTAAAAGACAAATGCTTCATCTTTGAAGAAAAATGCTACTTGACTTGAAGACTTATTTTAAAGCTATAATATCGTGACAGTATAATATTGGAGTCAGGGTAGATGGTAGACACATATTTTAATGAGACACAATAGAAAGTTCAGAAAAGACCCACCTATTAATGGGCAACTAATATTTGACCAAGATCCAAAGACAATACAGTGGTGGACAGGTAATTTTTGCAACAAATTATGCTGTTGCAATTGGATATCCATAAGCAGAAAGCGTGACTTTTAATGCATACTTCACACCACATGCTAAAATTAATTCAAAACGAATCTTGAAGCCAAAAGGTAAAACTGAAAACCATCCAACTTTTAGAAGACAGTTTTGTGTTATACAAGGATTTCTTGGCTATAACACCGATATTCTAGGCCATGAAAGTAAAACTGTGTTAGGTTTTAAGCAGTTCGACATGCCACATGACTCACCCTCACGCTTCCACACAAGTATTCTTAGAAACTTCAGTTTTAGTAGCCAAACCTGGAAACAACTCATCTATTCTTCAACAAGTGAATGAATAAACAGTTGTAGAATAGTCACATGATGGATTAGTGAATACCATACAAGTTCATGAAATGTTGACTCCAGAGTGCAGATGAATCTCAAATTCATCAAGAGGTGAGAGAAAAACTCTAATGTCATTTATATTAAATTTTAGAAAATATAAATACATACCAACAGACCACAGGTAAGTGGATGCCTGGAGACACAAGGAGGGAATGAGATTCAAACAGGAGGGAAAGGCCACAAAGGGGAACAAAACTCTTGGGGGTGATGGATAGGTTAACTGATCACAGGGATGGATGGGTTCTTGGTTGTAGACTTAGGTCAAAACTTTTCAAATAGTGCATTACATTTTAAATATGAGAAGTTTATTATGCGTTGATTTTACCTCAATTAATTTGTTGAAAATATACACAAAACAATTATCTGTCTTCTTTGATGCCAGATCTAGTGGTCACATCTGTACCTTCTTTTTAAATGACCAATCAGGAGCATTTGTTAGACAGGACTACTCTGTCCTTCTTATAAGTCTTACTTGCATTTTAACTCTCTTACCTTTTCTCTTTCCTCTCTGACCTCTCTTTACCAGTCTCTTTGCAAGCTGTATCATTTCTGCTCAGACCGTCTCTGCTCCCCCATTCTACATTAGAACACTCTTTGCATTTAATGTTATTTAGCCCAATGACTTAAAATGCCTTCTCAGTGCTAACTATCTCCAAATGCACACCTCCAGGCTCAATTCCTTTGAAATACTCTAGATGCATACATTTCTAAATGGATATTGGTACTAGGCTTATTAAACATATCATGTTCAAGATGAAACTTGAACTTGATTTTAACCCCAACCTATTTTTTCCGGTTTTCACCATTTCAGTAAATGTCACCACCACTCACTCCTTCTCCTTAAAGCCAAAATCTTAGTTATTCTTCTTGATGTTGCCTTCCCTCCCAGCTTCTATCCAATGTAAAAGAATGTCCTATTAGCTCTATCCCTAGCATATAAATGAATCCAACTATTTCTGTTCATTTTTACCATAAGCTTTTGTTAAAACTATTACCTCGGACTTACACTGTTGCAGTAGTTGTCTTACTCTCATATATTCATTTTGCCACAGAGCAGAATGATCCTTAAAAATCATAAATGAGATTTTTGTCACTAGTGTACTTAAAACCCACCTATAGTTTCTTAATGCTCTTTAAAAAAAAAATCCCAAATTTATGGCCTAAGTGGTTCAGCACGGTCCCAACTTTAACTCCCATCCTCCTCTCTCTTTTATCTCCTGGGACCCAGACACAGTGGCCTGCCTTCAATGCCTTAATCACACGGTACTTGGTAAGGCCTACAGTTAGGATTAGTTGGTTAAGGGGAAGAAAGCAGAAACCAGAATATTCAGTTCATGCCTTAGCTTGCCACTTAACTGCTTGTGGGATCATGGTCAGAACTTAGACAGCTCTAAGTACTTTAAAGACCAACATGGAAATATTAATTGAATGAGCAAAAAGCAGAGAAGACAGATACTGATAAGAGGTAGCAGTATTTGTCCCATCTTGTCTCCTTGTCCAGATTTTTCTTACAAAGAGCACATTCCTAAGTGACTTAAATTTTTTTTTTCACAACAAAATATTTTATTTTATTTTATTTTTGTTCTTTGCCAGTCTGGTAGAAGAAAAACCTGTTGCTTATTGTTAGAATTTTCATGATGTTTATACTGTAGCTGAATGTCTTTTCATATGTTTATTTATTTATTTATTTATTTTTCCAATCAGAGGATTTCTGTCTTTATTTTATTTATTTATTTATTTATTTATTTAATATATGAAATTTATTGTCAAATTGGTTTCCCATGGGGGAGGGGAAGGAAAAAAAAAAAAAAAAAAAAAGAGGTTAGAGTGGGAGAGAGCCAAAGCATAAGTGACTTAAGTTTTTAAGTGGCATAACCACTTAATGTTAATTTTATTAAAATTATAGAAAGCATAATATCTTTAAATTTTCAGTAGAGCTATAGTCTTCATAGTAAGGCGTCCATGGGTTCCCATTGTAGTTTACTTCAGTTCACCAAAAAATCACTTTGACAAACTGAGTGCCTGAATGTGAAAGACGTAATGTTTTAAGTCTGAATGATCATGAGTACAGTTTTCCCAACCTAACAACAGCTCAGAAACAGAAGATAAGCTTGAGTAAAGGCTTGTAAGAAAAATCCACCATGCTGTGCTGAGTAGAACTGCCTTGCTTCAGACAGAAGTTCAGCATTCAAGAGTTTCTAAGAAGTCATTAGTTCTGAACTGCCCAAGTAAAATCATCCACTTTTTCATCCAGGTTTCCATACAAATTTGTAACTCATGTGTCTAGACCATTTACCCATTAAAAAAAAATAAAATAAAATGTTTCCCTGGCCCTGTAGACTGTGAATTACTCAAGAATACAAACCCTATATCTGTAGAACAAAAGACACCTTCTCTTCACTTTCTAGTTGCTTCACTTGTGTTATTAACTCTAAGTAGCATGTCTCCTGTTTTTTTTTTTTTTTTACTAAAGTACTCTTTTTTATTTTAGTTATTTTTTTTATTTTTAAAGTTTATTTATTTTCAGACAGAGATAGCATGAGTGGGGAAGGGGTAGAGAGAGAAAGAGAGTGAGAGAGCATCTCAACCAGGCTCCATGCTGCCAACACAGAGCCTAATGTGGGGCTCCAACTCATGAAACCATGAGATCATGACCTGAGCTAAAAACCCAGACTCAGACGTTTAACCAACTGAACCATCCAGGCACCCCTATTTTTTTTAAAGAGAAAGAGAAAGTGAGTGGGGGAGATGGGCAGATGGGGGAGAGAGAGAGGGCCAGAGCCTGGTGCAGGGCTCAATCCCATGACCCTGGGATCATAACATGAGCTAAAATCAAAAGCCAGGGGCGCCTGGGTGGCGCAGTCGGTTAAGCGTCCGACTTCAGCCAGGTCACGATCTCGCGGTCCGTGAGTTCGAGCCCCGCGTCAGGCTCTGGGCGGATGGCTCGGAGCCTGGAGCCTGTTTCCGATTCTGTGTCTCCCTCTCTCTCTGCCCCTCCCCCATTCATGCTCTGTCTCTCTCTGTCCCAAAAATAAATAAAAAATGTTAAAAAAATAAATAAATAAATAAATAAATAAATAAATAAATAAAATCAAAAGCCAGATGTCAGATGCTCAACAAGCTGAGCCACCAAAAACCCCAGACCAACTTATTCTTAAACACTGTTTAATAATCTTTTTTTATTATTTTTTTAGTTTATTTATTTATTTTGAGAGAAACAGCACAAGCAGGGAGGGAAGGGAGAGAGGGAGAGAGAATCCCAAGCTGGCTCCTCACTGCCAGCACAGCACCAGATGTGGGGCTTGAACCCACCTAACCATGAGATCATGACCTGAGCCAAAACCTAGAGTCAGATGCTTAACCAACTGAGCCACCCAGGCACCCCAATAATCTTATTTAAAGAATGATGTTTGATGTATAGGATGCATTTGATCAATTTGCTGATTAATTTGCATTAAAATATTGGTGGTAATTTCTCTTAGTGGTAGAGTCAGTGTTTAAAAGTCCAGGAGACAAAAACAAACAAACAAAAAAACAAACAAACAGAATCTCTCTCCTAGCTCCAGGTGCATTCAGTAGCAGAGCCCAAAAACAATTATGATTTTCAAGAAGGTGCAACTGATAAAACTCTTTCAGAATGTGTTCTCTCATCAGATGAGTTTATTTTCCAACTCATGTGCATTTAATGCTGAGGTACAAAGTGCTTAGTGTTCCTACAAAGGAGGAAGATACAACAAAAGAGGAACCCCTCTCTAAAGAAAAAGGAGAAATCCCATTATTTTGGCCTGAGGGTACATAGAAAGAAGAGGGGACAGACCATAGAAGAGCAGGTCAGCAGTTAGATGAAATTATGAAGGAACATGAGAACATCAGGGTGAGTAACACAATTCCCAAGGTGTATCCTGGGTGAAGCTTTAAGATCGTGGGAGGGGAATGACATTTGATTTATTCCTCAATCCAATTTGAAGTTAGAGTACCAGGATGACACAGATAGAAGAGGGTGTCAAGAGATAAGAAAGAGACAAATTTTGTGGCTTCCTGGGCCTGCATTTAGTTCTAGGGCTTCCAGTAGGTTCCACATGCCACAGGGAATTGACAGAAAACTTTTAAGAGAACAAGTAGAACAGCCAAGTTTTGAGACTGAGCAATGTATCATGAATGAGCTCTTTACAACAGGAGGCAACTGGTGTGGACTACAAACTTCAACCATCAAAGTCTGCAAAATCCCAGATAAGAGCCAGGTGATCTTTTGGGGCAGTAGTACAGTGTATGGGGCAGACCAACCAGCATGGATCAGAACACATTAAAAACCAGAAAAGAGCTTGACCATCCAAAGACCCAAACCCATCTCCTTTAGCAAGTAAGGTCCTTTCAGTAGAAGAAAGGAACAGGATGAGGAAATTTGCCCCCCCCCCCACAAAGACTGAGTCTAACAATGGGTAATAATGAAATGGAAATTGAACAAGTTTTATCTGTCTTATCACTTTCCCCATATCCCACATTTTTCTAGCAACCATATTGCATATTAAATCAGTTCTAGAAAATGAAATGCATATAAGAGCTTCTCTGGGATTCTTTAAAATCTCTGCACTGTTTATTCCAACCTTGAAGTAAGAGAGCTAAGCATCCTAAGGCCCCAGATGTGACCTTGTGACACCAAATGTTCAGAGTCAAAGAGAAAATAAGAGGCAAGTAAGGGAGAGAGACAGACAGAGAAATTGGGACATTTTCTGTCAAGTCCTCTTTGTAGACAGTGAATTTGAAAGTCCTCAATTCAATTCCAGTTGCAAACGCTCTGTCCATTAAAGGGGTCCTTATGCTGCATTTGAGTGTACTTTGGCTTTGTAGAACAAACTTCCACAATCAGTCCAGAAACAGAACCCAGAGCCAAAAATGCAAATACTAAGTCAGATTGAAAACTTTCTGTCAAACCTGAAAATAGACCATGGGACTTGTGCAAAACTAACCCAGCATATACTCGTTGCTTCTGAAGCCAGAAGCTAAGACCAGAGACTGGACAAGAACTTCAAGTGCTCTTAATCTTCATATGCAAAGGAATCATCTTGTGAACCTTTACAAAAATCAGCCTCCCAGATATTATGATTCAACTGATCTGGATGTGTCCCTTGCCACCTCTTCCTGAAAAACTTCGTAGATGATTTTAATGTGTAGCCAAAGTTGACAGGCTCTCATCTGAATTCTGGGGGAAATGGGTTATGGTAAAATTTGGGTTTGAGGTTGCGAAGCCATACTTCCTTCTGTCTTTGAGCAATGATAGCTGTTGGATATAGCATAATGCTAGAGTCTGAGACTTTTTTTCATGCAGTAAATGTTTTTATCCACTTAGGTGGCTGGGCAAAGTGTTTTTGACCCAGTACTTAAAAGGCACTTTTCCTAGAGATGAGCCCCAGTGTTAAAAGGTGATCATTTCATCTATTATCCAGGCTTAACCAAGACACATCTTTAAAGAAAAGCTAGGGATTCAGAACTGAGAAGTTTGGAACCTGTAGAAATTCCAGTTTCTTTCTTAAAAGTAAGGGAATCCCTAGGTGACAATAAATATTCTCCAATAACATAAGGGATTTCTCTAAGCAATAACAATTTATAAAAGAAATACTATTTTATAAACACTCTTTTCCCTACAGTTGCCCTCTTATTATCAGACCATTATTTTCTTCCTATTCCTATAAGGCATTAAGGTAAAGCAAAGAAACTGTGTCATTGGAAAGAAAAAGGGTATTACATAGAGGAAGTTCCTGAGAAGAATAAGAAGTCTAATTCATAACCTTAGGAGTATGGAAAAGTAATAAGATACGAATGAAAAATTGAAGAATTTAGTTGCTACAGGGTTTTCTATGCTTCTGTGCTCTCTATCTGCCTTAAGGCTGGACCTTGAAGTGTGGATAATGGAAGAAAGCAAATAAGTAAGAAGATACTTTGGGTTCTAGCCTACTTCCCTAGGGATAATAAGGGTAAGGGTTAGGTTTCTAACAGAAGCTTCACATTTATTGTGAAACCATTTCCCAGGATGTACAAGATATGTGCCTCAGCCTCATCAGAAGGAAGTGACTATGTAACCTTGAGAAGTGGTAAAGATTATCTAAAATTTCTTGTCCTGAGATGGTATAAAGATTATCTAAAATTTCTCCCTTTCTTTAGTTGGGGGAGGATACAGGCAGTTATTGACTGCATGGGTAAACCAATGGAAGACTGAGATCAGGGCAAAGAGTTTGCAGAGTTCAGGGACTTCCTGACTGGAAGTACACAGGGAGACATGTACTTCAGTGCTAAAGTACGTGGATCTAAGAGCCTTCTCCCTTTAACTGAAACATGTGTCCGTACCCTCTCATTCCAGATGCCCTCTTATGGAGGAGTAAATAGTGGAAGAGGATCGAAGGACATCTCAATGATAAGCTTTTTCCTTCAGTACATTGAATAATTCAAAAAAGACCATCTAATGGGAGAGACTCAGGGACCATTAATTGGTCAATGGAAAGCTGTTTCTGTTATTGTTTCCTAAAATATAGACAGCTTATGAGGAAGAACCTAAATAAGAAATTAAAAGCTACGACTTCTTTGTGACATTTTTTTTTTTGGTGTCGATTTTGGATTTATCCACATGATTAAAGGTCTAATCTCAAATAAAACTTAACAACAGAAAAGGATCTCTGTCATGTGACAGGTTTCTCTCTGCTTTTAAACACAGCTGCTGCCCACTCAGATTCTGAAGGTCTGGGGCAATGCTGTATCTTTGTCAGCAAAAAAAAAAAAAAAAAAAAAAAAAAAATGCCCCATAACCCCATAACAAAAGTAGGCAAAGGATGGGATAGTAACATGATCAATTTACATAGAACTTTATACCATGAAGGAAAATTTCACATTCTTTCTAGGTTTTTTTAAAACGTTTATTTGAGTGAGTGAGTGAGAGAGAGAGAGAGAGAGAGAGCGAGAGCGAGCACATGAGCAAGGAAGGGGCAGAGAGAGAGGTGGGGACTATCCCAAGCAGGATCCACACTCAGCACAGAGCCCGATCCCACGAACTGTGAGATCATAACCTGAGCCAAAATCGAGAGTCAGATGCTCAACCAACGGAGCCACTCAGGCCCCCTAAGTTTCACATTCTTATGTACAATAGATATGTAATTATCAGCTTTGGTCTAGTCATCATTATTTTAATTTTTCTCTATACTAAATTGTTCATTTAATAAAATCATGTAGAACCTCTGTAATGTAGATGGCATTTTTGAAAAAAAAAATCCTCTCATTTCTTTCAACACAAGGTAAGTGGATCCTCCAGAGTGTTACAAAAACTCTACAGGGCAGGAACTTTCAACACAAGTGATCAGAAAGCCAGGACCAGTGTCACTGATCCTCTTACTTCAGGAATGGGTAACCTGATGTGCTGGTGCGCCAGTAATTCTAAAAATACACTCTTGTCAGACATCACATCTGTCAGTTTAGTTCCCCAAGTCTTGAGAGCAGCATTGACTAGACTGAGGCAAAGCTCCTATTATTTTTCCAACACCTCATCTCCCATTATAGAAATGCTAAGGAAAACCTTCATGTCATGCCAGACAACTCCTGAAAACCCATATACTTATATTTCTTTTATGCCTTTACAGGAAAAGCAGATACCTTTAGTACTTCTGTGTAAGTCTTCCCAGAAATAAGAAAAAAATCATATTTAATAAGTTAAAAATGCCTTGTCAGGGTTTGGGGATTTTTTTTTTTTTTTTTTTTTGGTAAGAATCACCATTTCTTGCTGAGGACAAAACCCATATGGATACAATGGATACAATCTCAACCCAAACACTACCTAATAAGCCAGCATCTCAGAGATTAAGGGCTATATATGTAAAGAGTCTTTTCTGTGGTCCATAGCAAAAAAGTACTGTAGGAAGAATTGCAAAGGCAATAAAGGCAGAGAAAATCTAATCAGTGACTCTTTACAAATAAATAAAAATTTCAATATTCAATCAAAAACTCAAGGAATCATCTATCCCAGAGAGAAGGTACAATCACTAATTTTGTAAATATATTGAAATTTACTCATCTTAAAATGTCTTTTTAAAAATTATCTATTAAAGATACAAGAAGCATGCCTAAATTTAAAAGACTGTAAATCAAATAGGACCAATTAGATGCAAACATATAGTTACTTGCACATAGGAATTGTACTAATATTCTCCAAAGAAATAAAACCAATATATCTTCATACATACACACAAATACATATACATGCACATACACATATACATATACACAGAGATTTATTATAGAAGCCAGGCCACAATTATGGAGGTTGACAATTCCCAAGATCTAAGATCTGCAGAGTAAGGTGGCAAGCAGTAAACCGAGGAGAACCTGAAGGCTAGCTTCCTTGAGACCTAGGAAGAGCCAATGCTCCAGTGAGAATCTGAAGGCAGTAAAAAAAAGAAAAAAAAAAAGTCCCACTTCAAAAGCAGTCAGGCAGGAAGAATTCTCTCTTATTTAAAGGAGGGTCAGTCTTTTTGTTCTATCTTGGCCTTCAACTAATTTGATGAGGCCCACCCACATTCAAGACAGCAGCAGCTGTGGTCGACTGACTTTAATGTTAATCTCATCTAAAAATGACCAGATTAATGTTAGACCAAATAGCTGTACACCCAATGGCCCAGTCAAGGTGACACATAAAATGAACCAATTACTTAATCCAATAACAATTATTTGAGTCAACTCAGTAACTGTTTACTGATGAAAAAATTAAGTAGGTAGAGCAGTTAAATATATTGATTTCCTTTAAGAAATACATGTAAATGGGTTGTAACCTGAATATCCTTATATGAATAGTTAATTGTGAATTATAAGAATGGTCTTTATGAATATATATTAAGATATTAAGGGGCTCAGATTCAAGATGGCAATGTAGAAAGATCTGGAGATCACTTCCTCCCATGGGCACTGACTCTACAGCTTTATAAGAAAAATGTCCTCTGAAAAAAATTGAAAGTCTGCCTGAGCAATCACCACACAAAGAACAGCTGAGAATAAAACCACATCAAATTGTGTAGGAGAGGCTGGAAAACATAATCTCACCATATACCTCCCCCCCTGGCATGGTGACCAACAATCAGGAGGGGTCTAAACTGAGAGTTTCTTCCTGAGGAGGGAAGAGTTTGAACTCCACATCAGGCACCTCAAAATTTAGGACCTATACCTGAGAGACAAGCCCCTACAACATCTAGCTTTGAAAAATAGCGGGGCTCTTGTCCACAAGACCCACAACACTGTAGTGATCTGGGAAATGGCTCCCAGAAGGCTCATGCACTCATGCCCCCCCATTGTTGGGCCTGACACAAAGGAACCTGATTGCAGTTAGACTTTAACTGAGAGGGTTGTTTGAATATGTGGGGTAGGCAGCTAACACACACATCTGTCAGAGCCAGCAGGAATATTTTCTGGGGATAGACATTAGTGGGTACCATATTTGGGCTCTCCCTCTGCTTTACTCTTATTAGCAGGGCCATCTTTTTCTTTTTGCAGTGGGCACCATCTTTATACCCCCCCTCTGCCATGTTCTAGAGCACCAGTATCTCTTGGAAGGGATTTTTTATGCATGTCTGGTGCCCTGAATTTTATGGCTATCACCCAGGGACACCATTGATTACCTGGCTCACGTGGTCCATAAAGCCTGTGTTCCTGGGTCCCATGGGACGATCATATTCCGAGGGATAGTTTCTGGCAGGCTACCAAAACAGGGCAATGAACGCAGAGACACCTGAAACACGCTCTCAGTCATTTGGTAAAAGACTATTCAGTTGTCCAGGAGCTTTGGCCTGGGGGACAAACTTATGCTTTGATGCACATCTAGTGAGCCACATAAATAATTTTAGGGAACAGAGGCCAGTAGACACCATCTCTGTGCTCTCCTTCTGTCTCACTCCAGCCTGCTGATGTCACCCAGAAAGACAGCAAATAAGACACACCCCAAGAGAGCTACACCAGACACCTACCAACCAACCAAGAATACTCTACCTAAGCACAGTTATCATCCAGAATTGAAAGAGAAATACAGTTTTCAAGACAAGGAAAACCTCGAGAAATTCACCAGATTTCTTTAAACTGAAAAGAAAGGGTATTCGTTAATAACCATAACAACAACACAAAAAAAGAAAAGGATAAATCTCACTGGCTCATAAGAGAGGTAAATGTCTAGTAACAGTAGTGGATTAATCACATTATAAAGACAGTATGAAGGAAAAATACTGAAATAGCAAACATAACTGTAACTACAATTATTAGCGAAGGGATCCAAAAGATAAAACGATGTAAAATGTGACATGAAAAACATAACACGAAGGTGGGGGAAGTAAAAATGTAGGCCTTTAGAATACGATCCAACTTAAGTTGTCATCACCTTATAATAAAGTTTTATTTTATATGTAAGCCTGATAGTAACCACAAAGCACAATCCTACAGTGGACACACGAGAGATGGAGGAAAAGCAATCTAAGCAGGCCACTCAAGAGTGATCCAACCACATGGAAGAGACCAAGAAGAAATGAAGAGCAGAGCACAAAACAGCCAGAAAACTCTTAACAAATTGTAGTAAGTACACACCCGTTAATAATTATTGAAATGCAAATGGACAAAATTCTCTAGTGAAAACACAGAGAGTGGCTGAGACTATTTAAAAAAAAACAAAACAAACCCAAAACCGTATCTCTGTTGCTTACAAGAGAGTCTCTTTAGATGTGAAGAGGCAGATTGAAAGTGAAAGATGGAAAAATAGTCCATGAACGTGGAAAACAAAAGAAAGTGTGGGTAGCTAAATTTGCATCAGACAAAACTAATCACAGATTAAGAAAGGTATTACCTAATGATAAATGGGGTCAACCCAACAAGAGAATATAATATTTGTAAATTTTACATACTCAACATAGGGGTACGTAAATATATAAAGCAGATATTCACAGAACTAAAAGGAGAAATACACAGCAATATAACAATATTAGAGGACTTTAAAACCTCATTTCTACTGGTGAGGTGATCATCCAAACAGAAAATTAAGAAGGAAACATCAATGTTAAATGACATGTTAGACGAGATAGACTTAACATATATATTACATTCCATCCAAAAATCAACAGAATATACATTCTTCTCAGATGTACAAGGAAATGGTCCAAGATAGATAATATTTTAGATGATATATTAAGTCTTAATCACTTTTACAAGATTGTAATGATATCGAGCATCTTTTCCTACATAATGCTAGAACTCAGTAACAAGTTAAAAACCGGTAAATTCAGAACTATATGGAGATTACACAACATGAAACTGAACAACCAAAGGGTCAAGGAAGAAATAAAAGTAGAAATCAAAAAATACCTTGGGACAAATGAAAATAGAAATCGAATGTCGAAATACCAAAATTTAGGAGACATGGCAAAAACAGTTCTCAATGTAAATTTTATAGTGATAAATGCCTACCTCAGGAATGAGAAAACTCAAGTAACACAACTTTTTACCTCAAAAATGAACAAAGCCCAAAGTTAGTATGAAAAGGGAAATAAATATTAGAGCAAAAATAAATGAGATACAGAACAAAAACACAACAGAAAAGATTAATGCAACTAACAAGTTGTTTTTTCAAATGATAAATTAATTTGACAAAACTTTAGCTAGAGGCACCAAGAAAAAAAAAAGAGGGTTCAAATAAATACTATCAGAAAATAAAGAGTTAACAATGTAACTGCTATCACAGAAATACAAAGGATCATAAGCAACTACTATGAACAATTAGACATAAAAGAAATTTGGCAACCTTGAACAAATGGATAAATTCCTAGAAACATGTAACCTGTGAAGACCTAACTGTGTAGAAATAAAAATTTAAACAGAACAATTTTTAGGAAGGAGATTCAACCAGTAATCTGAAATCTCCTAACCAACAATAGTCCAGGACCAGATGGATTCATTGGTGAATTTCGTGAAATATATCATGAATTAATACCAATCCTTCATACACTCTCCCAAAAATTAGACAAAGAGGGAGTATTTCCAAACTCATTTTACAAAGCTTGCATTACTGTGATAGCAAAACCAGACAAGCATGCCACAAGAAAAGACAACTACAGGTCAATACCCCTGATGAACACAGACACAAAACTTTTCAATAAAATATTGGTAAACTCCAATTAACAATACATTAAGAGGATCATATCGGGCACCTGGGTGGCTCTCAGTCAATTGAGCATCCAACTCTTGGTTTAGACTCAGGTCATGATCTCACAATTCTTGAGTTCGAACCCCGCATCAAGTTCTGCATTGACAGTGCAGAGCCTGTTTGGCATTCTCTTCTTTTCCTCTCTCTGCCCCTGCCATACGCTTTCTCTCTCGTTCTCAAAATAAATAAACTTAAAAAAAAAATTTAAAGGATCATACAACATGATCAGGTGGGATTTATTCCAGGATAAAAAGGTGGTTCAGCATTCACAAAATCAATTTGATAGACTACGTTAGCAAAATAAAGGATTAAAATCTTATAATCAAATCAACAGGTGCAGAAAAAGCATTTTACGAAGTTAAAACTCTCAACACACTGGCTACAAAGTGAACATACCAGAATAAAGACCGTGTATGACAAATCTAGGGCTTATATACTTAATGCTTAAAAGCTGAAAGCTTTTCCTCTAAGAAACAAGACAAGAATGCCCATTATTGCCACTTTTATTCAATAGAGTATGAGACGTCCTAGTCAGAGGTCTTAAGCAAGGAAAAAAAAAAAAGGAAAAGGTATCCAAATTATTAAGGAAGAAGTAAAAAAGTCAGTATTAACAGGTAACATTTATATAGAGAGAAAACCCTAAAGAATCCATCCCAAACCATTAGAGCTAATCAACAAATTCAGTAAAATAGCAGGATACAAAATCAGTACACACAAATCTACAGAGTTTCTATACACTAATAATGAACTATCTGAAAGAAAAATTAAATAAATAAACTCATTTACAACTGCATCAAAAACAACAAAATACTTAGCAATACATTTAACCAAGAATATAAAAGACCTGTACCCTGAAAACTATGACATTCTTCATGGAACTACAATAGTTTTAAAATTTGTACGGAACCCTAAAAGACCTGAAGAGCCACAGCAATCTTGAAAGAACAAAGCTGGTGCTATAATCCTCCGTGATTTCAAGCTGTATGGCTTTAGTAATCAAAACATATGGTATTGTCATAAAAAGAGGCACAATGAAACAGAATAGATAAAAAGATAAAGTGACACTTATTTGTTCAATTAGTGTGACAAAAGAACTAGGAATATACAAAGGAGAAAAGACAGTGTCTTCAATGAATGATGTTAGGAAATCTGGATGACCACACGCAAAAGAAGAAACTGTACTGTTATCTTACACCACGCACAAAAAGTTAACAAAAAAATGCGTTAAGGACTTGAATATAAAACATGAAACCATAAAACTCCTGTAAGAAACCATAGGCAGCAAGGACTTTAACATAGATCTTAGTGAGGATTTTTAAATCTAACACCAAAAGCAAAAGCAACAAGAGTAAAGAAGTGGGGAAAGCTTCCACAGAGCAAAGGAAACCACCAACAAAATGAAAAGGCAGCCTGCAGAATGGGAGAGACTATTTGCAAATCAGGTATCTGATTAGGGAATTATATCCAAAATATATAAGTAACTCATACAACTCCATATCAAAAAGACAACCAATCCAATTGGAAAATGGGTAGAGGATCGGCATAGCATTTCTCCAAAGACATACAGACGACCAAGAGGTATACTAAAATATGTTCGACATCACTAAGCATCTATAAAATCAAAATGAAAGCCACAATGTGATATCATCCCACATCTGTTAAAATGGCTATTATCAAACAAAAACAGAAATGAAACCAAAAAACAAGAAGGAACTGTGAGCAAGATCTGGAGAAAAGGGAACCCTTGTGCACTATTGGCGGGAATATAAACTGGTACAATCATTATGGAAAACAGTATGATGGTTCCTCAAAAAACTAAAAGTAAAATCATCATATGAGCCAGTAATCTACTTTCAGGTATTCATCTGAATAGAACATAAGAACACTAACTCAAAAAGTTATAGGCACTTCCATGTTCACTGCAGCATGATTTACAATAGCCACAATATGGAAGAAATCTTAGTGTCCATCAATGGATGAATGGATAAAGAATAGGGGTGTGGGTGTGTGTGTGTGTGTGTGTATGCATGCTTTGGAATATATATGGAATATATATGCTATGGAATAAATATGCTATAGAATATATATATATATATATATATATATATATATATATGCACTTTAGAATATTCAACTATAAAAAAATAGCATAATCTTGCCCTTTGTGACAATATGGATGGACCTTGAAGGTGTTATGCTAAATGAAATAAGACAGAAGAACAAATACCACATGACTCACTTATATGTGAAATCTAAACAGCAACAACACACACACACACACACACACACACACACACACACACACAAACCAATCTCATAGATACTGGTAACATGGTGAACAGGTGAACAGGATAAAAAGGCACAAACTCTCAGGGGTACCTTGGTGGCTCAGTTGGTTAAGCATCTGATTCTTGATCTAGGCTCAGGTCATGATCTCATGGTTCAGGAGTTGGAACCCAACATGGGGTTTTGTACTGACAGCACTGAGCCTGCTTGAGATTCTCTCTCCCCTCTCTCTCTGCTCCTCCCCAGCTCTCTCAAATAAAAAAAAAACATTTAAAAAAAAGGTACAAACTTCAGTTATAAAATAACTAAGTCATGGGGATATAATGTACCTATTGGTCACTATAATTAATATTGTACTGAGTATTTAAAAGTTGCTAAGAACATAAATCTTCAAGTTCCTGTCACAAGAAAAAATTTTTTATAACTATGTAAGGTGACAGATGTTAACTGGTCTTATTGTGGTCATCATTTCACAATGTACACCAATGTTTAATCATGTTGTACACCTGAAACTAATATAGTGTTCTATTTCAATCACATTTCAGTGGACTTTGTGATGTAATTTATACAAGGTGTTCTTAAATTTTGTACACGTGACTAGTGATAATGTGATATGATTTTACATAGTACACTTAAATTTATGATTTTAACAATTTTTTACATATTAACAGAAAAAGAGTAATTAACCCATCAAATTCATGGTTTCTGATTTAATGTTGTTTAGGTTAAAATAAACTAGCTTTTGGAGTGAAACTCAAAAATCACTTAGAAAATCATTTACTTTTATATAATGTAAAGAAAAATGTAAGCATCCATTACTGCCAAACTTTTTGTATACACTAAATGTCCAATGAAATATAAACATTCCATGTCTTTATATATTTATTTTTATAACTTCAGCTTCTTTTTTTCTCCCATCTTACAATTATACAAAGAATAATGTTTTGATATTGGAGAAGAATAAAAGAATGGTGATACAAATTTCAACTTGGCATCTATGGATTCATTTTTCCCAGACTTAAAGATAGAGTAATAGGTATTGACAATTACTTTATATTTATCTCCTACATTAAAGGTGCATCAAGCTCTTATACGGATAACCTTGTCAAGGTTTGTATAATAAGGAATTTGCCTGATCTTTGTTCCTGGGTTTCTTGGAGGTAACCTCTAGACCCTTGGGATTTTCCTAGTGTTAGAAGTGTTTGTGTTATCCAAAGTGACCCCTTTGTACCACACCTGATATTTTAGGCTAATAGCCGTTTATTGGATGGTTTATGTTAAACTGACTCAAAATGGAGGATGATCTTATCAAAAAGAGCAGGCACATGATTACAGAGTTTTGAACCTGAGCCATATTATATTAGCCCAACCTCCATGGTGGGGAATGGAGCTAGAGACTGGGTTCAACCACATGGCCAAGGATTTACTTATTCACATCTTCATAATGAAACCCTATAAAAACTCTAGACATAAAGCTCAAGTGAACCTCTTGGTTGGCCATACTCTCTAATTATTGTCACACTCTGATGCTGGGAGACTAACACATCTCTCAGGATAACAGAAGCTTCACATTTGGAAACTTTTCTCTGTGCCTCTCCCCATTTGGCCAATTCTAACTTGCATTATTTTGTTATTATAAAACTCTAATTTTGAGCACAGTACTTACTTTAGTACTGTGAGTCATTCTAGTGAACTATGAAGCCTGAGGGTGGTTGGGAAAACTCCCCAATTTGTAACCACCTAGCCGTAAATAAGGTGGACCCAGAAACCCCTGAACTTGTGGCTACTGTCTGAACAGAGGTTAGTCTTGTGGAGGATTATGTCCTTAACCTGGACTTTCGCAACTCACTCTCAGGCTCACCTCTCAATTCTTTATTTAGAGGATGTTCCTCTGGTTTTGGATACAAGAGTAAAATCTGAAGAGTACATTCCCTAGGCATTCAGAGGCAAATATTCTGCTCTCTGGTAAAATAACCCAAATATACGTCTCAAAGAATAATGAAAGTTACGTCATTGGCTGTGCACCAGGCTAACCACTTACTCTGTAATGCATACTTAATGTATATTTTGTCACTAATGATAAATACTTAACAATGGTTGTTTTTTTCACTGTGATAAATTAAGTACATATAACCTGTCAAAAATATATAAAGTCTTTTTGCTAATAGAAAAAAAAATTAGTAAGTGATTCATAAAGGAGAATTGAGAGGACTCACCAAGGGTCACATACAGCCTATTTGGCACAGACACTGATAGGATAAAAATAATAAGTAAGTCACTTCTATAACGTAAATGCTGCCACACATGAAATTCTATAAGGCAATATTTTAATTCCTTCTACCTCTAGAGCATAGGCATGTGTCTGAACTTGAAAACCACTGTAATCTGTCACATTCTGAGATAAAGATACTAGTGGTTTTCAGTGTGCAGAATCGTATCTATCCATCATCAGGGCTTAATATCTGTGGAAATTTTTTGTCTGCTTGCTTATGCAGTTTTTATCCTTTAACTTATAACCATGTGTCTCAGCTGGCAGAGCTTGGAATGTAGTTTTCAGCAACTGTCAGATGATATATAATGGTCTTCTTGGCAAGAGGGGTTCATATCTCTGTGGATGTTTTGGATAACACTTAACAGTGTCTAAACAGTCACTATTTATAGAAATGGTGACATGTGTTAATACCCAGATTAATTCAGGCTATTTTTTCCAAAAAATAAAACAAGAAAAATTTAGGGAAACAAAAAAGTCTTTTCTACTTCCAAATACTATACTAGCATATACTAGCACTAGGGAAAATTTTTTTCCTATTTAATACCAGGAGGAAAAACAAATCTAATCACATTCTCCTCAAAAGTTATCATCTTTTCTTCTCTACAACGTTTAGTTTTAAAACAAATATTTGCACATTAATGCATAATAGTCTTAAATTACCAAAATATTCCCAAATCTATTTTCATGTTTTCTTTTTTTTCCTTTGAAAAGTTATTGTGAAATTGAAGGTCCAGAGCCAACTTCGGGAATGGCAGAGTAAGGAATTTGGTGGAATCCTCTCTAATGAAAATAATAAAGTCACAAGGCAAGACAAGATTTAAGGGGTGAGGAAATAGACTCTACACTTGTTGGGAGGAATTACAAAATCATGTTACAAAGCAGTATGGATCTTTTCAACAAATATTACCATGAGATAGGATATCTACATGCAAAATAATGAATTTAGACTCTTTCCTTACATCATACACAGAAATTAACAAAATGGATCATAGGCTTAAATGTAAACACTATAACTAAAAATCCTAAGGTGGAAAATAGAGGGAAATCCTCATGACATTAGGTTAGACAAGAGTTGCATAGACACAACACCAAAAGCACAGCATCACAAGAAAAAGATAAACAGAATCTTATCAAAATTAATAACATTTTTGTTTCAAGGGACCATTAAGAAAGTGAAATGACAGGGTGCCTGGGTGGCTCACTCGGTTGAGCGCCGACTTCGGTTCAGGTCACGATCTTGCGGTCCGTGAGTTCGAGCCCCGCATCGGGCCCCTGTGCTGACAGCTCAGAGCCTGGAGCCTGTTTCAGATTCTGTGTCTCCCTCTCTCTGACCCTCCCCCATTCATGCTCTGTCTCTCTCTGTCTCAAAAATGAATAAAAACGTTAAAAATTTTTTTTTAAAAAAGAAAGTGAAATGACAACCCACAAAGACCCCACCCAAATTAAAAATGGACAAAGGATTTTAATAGTTCTACAAAAAAAAAAATAGATACAATCAGTTAATAAGAAGAAAAAAGATACTCAACATCATTAGGGACAATGACATATCATTTAACATTCACTAGCACATCTAAAATTAAAAAGATAGTAACAAGCGTTAGTGAGGATATGGATAATTGAAACTCTCATACATTGCTGGTGGGGATGTCAAACGGTGCAGCCACTTTGGAAAAGCGTGTGACAGCTCCTTAAGTGCTAACTTACCATACGACTCTGAAATTTTACACCAAAGCATATACTCAATAGAAATAAAAATGTATTTCCACACAAAAACATATACATGATTGTTCATAGCTACATTATTCATTATAACTAAGAGTGGAAACATGCAAAAAGTACATCAATTGATAAATGGATATACAAAATACAGAATATTCATTCAATGGAATATTAAAAAGAGTGAAGCACCCATAAAAGCTACAACAGAGGATGAGAGGTTGGGAAGATGCCAGAGTTGACAGACCCTAAACTTGCCCCGTTCCCGTGGTTGAAACTAGGTAACACTTTGGTGTCAATAATCCAGAAAATGAACCAAAGACTGACAGAACAAACTCCACAACTAAAGGTTGAGAACCTGGAAGAAGTGGGAAGGGCAAAGACGCAATTTGGGAGTAAAACATACCATGGCCATCTGTGGTCTGGAGGGGGTGCAGAGAAGGGCAATAAACAAACTCTCACACTGGGGAGCTCACACAGCCCACACAAATCCCCATTAACATTTGGCTTTGGAAGCAAGAGGGGCCAAAGTTCTTACATGAGTTCTTACAACCAGCAGGACTTAAAGCCTGGAATTTTAAACATCAGTGGGCTCAGCTCTGAGAAAGCCTGGGGGCATTAGGAAGCTGAATCCCTGCCCTTAAGGAGAGATGGATGAATGGATAAAGAGGAGTTATGTGTATATACAATGCAGTATTATTCAGCCATAACAAAATAAAATTTTGCCATTTCCAATGACATGGATGGAGCGAGAGAGTATAATAGCAAAATAAGTCAGTCAGAGAAAGACAAATCCCATATGATTTCATTCATATGTGGAATTAAGAAACAAATGAGCGAAGAAAACAAGAGAAATAATCCAAGAAATGGACTCCTAATTCTGGAGAACACACTGATGGTCACCAGAGGGGAGGTGGGAAGGAGGATGGGTAAAATAAGGAATTAAAGAAGACACTTATCATCATGAGCACTGCATAATATATAGAAGTGTTGAATCACTATATTCTACACCTTAAGTTACTATAACTGTATCTTAACATCACAGAACATGACTGGATGTTAAGTATACTGGAATTACAATAAAAAACTTAACTAAACACTGCCTACAACATGGGAGAACTTTGAAAACATTGATGCTATGAGAGAAAAGTCAGTCACAAAAGTTGCATATTATATGATTTCCTTTAAGTGAAATTCCAGAAGAGGCAAATCTAGAGAGTCAGAAAGGACATTAGTAGTAGCCTTAGGCTCAGGCAGGTGGGTGGATGGAAGCAGAAAAGTATTCGGGAATGATGGTGCAAATGCTCTAAAATTAGATTGTAATGATGGTTGCACATTCTGTGAATACATTAAACAAAACTGAAGGGCACACTTTCAATGAGGAACTTACATGGTGAGTGTTTAGCTTACTTTTTTTTAAATGAAGGGCCAAAAGGTAGTAAATATTTTAGTGTATTTCCTGGCATGAGAATTCTACCTAGGCCACCTCAAAAATATAACTTCTGCATTCTTAAAAACAAACAAACTCTAGCTACCTTGGAAATTGTTTTGACAGCATAACACAGGGACTCAACGTCTGTGTTGCCACATCTTTTTAAATATCTAAATTTTTCTACTGCCATCTCTTCTGCAAATTTCTGATAATTATTCTAAAACACTTGATTTCATTAAGTGTTTTCACTGTTTAAGATACTACTGTTGGTATTCATTGCTAAGCCTCTTTTATGTAAATTCTCTCCTCAAGGATTTCAATCGTTTGGCTTTCCTTAATGTCAGTTTCTTTACAAAAATAGACTGGCTTTCTTCCCCCAAACATCTTACTACCTATGGAATCATAATTTTTAACATGATGCCGTTATAAAGTCTGTAGTTACAGGTAATAAACCAAGGCCAAGGTTTAACCAATAAGAGAATACACGATCCTTCATAATCAGAAATCTGAAGAAGACTAATAATGGAGGTTAATTAATACAGGGCCTCAGTACTTTTATTTAAGATTCAAGTACGTTCCACTTTTCCACCATCATCTGTAGCATGTTCTCCTCAGTTTCACTTCCCTCATGGCCCAAGACAGTTGCTAAAATTTTATGTCCACATGCTGACATGTCAAATACAAGTTGAAAAATAGAAACTATTTAAAAGTCTCTTTATAAAACTCAAACAAACCTCTCCTAGAGCCTTCTGGTAGATGTCCCGCTTTCACAATAATTATCTAAAACTGCATTATATGCCTACCCCAAGTCCACCCAAATTCACTCTCTAGGCCTGGAGAGGAGCCTGTCACAAGCAGAACATCGAGTTAACCGCAGTCAAGTATAAAATTCAGTTAGGTCAAGAAAGGTCTAGAATGACTACTGATTATATGGGGGAAGAATGGTTATCAGCTTTATACAATCACTCCTCTTTAATTTATACTCCATTAATTGAAATGTGCCATGTCATGATTTCTTCTATCTCTTTCACTTTCCCCAAGCCTGTCTATTCACCCCATGTAGAAAATGAGTCTTGATTAACTACCTTCAGCCACCCACATTGATAAAATGTTTCCTTAACTGTTCATGAGATCAATACATTCTACGATGGTTTTCAATCTAAGAAAAACAGGTCAAAAGGGGGTCATCAAAGTTATATGCTTTCAATTATAAGACAAGTCAGTCATGGGGATATAACATACAGCATGATGACTATAGTTAATAATACTTCATTGTATATTTAAAAGTTGCTAAAAGACTAAATCTTAAAAATCCTCATCACACATAAAAAAATTGTAATTAGGTATGGTGACAGATGATAACTAGACTTACTGTGGTGATCATTTCACAATATATTGAATCATTATGAGGAACACCTGAAACTTAAACAGTGTTTATGTCATTATACATCAATTCTTTTTTTTAATGTTTTAGGAATTATAGCTGTAGGTAATTTAAAGCCCATCTCTCCAAATTCAGTATTTTTTCAAGAAGAGACCAAAGTCAAGAAAAAGAAAATCTAGGAAATAAGAAAGAAGATCCATTTAAATGACAAGGAAGAGGAGGATAAGAGTAAGAAAGCAGTAAAGTAGAAGAATAAGAAGGTGGAGGAAATGGGAATAAAACAACAGAAGAAAACAAAGGAAGTGATAGTGCAAGGAAGGGAGAGAGACAAGAAATAAGAAGAGGAAGGAAAGAAGGAAGAATACACAAAGTGGAGATGAGAATGGAAAACAGAAAGGTAAAGGCAGACACCTAAGATTAGCACATGAAAGGTGACATGTTTCACACTTTTCTTAAAGAGCACATGGAACATATAACCGTGTGGTAATCAATGCAGGAGAACTACACACATGTTAACAGTTATCTATCTGGTAGAAAGCAGACCATCATTCATGATTCTGACATCATGATCAGTCCTAGAAAAAAAGAACTATCAACAATGCATGGATTCATTTGAAATAGACTCAGCCACCAAGAAAAGTGGAGTCAAATACTGAGTGCTGAGAAGCACAATGGTCTGACCTTTGTATTTTACTGTGTATGTTTCTCAGACTCAGAACGACGTATCATCTAACCTTTCAGAACCCCTTGAAGGATCAGTTTTTCAGTTGCCATTAACTGAGCACTTTTTAAATTATCATTTTCTGGAAGTGTATCAAAGTTATGTTAAGTGCTCTCTTAATTCTACCAATTGCTAAAAGATTTATGCTGAAGTACATACATTACTTAGCATCATGGGGATAAACCAGAGTCAAAGTTTTGCCACCAAACTATTCAGGTAGCATTTCCCCTTAGGTCATTCTAAACTTATACTATACATACTGTTGTAGGAATGTGGAGACAAATTACAAAACATGTAAAGATGACAAATATGGACCTACAGGTACAAGATCTCTCAGCAAAGCCATTTTGCATCCTCACTTACACAAGAAAAATAAGAATCACAGCAAGGAAGCATCTGTTTTCTTAAATTCTACATTAAAATTAAAATTAGTCAACATACCAAATAAGTATATTTGGAGGCATGTGGCTTTGACCTACAAAATTAAGCCCTGTTTCTTGCAACAATAAACCTATTTATAAGTTATCTAAAAGAAAATGAAAATCTCCCTGTTCCAGTCCAATTACATATCTCATATTTTTTCCTTTCCTTTTGCAAATAGGGGTTCATACATAGTTATTTCTTTATTTCAAAAATGGGTACATAAACTCTGTAATTTGTCTTTTTCAATCTCACCTGTAGAAATTCATCTAAATCACTATATATCACTCTTGTTCTTTCCATATTTATATTTTATTCCATAGTGCGAATGTACCATAATTTAACATTTGCTTAGTAAAGTGGAACATTTCAGATGTATCAAGCCTTTGCTCTTGAAATGTGCACGAATATGAATTTTTCAGTAGTACAGGACTATACATACTTTCATACCTCATTTATAGTAATACTACTTTTATACTTCTTGCCCAAAACATGCAAATAATTTATTAATTGTCAGAAGTCCTAATTTCAATAATGGTCAAACCAATGACAACATCTCACTAATCTAATGGCTAAGAAATATAATTGTTAAAAACCAACATGAAGATTTCTGCTTTCTTGCAGGATGTAGAAATCCCTAACACAGATGCAGTAACCCCACTTCTGGGAATATATCCAAAGATAATGAAAACACTATGTCAGAGAGATAAATGAACTACCATGTTCATAACAGCATTATTTGTAATAGTCAAGACATGAAAACAATTTAAGTGCTCTTTGAGAGATGGATGGATAAACACATTGTGGCATAAACATATATACAATGGAATATTATTCAGCCATAAAAAATGAGGAGATCCTGCCATTTGTCACAACATGGAAGGTCCCTGATGGCATTGTCCAAAGTGAAATAAGTCAAAGAAGACAGATACTATATGATCTCACATATGTGTATAATGTAAAAAAGGAAAAAAAAAACAGAAAAAGAGATCATTTCTGTGGTTACCAGACATGGGGAGTGAAGCGAATTGGGTAAGGATGGCCAAAAGGTACAAACTTTCAGTTATAAGAAAAATAAGTACTAGAAATAAAATTAAAAACATGTTAAGTATAGTGAAGAGTGCTGTAGGATATACAGAAAAGAGAGTAGATCCTAGGAGTTTATAATTACAAGGAAAAGATTTCTTTCTTTCTTTTTTTTTAATGTTAATTTATTTTTGAGACAGAAACAGAGCATGAGCAGGGGAGGGGCAGAGAGAGAGAGAGAGAGAGAGACAGACAGACAGACAGACAGAATCCAAAGCAGGCTCCAGGCTCTGAGCTGTCAGCACAGAGCCTGATGAGGGGCTCAAACCGATGAACTGTGAGATGATGACCTGAAATGAAGTCTGACACTTAACCGACTGAGCCACCCAGGTGCCCCAAGACATATTTATTTCTTTCCCTTTTATATTGTATCTATAGGAGATGATGGATGTTAATTCATCTTTATTGTGGCAATAATTTCATGATATATATCTCAAATCATTTTATGCTGTATACCTCAAACTTATACACTGTTGTATATCAGTGTATAAGTAAAACTAGAAGAAATATTACCAATGAAGGCAAAGAAAAAACAAATTGATACAGGAGTGTTACTCTCACATTAACAACAAGGAAAAGTCAAGTAATCTAAAACTTACAACTATTTTCTTTTCCATCAGAAAACAGGTCCTCAGACTACCAGGTATAATGAATTCCAAGGAGTAACAATCTCCTCTGAGGAAAGACAAAACACATAGACCTTTTTCCCCATGGACAAACAGAGGAAAGAGAGAGATCAAAAAAAGATGTAAAAAGAAAACTGAGGTTTTAATAAACTTTCAGGGGCTACGTGTGACTTAGTATAAAATAGTTTAGATTCTCTGAGATACCAGGTATAAAGGGATGTTTGTTTTTCACTACTCACTAGCTATTTTGCAAAGCTCTCAACTAGCATTAAGAGAAAAGATTACAGACATGGAAGAAAATTGAAAGTGGCACAGATATGCCAGAGGTGATGGCATGATGCCGACAGACATGCGTGAAACCAAGTTCCTTCTCTCCTGCCAATTGAAACTTGTCAGTCATTGGAGCAATAGACAAGAGAAAATTCCTCCTCCAGCTTAATCCCAAGCAAAATTGGCCCTGTGGTTGTGTAAAAGTAAAAGCAGTCTCATGCAGAGGGAGTGGGAGAAAATCCACTTGTTCTCATGATCCTAAGTAGATATAAGGTGAAAGACTGCTGTCATGGGGGGAGGGACAGGACACATGTTCTACTCTATACCTCCAACTAGTACAAGGACACTATGAATAGGAGAGCAACAGAAATGCTGAAAAATATGACCACGGAGCTTTTGAAAACACAGATAACAACAAAGATTGACATTTTATGAGAGAACTAAGAAACTCTGACCCTGCCATATACTTTGTACTAAGTACTCATCAAAAGTAGTGTGCCTAGAGTAGGGACAAGAGGTATAGGGAGAAACTGGTGCTGTTCAACAGCCATAGTGGCCCTTTAGAAACTTAAGATCCAGTAAAAACTCCTGAGAAAAGGCAGCCACAGAATGAGACAAAATATGTGCAATACACATTTCTGATAAAGGAATTAAGTCCAAAGTATACAATAAATTCTTAAAACTGAAGAGTAATGGGGGAAAAAAAAGTTAAAAATGGGCAAAACTTCTGAATAAATACATCACCAAAGACAATATACAGATGGTAAATAAGCATATGAAAAGATGCTCAACATCATTTGGTGTTTAGGAATTGCAAATTCAAACAATGAGATACCTCATTTGTTAGGATGGCTCAGATCCAATCAATAGGCAATACTAAATTCTGGCGAGTATGCAGAACAAGAGGAATTTTTATTCATTTATAGTTGAGATGCAAAATGGTACAAGAATTTTGCAAGAGACTTTGGTGGTCTCATACAAAGTTTAATATAGTTATCATATGACCCAACACTAGTGCTTTAGGTATTTGCCCAGCTGATATGACAAGTTATGTGTATACCAGACCCTGCATGTAAATATTTACAGCAGCTTTGTTAATATTTGTCAAAAACTGGAAGCAGAAAAGATGTCCTTCAATAGGTTAATAGATAACTGTTGTGCATCCATATGATGGAATATCATTCGGTGGTAAAAAGAAACGAGCTGTGAAATCATAAAAACAGATAGTGATATACATTTAAAGTTCACCTAAGTGAAAGAAGCCAGTGTGAAAGAACTACATACTGTAGGATTCAAATTATATGGCATTCTGGAAAAGATCAGTGGTTGCTGGGGGGTTGGAATAAGTGAGGCAGGCTTGAATACATGTAGCACAGCTGAACTTTTAGGGTAACCTATTCTGTATGATACTTCAGCAGCTGATACATGACATGAAATTATCAAGACAACACAGAGAGTAAACCTTAATGTGAACTACTTACAAAATAAAAATTGTGTATAATTCACTGGACCCCAGAAGGGAATGCAGACTGGGGAAACATATGAAATAAGTTCACCCAAGAAGGTGATTGGAGAAAATGTGCTAAGTAACTTTGGAATAAGTGGAGTCCATAAATTTCACCAGAAGAAACCGGGGAAGGAGTGTAGTCGAGTTGATAAATTTCTGCCACATGGGGGTTGAAGTTAATAATTCTGAAAATGCTATATACGGATACTGGAAATGAACAATTAAGTAAATGCATGGCAGATGGTGGAAGCCAGGTGTTTCATTGCTGGAGTGTGAATTTACAAATAAGCCAAAGAAGCAGACTAGAATGATCTAGGTGGTGATGGACTAAAGTGGCAGACATTGATATAAACTCATGTTTAATATAGATATAGATGATTGCATCAAGAAACATTTATAGATATGTATTTATACATGGATTCATAAACCCACATTCCCTTGCTCTGTCGGAGGAGAGAACTTAAAAGCAAAGCCATGTAGGAGCAATGAGATCACCCAGTTCTTAAATCTTGTTTTCTAATATGACTCTACAATAAAAGGGACCAAGACTCTTTGGAAAAATGTCTAATTCTAGGACTTGGGCAAGAAATTTAACAGATGAGCTGGAAATAGTATTCAGTGCCAGGATTATGGAAGTGCTCAACACACGTGTGTATACACACACACACACACACACACACACACACTACACACACACACACAAATGGAGATACATCAAAGAAATCCAGGAACCAATTGAAACATCCCCCAGGGGCCCATGCTGGAACACTGTGAGAAACAAACAACAAAAAAGAAATAGTAGCAGGTTATAATCCAGAGTATTAAATAAATATCTATGAGGCTATACTGATATGAATGTAACTCTGCACTCCTTAACTGTGGGCTGCATATAGTACTTAGTTCAAAAGAATACAGTTCGGGAAGGGTAGGTAATTTTACAGTGGAAAATGGCAAAGAATACATAATACAATGCTTAAGGTCAATATCAACTTTTGTAGATCATGTTGACAGTATGTAGCAATGATATGATGAAAGTGGAATTTTAGGTCAATGGTTTTCCTTCCCAAAATGCACAATGCCAATCTAATCATGACAAAACAGACAAATTCCAACAAATAAACATACTACAAAATACCTGACCAGTACTCTGTCAAACTGTCAGTAACCTGAAAAACAAATAGAGTCTGAGAAACTCTCACGGTCAAAGGGAGTCTAAAGAGATCTAACAACTCAATGTAATGTAGTCCTGGATGGGATCCTAGAACAGAAAAAAGACATTAGATAGTAAGTTTAAAAAGTGAATAAAGTATGGGGGTGCCTGGATGGCTCAGCCAATTAAACCTCCAACTCCTGATTTCAGCTCAGGTCATGAACTCAGTTCTTGAGTTCAAGCCCCACATCAGGCTCCATGCTGTCAGCTTGGGATTCTCTCTCTCTGCCTTTCCTCCACTCACTCTCTCTCTCAAAATGAATACATAAACTGTTAAAACGTGAAGAAAGTATGGACTTTTATTACTACTAATAATACTGATTCATTAGTTGTATCAAAGAAATCATTCATGTTAGGTGTAAATAAGAGGAGGGAATGGGGTGGAGGGTATATGAAAATGCTATCTAGGTCTTCCTTCCTCTGAAAATCTAAAACTATAATCAGAAATAAAGTTTATTTTGGGGGGTGCCTGGGTGGCTCAATTGGTTAAGCATCCGACTTCGGCTCAGATCACGATCTTGCAGTTCATGGGTTCAAGCCCCACATTGGGCTCTGAGATAACAGCTCAGAGTCTGCAGCCTGCTTCAGATTCTGTGTCTCCCTCTCTCTCTGCTCCTTACCTGCTTGTGCTGTCTCTCTCTCTCTCTCAAAAATAAACAAGGGTTAAAAAAATAATAATAAAAAAACGTTTATTTTGGGCCAGATATCAAAGTATAAAAGTAAATAGAAACAAAGATAAAAATAAACATTTTTAGCAAAAAAAAAAAAAATGCTTACAGTATTCCTTTCAGTAAAGCTGTGATGCAATAAATACAAAAAGTAGGTTTCCATGTAAAAATGACATGACATACAGTGGAAATTTGTATTCATACAAAGAAACAGTAAAATGGAAATGGTGAAATGACACAAATGTAGGTATTTTTCTTGTATACTTTCTGAAAGTAAAAGTCCAAAATGTACATAGTAACATAGCATTGTGAAACTTATAACACATAATACAGTAAAATGTATCATAACAAAAGCTGAAAGAATGGGAAGAGAAAAACACAAGTGTTTGAACATTCTTACACTATATATAAAATAGAATATCATTTGTAGACAAATTCTGATAGAGAAAAATACATTGCAATCCAGGCCTATCTCAAGAAACAAGAAAAATCTCAAAGATGTACAGTGTAAACTTTCATGCAAATTTTAAAACTTAAAACTCAGAAGTTTGCATAATGAATCAATAGTGGAAACATACTTGAATCATAAAACTACTCAGGGCCCCCAAAAAAGACATGAAACTATTTGAAAACACAAAGATAGAGGAGACAAAACAGAAAGTAAAAATCAAGATGTTAAGTTCGAAGTCAACCACACAAAAAAACTGCATTAGGAATAAATAGCCTAAATTTTTTCTATTAAAGGAATAGATTGTCAGATTCTATTTGAAAAGGTTAAACATAAAAATAAAAAAGAAACAAGCAAAGCTACTATCATCCTTAAAATTTTCAAAACTACTCTCTTGATCTAGTTGACATTTCAAGAACATTGCACCCAAAAAGAGTAGAATACATTTTCAAGTATATTCTTGAAGGGAATGTTCACCAAGGGATATTCACCGAGACAAAATATTAATTCTTGATAAACTCATAAAGATAGAAGAATGTGTACTCTGACAATAAAAAAAATAGGAATCGATACCAGTATATTTCAGAATTTTTTCAGATATCACTTAGAAATTAAACAATGCACATAAGTAACTCATGGGTCAAAGCCATAAAAGATATTAGGAAATGTCTTAACAAGAATGAATAAAGACACCATAATCAAAATTTATGTGTTTTAGTGTTAAAACAGTGCTTAGAGTAATATTTACATCATTAAGTACTCGTAACAGGAATAAAGGTGTCAAATCAATTTTCCAAACCTCTACCAGAAAGAGCTAGAAAGAGAAATAAAGTTCAAATAAGCAGAAAAGAGTAATAATGACAAAAGCAAATTCAATGAAATTGGAAACAGAAATTAATAATAATAAATCAATCAAACCAAGAATTACTTTATAAAACATCAATAAAATTCATTGAACTTTAACTGATCAAGAAAAAAAAAAAACTCACACACAAAGTACAAGTATCAAGAATGAGTAGGGGAGTGATGTCAGCTTTATTGTGGCATGAGGCATGCCTTTCCCTCTCCCTTTGATTTAAAACTAATTGGATACTCATAATCAAAACTAACTACCTTTACACACTACACCAAGACTTCCAAGAGTTTCTACACACCTGTGTTTCCAAAAGTGGGCAGACAGGACTTTGGCGAGAGCACGTAGCCGAGTTAGTGAGCTTGCTTACCCCCAAACTCACTGCGATCTGGAAAAGGGCAACTGGGAGAGTGCAGGACTGGGCAGATACCCATGGGTATGGAGCATCTGTGGAGATCCAGCCTGTCTATTAGAGGAATCCAGCAGGCCATCTGAGCATGAAAGAGATGAGTTTTGAGACAGCGGAGATGGACGAACATGCCAAGTCATCCCCCCTCTCCAGAGTGACAATGCAAGGTGTTGAGCTTCTAGTGGCACCTGAGGTGATCACTCTGGCAGAGGAGGCAAAAAGCCAAAGTGGTGAGTAACCACCCAGCCGTCTCAGATGTTCAGGTTGCAAGTGCAGGTGCCCCCTTCTTCCAGTAGCATCTCGATTTCTGAGGTGGGACCACTGCAACTTGGAAGACACAGAAGAAAGAAAAAGACAAGACTATCAAAGGGAACAAATTTCTGTCTCACTGCTATGGGTCCATGATGGACCTCTGAAAGTGCCCACTGGAAGATCCCCTTACAGGGCTGTAATCAGCCCCCTCTGCCCCACCCCCCCCACCCCCCCCCACCCCCCCAGAGCTCCAGGTACTAAGCCCACATTTCCCCTAATCTGTTGCCAAGAGATCCAGCTCTAGCAGGAGAAACCACAAATTTGGGCTATAGCACCACCTTCTGGAATACAAAAGAAAGATATCGAATAACCAATCTGCTGAACTTCAAGAAACAAAGTAAACATAAATTTTTAGCAAAGGAAGTTGACTGCTGCTTCAAATGTGACAAAAGCACATGTCATCAAACACTATAAAATAATCAAGTAATTATGGTATCACAAAAGAAAATTCTAATTCTCCAGCAACTAAAGTCAAAGGCACAGAATACTGCAATCTGATAAACCATTCAGAACAGTACTTATAAAGAAATCAACCAACTTCAAGAAAACTCAGAAATTAACTCAATAATTAACTCAATAATAACTCAATCAATTAACTCAATAATAAAATTAATGAATATAAGGGGTTCTTTGCCAAAGAAATTGAAATTATAAAAAAAAGAACCAAATACGAGAGCTTAAGAAATCAATGAACGAGATAAAGAATAGAGAACATAGCTAACAGAGCAAACCAGATGTGTAGAGAAGAAGGGACTTGGAGAACAGAAATATAGGAAAATTCAGTTAAAGGAGAACATAGAATTATAATTTTTAAAAAGCAAAGAGGGGCGCCTGGGTGGCCTAGTCGATTAAGCGTCCAACTTCAGCTCAGGTCATGATCTAGTGGTTGGTGAGTTCCAGCCCCCTGTGGGACTCAGTGCTGACAGTTCAGAACCTGGAGCCTGCTTCAGTTCCATGTCTCCCTTTCTCTCTGCCCCTCCCCTTGCTGTGCTGTGTCTCTCAAAAATAAATAAACACTAAAAATATTTTAAAAAGCAAAGAAATCTGATGAGAGTTATCAGATTTGATCAGAAGCAAATATAAGAATAAATGTGTAACAGAAGAAGAAAGGGAGAAAGGTGAAGAGAGTTTACTTCAATAGTAGCAGAACTTCCCAAATCTGGGGTAGGCTTCAAACACCAAAGTCCATAGTGCTAAAAGAACACCCTAGCATCTCAAAGCAAAACAAAAACAAAATAAAAGCTTTCTCCCAGACACATTATAACAAAACTCAAAAACCAATGGTAAAAACTTCTTAATGGCAGCCATGGGGGTAAAAAGTAACATACAAAGGAACCGCCATTAGCCCTGATGTGGATTTCCCAGCAGCAAGTCTATAATCCAGGAGAAGGTAGAAGGGCATATTCAAAATTTATCTGGTAAAGGTGTCCTTCTGATAGGAAGGAGAAATAAAGGTTTTCCCCAAACAAAAATTGAGGGAGTTCACTACCACTAGACCTGCCTTGCAAGAAATACTTCAAAGAGTTCTTCAAGCAGAAATTTTAAGAAATGGTCACCAATGAATTGAAAAACATGTGAAAGTACACAACACTATGGTAGAAAACTGTAACTGTATATTATTATGATCTATTAACCAATTAAACTAGGCAAAAAGGTTAAAGGAAAAGAGCATTACAAACAACTATAACCTACTATAATTTGTTAATGAAACTGACCAGTTGTGACATTAGGAATACAAAAGGGGAGGAATAAAAAGGTGGAGCATTTACAGGCAAACAAAGAGAAGCTGCATCAACATTAAATGGACTATTTTATCTGTGAGATGTTTCATGTAAGCCTCATGGTAGCCACAAGCAAAACTCCAGAGTAGACTCAGGAAACATAAAAAAGGAACAGAGAGATTGGTCACATTACCATGGAAAACCACCAATTTACAAAGGTAAGCAGAAACAGAGCGGGAGGAGGGCGGGGAAGAGTAGATGTACAAGACAATTAGAAGGCAAACAATACTCCTGTAGTGGTAAGCCCTTATGTATCAACCATCACTCAAAATGACCCATATACACTAAACAACAAGTTGGAGGTTGCCAGCGGGGAGGAGGATGGGCAAAATGGATACAGGAGAATGGGAGATACAGACTTCCAGCGATGGAATAAATAGTCACAGAAATAAAAATCCCAGCATAGGGAATACCATAAATGATATCATAGTAACATTGTACGGTGACAGAGGGTAGCTACACTTGTTGTGAGCATAGCATAATAACATAATGTAAGAGAAGCAATATATATGCACCCACTATTAGATCCTCTAAATATTTTAAGCAAATGCTGACATATTTGAAAGGGGACACAAATAGCAATCCTGGTAAGTCACTTAAATATCCCATTATCAGCAATGACAGGCCAGTGAGATAGAAATCAATTTTAAGAATGGAATTAAACTCTACTTTAAACCAAATGGACTTAGTCATAGATACAACATTCCACCCAACATCAACAAAGTCCACATTCTTCTCAAATCCTCATGAAACTTTCTCTAGGAAAGATCATATGATAGGACACAAAACAAATATTAGCAAATTTAAGAAAACTCAAATCATACCAACTATCTTTTCTGACCAGAATGGTATAAAGGTAGAAATAAATAGGAAAAAAACTGGAAAATCTACAAGTATGTGGAAACTAAGTAAGACACTTCTGCACAATCAACTGGTCAAAAAAAAAAAAAAATCAAAAGGGAAAATTTAAAAATACCAAAAAACACATGAAAATAAAAATAATAGCAAATCTTGGGCATTGGGGCAAGAGCAGTTCTGAGAAGAAAGTTTATAGCAATAAATACATATATTAGGAAATTTAAAAGACCTCTAGTAAACAACCCAAAGAACATCTCAAGGAACTAAAAAAAGAACACATTAACCCAAAGCTAGCAAAAGGAAGAAATAATAAAGATGAGAATATAAATAAATAAATCTAAAAAGCAACAGACAAAATAAGACTACAATATGGCTTTTCATAAAGATATATAAAATTACCTATGTTAATAAGAAAAAGAGAAGGATCAAAATAAGAGTAAGAAGAAAATAATAATAAGTAAACGTTCCCACTGATACTACAGAAATACATAGGATAAGAAACTACTATGAACTATTATATGTTAACTCAATAGCCCAGAAAAAATAGATACATTTCTAGACACACAACCTACCAAGACTGAATCAGAAAGAAATAAAAAATATGAACAGACCAATAACAAATAAAGAGAATGAATCAATAATAAAAAATCTCACAACAAAGAAAAACCCAGGACTAGACAGCTTCACTGATGAAACCTAACAAACATTAAAAGAAGAGTTAATTCCAGTCCTTAAACTCTTCCAAAAACTTGAATAGGGATGAATACTTCCTAACTCATTCTATGAGGCAAGCATTACTATTATACCCAAATAAGGACACTACAAAAAAGAAAACTGACCAGTATCCTTGATAAATATAGATGTAAAAATTCTCAAGAAAATACTGGCATACCAAATTCAAGACATAATTAAGGGATTATACCAGGTCCAAATGGGATTTATCCTTGAGTTGCAAGGTTAGTTCAGCATATTATTAATTAATAAATGTAATACATTGCATTAACGGAATAAAATATAAAACTCACATGATCATCTCAATAGCTCCAGAAAAAACTTTTAACAAGATACAATATCCTCTGATAAAAAAAAATTCAACAGACTGGATATTAAAAGATATATTTCAACAAATTAAAGACCGCATATGACAAATTCACAGCTAACATACTCAACAGAAAATAGTTTTTTCTCTAAGATCAAGAACTAGACAACAAAACCTACTCAATCTTAGTACTAGAAGTCCTAGTGAGAGCAATGAGGCAAAACAAAGAAATAAAAAGCAAACCAATTAGAGGGGAAAAAGTAATATTGCCAGTATTTGCAGATGGTATGATTTGGTACACAGAAAATCCCAAATAAAGAATTTTTTTTAATGTTTACTTTAGAGAGCACACATTCTCATTCAAGAAAGCAGGGGAGGGGCAGAGAGCAAGGGAGACACAGAATCCCAAGCAGGCCCCAAGCTCCTAGCTGTCTGCACAGAGCCTGATGCAGGGCTCGAACCCACGCACCTCAAGATCATGACCTGAACCGAAGTCAGATACTCAACCAACTGAGTCATCCAGGCGACCCAGAAAATCCCAAATATTTAATGAAAAAACTGCTGACACTAATAAACAATTTTAGTTAAGTTTCAGGATATAAAGTTAACATATAGAGTCCAGTTGCATTTCTGTACACTGATAATCAAACACCTGAAAGAGAAACTAAGAAAACTATCCCATTCACAAAAGCATCAATACAATACTTGGGAATAAGTTCAACCTAGGGAGTTAAATTATGTGCGATGAAAACTAAAAGACTTTGCTAAAAAAATCTGGAAAAGTCACAAACATATTCATGGATGGAAAAAATTAATGTTAAAATGAAAGCTGTGTGTAGATTCAATGCAATCCCCATCAAAATAACAATGACATTCCTCAAAGAAGTAAAAAAAAACAAGCCATCTTCAAATTAGTATGGAATCAGAAATGACCCCAAAGCAATCCTGAGGAAAAAGAACCAATCTGTAAGTATGACACTTATTAATTTCTGACTACACTACTTTAGTAATACAAACAATATGGCACTGGCATAAAAATAATCACAAAGACGAATTAAACAGACATATACAGTCAACAATTATTTGACAAAGGAACACACAACACCATACAGGAAAATAGAGTCCCTTCAACAAATAATGTTGGGGAAAACAAGATAAATATACAAAGAATAATGAAACCAAATCCCTGTCTTATAGTACTCACAAAAATTAACTCAAAAAGGATCAAAAACTTAAACATGAAACCCTATACCACAAAACTCCTAGAAGAAATCTTAGAAAAACTCCTCAACATTGGTCTTCACAATGATTTTCTGGATATGACACCAAAAGCAAAACAAAAACAAGTATCAACAAATGAGATAACATCAAAATTAAAATCTGCTACACAGCAAAAGAAACAATTAAAACAAGAAGGCAACCTACAAAACAGGAAACAGTTTTCAAACACGCTATGTCAAATAAGTGATTAATATCCACAATATAGAGAATTCATAACACTCAATAACAACAAAAAATAATAATGTGATTAAAAATGGCCAGATGGTGGTGCCTGGTGACTCAGTAGGTTAAACGGCTGACTCTTGGTTTCGGCTCGGGTTACACCACAATTTGTGAGTTCAAGACCCACATCAGGCTCTCTGCTATCAGCACAGAGCCTGCTTCAGATCCTATGTTCCCTGCCTTTCTTTGCCCCTCCCCCACTCATGCTCTCTAAAATAAACACTTTGAAAAATCTTTAAAAAAAATGGCCCGAAAAAGTAAATACACATTTTCCCAAAGAAGACCTCCAACTAGCCAACAGAAATTTGAAAAATTGGTTAAAAAAATAATGGCCTTTATTTTTTTTCCAATAGCTCATCAAAGTGGGAAGTTACTCAACTAACTTCTGAAGCAAGGAGCCAATTTGAATTACATTACCATATATTTCTTTCAGAAATACACCATATTATGATCCTCTGCCAAATACTTCCAGAAAATACTTACACTTTCTAACTTTTCTGTTTGGGCAAATGTCTTTTCTGTTTGTTATACTTTCTGGGCATTAACAAAGCTAACAATTATCTTCTGGTTTTCTACAGGTGTTTTGTAGGGGCAAGGGATCCTTTCTGGGGAAAGCAGTAGCTTTCCAGTCAAAAACTGTTTTCTGCTAGAAAACCATTTTGGATGCTACTGGCAGTGGAAACCATTCTCTTTGCACTTGGAATGGTATTTATGTGATTCCCCCCCCCCCCATCTTCATGCCTATTTCTGTCAATCTTTCAAATTACTAAAAGTCATTCCAGTATTTCTTAAATTCTTATTTTTAATAATTGTGTTATATAAGCTTCAATACTTTCCTACTGCTATAGAAGAAAAATGCATACTCCTTGTGTAGAATCCTCAGATTAAGCTGAGAGTTTTAAGTGGGTCTACAAACATTCTCTACTTATTCTATATAGTTTTCTCTATTCCTCATTATTCAGATTTTAGATATGCTTATCAATTTTAAAACAGTAATCGGTGATTAATAAATTCATTTAACTCTTTTTCATTTTTATTGAACTTATTAGACATATAGCATTGTATAAATTTGAGGTGTATTACAGGTTATTTTGATAAAAGTATATATTGTAACAATTGTGGTTATAGCAATATTTAGCACCTCAACCACATTGTGTAATTGTAATAGAATATTTTAGTCCATATTATAATGTGCAGTCTCTATGATGTACTACTCATTACAAGTTTGTACCATTAAACAACATCAATTTAATCACCTCAGCTCCCATCCCCAAGTAATCACAATTTCACTGTTTTTCAGGAGTTTATTCTTTTTTAGATTCCGAATATGAGATCATCCAGTCCTGGTCTTTCTGTGCCTGGCTTATCTCACTTGGCACAATTCCTGCAAAGTCCATGAGTGTTCTCATAAATGGTACCCCTTCTTATGGCTGAATAATATTCCCATTTATACATATACCCCATCTTTTTATTCATTCATTTATGGACATTTTGATAGTTTTCTTATGTGGGCTATTATAAACAATGCCATAATAAACACGAGACTATGTTTGACTTCCAAAGTCTTTAAATTTCCTCTAGGTATACACTCATAACTGGAAATTGGGGTATCATATGATAAACACATTTAAATTTCTTGAGGAAATTCCCTATCATTCTCCTAGTGGTTGTACCAAACTATATCTCACTGTACTTTTCATTTGCATTTCCCTCATGCTTAGTGATGTTGCATATCTTTACATTTTTAATGTTTATTTGAGAGAGAGAGAGAGAGAGAGAGAGAGAGAGAGCACACACAGGTGGCGAGGGGGGAGAGAATCCCAAGCAGGCTCCCCACTGTCAGCATAGAGCTCAATGTGGGGTTTGATCTCATGATTATTAGATCATGACCTAAGCAGAAATCAAGAGTATGACCCTTAACTGAGCCACGCAGGTGTCCCAAACATCTTTTCAATTTTTAATTGATATAAGTGAATGGATAAGGTACTATCATTTTTTAGGAAAATATCCTATTTACTAGCATCTTTTATAAATACATCTAAGGCCAGCATGGCTTCTTTACTCCTGGCCTACCCCATCTGAAAACCTTCAAGGTATCTGTATTTTCTATCTCGATGTCTGTTACACATTTCTATAATGTTAATACATATCTCAAATTGTCAGTATTGCTCAGTAAGTCATTAGCAAAAAGGAATATATATTTTACTTCTGCATTTATATTATTTAGAACACTGTAGAATGAACTAGAACAAAGGGAGGATATATGTGGTAAACACAGACATTACAAGAGTTCCAACTACTGTTCCATTTAAGTTTCACAACAGTCCTATGAGATACGTAGGTACTATTGTCCCCAAATGACAGATGTGGAATCTTTGTAGTGGGCACTTGACTTCTCAAAGATGACTCATCCAGTGGAAAAAATGGAAACGAAATTCACTTTAGGTAAAAACCTGTAAGTTTTCCATTACATGAAGCTACACTCAGGCTTTTATTAAATTAGTACTTTTTTGTTTATGCTACTTATTATTTGTTCCATGGGTATATTTTTCTAACTTCCCTTGATTTTACATTCATTAAAACCAAGTAATAGGTATCATACCACTTTTATGTTCTGTTCATTATAGACAATCAGGTTTTCTTACCGTAGCAAATGAAAGCAGTGAGATCATAATGTACCATAAAACATCAAAATGAAGTTTGCATGTTAAAACCTGGATACCCAAATCTCACAAACATTAACAATCCTATGCCTAATAGGACATCAGGATGAATAATGTCATGAGTTATGTAAATGGCAAACATACATGATTCACCTTAGCACTGTCAATGTAATAACTATAAATATTTGTCAAGATGGAAACTCAAAACTAACAACTAGTTGACTCAGAAAAATTCTCTACAGATATTCATGGCAGATGGGTTTCTTGCACTGACACAACTTTTCATGGGAGGAACTGATTCAGAAGTCCATTGTAAAATCTGTAGTCTACGTCACTCTATTTTAGTACATTAAATTATGTGAAATCAAGCCAACTCTATTTAATAAGCCAAGTAAGTTTCAAAGTACAGCCAGAAAACTATTCTAATGAACATGCACTGTTATAACATTTTCAAAAGAAAATTTCATATAATCAAAATTTCGTATCTCCAATAGTGATAAGCCCCAGAACTCCTTTAAGCATTAAGATATTATGACTTAAAAGTTATTTTCCGAAGATATTTAGGGGAAAAATCCTTCATTATGAGGTTTTTATGGAAGCTTAGCCTCTTACAACAAAAATCACAGTATATATCTTTATTCCCCATTATAGGGCAGTATCTCAAAAAATATGGAATGAGGCAAGGTGTTTTTTTTTTGTTTGTTTGGAAATGGGCAACTAAATATGGCTCCTTAAAAAAAAAAACAAAATCAAAGCCCAAGAAGGATGCTTAAGGATTTTGAAGTATTTTTCTTCCCACACTGCATCAAAGAAAAAACAAGGCTTTTCACATGTTAACAACAAAGATTCTGTTATAATCAGGGGAACATACAGAAAGTTTTATTGGTCATTTGTGTACATGTACATATATGACAAGGCTTAATTTAAACTCTTAAACTTTATTAATTACTATGTGTTATCAAAAAGATCTATGTGTTACACAAGATGCTGGTGACCTGTACATGATCATGCACAAAACACTGCTGAGAGAAAATGAACCATGAAAGAAATTCAGGAACATACGGTGTTCCTAGATGAGATGACTCAACATTCTTAATATGCCATTTTTTCCCAAACTTTTTTTTTTCATTGTTTAAATTTTATTTTTGAGAGTGTGTGCCCAAGCAGGGAAGGGGCAGGGAGTAGGGGGGGACAGAGCATCTGAGGCAGGTGTTGCAATGAGAGTAGCGAGTCTGAGGTGGGGCTCAAACTCACCAACTTGCAGATCATGATCTGAGCGGAAGGTGGAGGCTCAACTGACTGAGCCCCTCAGATGCCCCTTCCCCAACTTTAGAGTCCTTACAGTCCAACCAAAATCCCACCGTTTTTAGTGAAATTGATAACCCAATTCTTAAGTTTATATAGAAATGTCAAGGGCCCATACATTTTGAAAATATTGATAAAGAAAAAAGGTGGTGAATTTGCACTACCGATTTTAAAGTTTTAAAGCAACCAGCGGAGTATTGGCATTAAGATAGATACACAGAAAATGGAGTCCAAAAATACACTAAAACATCTAGAGTCAATTGGTTTCCAAAAAAGGTACAAAAGCAATTTAAAAGTATTTTCAAAAACTATTCCTGGAATCATTTGATATTTATATGAATATAAATTCTCTAATATTATCTCCCGTCATATAAAATAAGCTCGAAATCAATCATAGACCTTAATGTAAAAGCTGGGAACCTTGTACCATTTCTTCAAGAAGGCATAGGTAAAAATTTTTTCTGACTTAAGGTTAAAAGTTTCATGGATCAAACAGAAAAAGCATAATTTCGTAATGACTAGTAGTATTCCATCAATATTAACAACATCTGCTATTTGAAAACCACTCAAGAAAACAAAAATGAAGTCCATAATGAGAACTCACATATCTGAAGAAGTCTTTGTAATGCAGAATGTATCTCTTTGAAAAAAAAAAAAATCAAAGTACGATAAGAACACAAATAAAAAGCAGACGAAATATGTCAAAACATACTTTACCAAAATAGACATACCAAGGATCCATAAGAAAAGTTGTTCAACATCATGCTTCACTAGTCAAATGTCAATCAAACCACAATGCGATACTACACCTTTTACAATGTGTACAATTAGAAGGACAGCATACATTGGAAAGAAGGTGGAGAAAATTCAGCACTGTTACTGGGAATAGAAAATGTGCAACCACTTTGAGAAATAATTTTGATTTTTTTTTTCAAAGTTAAACATATGCCTGGCATATAACCCAGCCATTCTACTGCTAGCTATATGGATAAAACATAAATCTAAAGGTGTGTTCCTACAAAAGACTTGTACAAGAATGTTAATCACATTCTTATTTCTAATAACCCCAAACTGGAAACAATCCAAATTTCCATCAACGAGTGAATCATAAATGAATTATGTAACCTTCAAAAAAAGGGTCCATTGCTGAGTAATTAATTGAACAATCTAATGATAATGCAACAACATGGATCATTTGAAATAATGCTGAATGAAAAGGTGGGCATACTATAGGGTCACATTTGTATCAAACTATGTAAAATAAAAACTAATCTAAAATGGAAAAAAACAAAAACAAAAAACAAAAAACAAAATTGATCCATGATGGTCCGGAATAAGTTCAGTGGTTTTCAAGGTTTACAAAGAGCACCAATGAACTCTGCATTAACAGATACGGTCGTTATCTGGTTAACAGTGATGGCTTCATGTCTATTTATCTATGTCAAAATATCAGATTATGTACTTGAAATTTATGCATTTATCATAGGTTATCTCTACCTCCATCATACTGTTGCACCTGTTTCTTTATGATCACTGTGTACAGGAAGGCCAGAATATGTCAAGTTGCCCACTCTACTGACTTCTCCCTCTACCTAATAAAAGTATCGCTTCCCTTTACTTTTCCACTTCAGTTGCTCATTTGAGAACAATGCTCCTTTGAAAACTGATACCATGTTTTCCACATCTTCACATAAATCCTTGTACAGTAATGATGACAAGGTTTAGGTAGACATTTTATCCATGGCAAAACCTGTGTTCCAGTTTTTTTCTCTTCGGGTATCATAATCAACGACATAAATATTTGGATTTATTATCCAATCTATTCTAAAATAATTAAATTCTTTTCAGGTAATTTTAAAAGACAATCATTTTTTTAAGCACATGCAGCATTGAATTACACCGTATTGTTTTACCTCTACCACTATAAATGTGAATTAGGCAAGACACCTACATGGAAGTTTCTATTTAACAATAGTATCTCCCTAAAATAGAGTTCACAAATAGGACTGTTAAAGAAAACACATTCTTCTGTTTGCCACTGGTTCAATCCCTTGTCCAAGGAAGTCAGTCATCCCTTGAAGAAAATCAAGACGTATTATAAACTGTGCACAGCATTATAGAAGATAAAACCCGCAACAGTTAAATGCTGGAATAGTGTCCTGACCTTTTTACAATAGAGCACACACAGGGAAAGGTAACATTTATAAGTACAACATGGTAAGGTGAAGCCAGTTATAGCTGGAGGGAGTTCTGTAAATTTCCCACTCTGTAAAACCATGTCAAGGGCTACAGGATCCGAATCTCAAACATGTCCATCCCCCATGTGTAGCACACTGGGAAGCTCTGGGCTGGCGGATGTTTATGCAGCCTAGGGGATGTTGGTGTAAATAGGAATACTAAATTTCCCATAGCTTCTGTTTTGGGCTAAGTAGGATTTGTTTTCCCTAGGTTTCTCCAACAGCTGCAATCCCTCCAATACCATTCTTCCCACTTACCTCAGATTTATGCAGAACTATATTCCTTAAGAGTCATCATGTATCAAGTTTCAATTTGTCATTTTTCCTATCCTGTGTATTTTACCAGCAACTTGTCTGTTTTGTGAAGAAGGTTGACAACCTTAACGCTTCAGTGAAATTACTACAGCAGCCATTTTAATTTTTTTTTAAGTTTGTTGATTGATTGAGAGAGAGAGAGAGAGAGAGAGAGAGAACATACACCCTCACATGTTTGAGTGTGGGAGGGGTAGAGAGAAGGAGAATGTGGAGAGAGAGAATCCCAAGCAGGCTTTGCACTGACAGCAAGGAAGCGTGATGCAGGGGTTGAAATCATGAACCATGATAACATGACCTGAACCAAGATCAAGAGCCAGATGCTTAACCAACTCAGCCTCCCAGAAGCCCCAGCCATTTTGTTTTTTACATAAAAAACTTAAGTTTAAGAGAAAGTATATGGTAATCATTTCTGTCAATTAAACACAATAGCACATAAGTATGAAATCATATGTAATACGTATTTACCTTTATTCCTCTTGTTTTTAGTATTAGAAATTCAATAGGTCAACTGCTCTAGGAAGCAAAGAGTAAACATTATCGAAGTCACCCTTTGCCTGGAATGAGAAACAAAAGAAATAATCCCTTTTTATTGTCCCACTTTACTGCCCAGAGAACAGATCATAGTCACAGTATAGTGAAGAGAAAACCACAATATGGAGGAAAAGCAGAGCCCAGTCATCTCATTCAGTTAACCAAATGGATCTTGAAGTCTAGAGAAACCAAGGCAGCTAAAATTAATTGGGTAGCTTATCATAAAGGGCAGAGACACTAGCCTACAGAGAATCATCACACACATATGTGAGGAAATTACCTTACACGCAGGAAGGAGTCACCTCAATGTATTAAAAGGAAGAAACCTCTTTTGTGCAGAAAACCTAATTCAAGAGGCACACGTCCAGCATTCAATAGAGGTTTGCCTCAGAACAAGGATTAAATTGTCCCTAAATAAACCACTGTCCTCGCTCAATCTAACACAATTTACAAGAAAGACCCCAAAGAATCAAAAGCTTCCAAGTAATTTGACTCCATCTCATAACAGAGCACCAAAATATTTATGGAAACACATTAGAATCCAGCACCCATGAAGGTAAAATCCACAAAGGCATCCAATTACAAAATCCCTAGGCAGGTAGAGCAGGGCAAACTATGACCCATTAATAGAAAAAATAATAAATAAATCAGCCCAATTTATAAACTGAACTTCATCAACATTCACAATGCCTGCACTTAAAAAAAAAAAAAAAACACACTTCTACAAGAATTAAAAACAAGATACAGACGGTAAAAATCATTTCCAAGCCACGTATGAGATAAAGGACTTCTATACAGACTATAAAAGAACTCCGAATACTGAATTGAATATTTAAACCCCTAATACACCAAAGTAGATACAGAATCACCAACATCTAAATGAAAAAAAAAATATTCAAAAGCATTAAGAAAATGTGAATTAAAACTATGAAACAATAACATGCACATGTTTAAGTAATTAATATTTTTAAAGTTTCATCATACCAGGTCACCTGGGTGGCTCAGTTGGTTGGGCCTCCGACTCTTGCTTTTAACTCAAGTCTTGGTCTGGGGGTCATAGGTTCCGGCTCTGTGTTGGGCTCCGCACGGAGCACGAAGCCTACTTAAAAAGAAAAAAAAAGGAGCTTGAGCATACCAAATTTAGTGAGATTTTTAACAAACTCCAACACTCAAACATTAAGGAACGAATGAGAAAACACTTCGTAAAGTATTTTGGCAGCTTCTTAAAAGGCGAAACATACAAAAGACATATAAGCCAGCAAATCCATGTCAAGGCATTCACTAGGGAGAAATGAGACCATCTGTTCACACCAAGGTTTGTTCATGAACGTTGATAGCACCTCTACTTCTAACTGCCAAGAACTAAAAATAATCCAAATAGCCAATAAAGATCAAGGGACAAATGCTGATGTATTCTTACAATTAAATACATTTTCTCCACATTGTGGATCAACCTCAAACTTTCTTAAAGAGAGCATAGCCAAACAAACCAAAAAAACCTACACGGTCTAGAACTGTTTACACACAAGTGTAGAAATTCTAACTTCTCTCATGACACAACACACATCAATAGCTGTCTGGGGACAAGGAGGTGCAGATATGGACAGAAGTGATTGCAAATAGGCACAAGACAATTCCGGGGATGTGATATATTCATTACCTTGATTGTAGTGGTTATTTCCCAGATGTTTATACAGGACAAAACTTAAATTGTACACTCTATAAAAACGATGATCAATTTCTCAACTTCCAATAGTTTTAAAAGCATTTTTAATCAAACAATTAAGAAAATATGCCTGCTGAATTTTGAGCATTGTTTTAGGATTTGTAGTCCAACAAAAATCTTAGCATCTTCCATACCTTCGTGAATTTCACACCAGAGGGAAGTGATGTGTTTTGTTGATGAACTCCAGAGAAGAAAATGGCCCACACCTGGAGGAGCCCCTTCTCGGTTGTCTATCCTCAAATCTGCTCCCTGAGACAGTATTCATGCTGGTTTTCCCTCTGCTGTACAGCAAGAGACCTGAACTATTAAAACACACACACACACACACACACAACTTATATTTAAAATATATGAATAAGCCACATTATTTGCCATAAAATTGGCCTGTGGTAGTTTAACAGATATTTTTGAAAGCTTACCATGCACCAAACACCAATCCATGCTCCGCAGATGACTGAATCACCAAACAATTCTGGGGTTTTGTCCTCAGGAATCTGACCTGATACTGCCAGTGTGGCTAATTTAATTACTGGATTTAGTACTTCGCTACTCTTTGTTTCTACATCCTTTCCCCTTCCTTTCATTTACAAAAACAAATACTAGAAGTAGTCATCTTGTAGGCTGCCACTTCGTAAAGCCTACCACGCAAAAGCTCCTCCCTTTGCAGGCTGGCTGTACTCTGTTGACTAATGCTAAGACGGTTCTTATACTTCAGTGTGAAACCATTTCACCTGAAGGGCTCGTTAAATACAATTGATGACAACCCCTAGCTAGTGTTCTTGATTCAGTTGACCTGGGGGGAGCATAAGAATTTGCATTTCTAACAAGTTCTCAGGTAAAACCAATCCTGCTAATCATTAAACCACACCTTGAGAACCACTGTTAGGAGCCCTAACGGGTGCTAATAAGAATGCAAGGAGAGGCTGATTCACGGAGAAAAATATTGTGACTCTTTAAGAACCAGTCTTAGCTTGCCTAGAAATGGTGAGAGTGGGCATCTTTGCCTTGTTCCTGATCCTAGAGTTTCCAGATATTTTGCTTTTGAGTATGATGTTAGCTGTGGGCTTATCATTTATGACATTTGTTATATTAAGAAAATTTCTATTTCTAGGATTTTTTTTAAATTTGAGATGTCATTAACATAGAGCATTATATTCATTTCAGGTGTACAACATAATAATTCCATATTTTTATATATTGCAAAATGAGAACCACAGTAAGTCTAGTTAACAACCATCAACACACATAGTTACATCACTTTTTCTTGTAATGAGTAATTTTAAGATTTTCTCTAAGCAACTTTCAAATATGCAATAGAGTATTATTAACTGTAGTCACCATGCTGTACATGACATCCCCATGACTTCATTTATTTTATAGTCGCAATCCCTTTAGAATCTCTTTATCCATTTGCCCACCCTCTACCTCCCATTTCTGGCAACCAACGATGTGTTCTCTGTATATGTGAGTTCAGTTTTGCTGTTTCTTTAAATAATGTTTTCATGTTTATTTATTTTTGAGAGAGACAGAGACAACATGAGCAGGGGAGGGGCAAAGAGAGAGAGGGGGAGAGAATCCCAAGCAGGCTCTACGCTGTCAGTGCAGAGCCCAATGTGGAGCTCAAACTCATGAAACCATGAAATCATGACCTGAGCCAAAACCAAGAGTCAGACACTTAACTGACTGAGCCACCCAGGCACCCCAGTTTTTGTTGTATTAGATTCCACATATAAGTCAGATCATAGGGTTTTTGTCTTTGTCTGACTTACTTAGAATAATGCCCTCAAGGTTATCCATGTTATTCTATGCACCTTTGTTGTTTCTTAGTGTGCAGCTGTTATCACTACAATCTCTGCCTCTGTCATCCCATGTCATTTCCTTGCGTGTCTCCATCCAAATTCCTCCCTACTAACTGGGATTCCAATCATATTGAGTGATGGCCCATCCTATGACTTCATATTATAACTTGACTGTGTCGGCAAACACCCCGTTCACAAATAAGGTCCTGTGTCCAGGTACCAGAGGCTATGACTTCAACATATCTTTGGCAGAGACACAAGTCAACCCATAATGAGACCAAGCCATTTCAGTAAGGAAGATCTATGAGCAATTTTGTAATCAAGTCTCTTCTTTCCTTTTTATTTTTTTCTCCCCTGGTAAGACACCTATAATTTAGGTGTCTTTTTCTTTTCTAGGGACACAATTCTCTTTTTTCCCTTGGATTTTTTAGGGATTCCTTTCTTTCAACGAGAAAGAATTACCAAATTGGCTTTCTTCTCAGGATTTATATTTATATATTGATTAGTCATTATCATTTTTTTCTGTATAATTCAATGCAGCACACCAGGGGAACCATTTAATGATAGTTCACAAGAGGAAGAAGGGAAGGCTGTTCTGCTCAGTTTGGGTGCATTCTGAATCATTTTGGGAGACCCTAAGAGATGCAAGGATCAGTGTAGGATTGGTTGCTCTTTCTGAGTTGAGATTAGGGAAAGTGGGAACAATCTAGTGATGGAGCACTACTCTGTGGTAAGAATAGCTTAGCAATAAGGTATCCTCAGTAATACATGGGTGTAGAAATATAGGACTGGGATCATCATTGATAACAAAGCAGTCATCAGTCAAAGAGGGGGGCTGTTTCGCATTCTTCACCAGCAACACAACTTGCCTTTGGGGAGAACGATGTTTCACGTTAACTTTGCCACTGGCTTTACTGTGTATGTTCTCTAGACTGAATCATTGCTGGGCTGCTTTTCTCATTGTTGGTCCAACTTGCTCTTTCTCTGTTTCAGTTTGGTGAGCTCTTTACTCTCTCATGACTGAAATTCTCCATGGTGTGGACTGTTGCCAAACATCCTTACTTCACATTGTCCAACGATCACTGTAGAGGTCAGTTTCTTCATAAATCATGCTCCTTAAAGGTTATGTTTTTACAGAGGAACTTTTGTTTTTTAATCTCTGCTGCGTCTTATTGATATTGATTTTGGTTGGTTTGGGAAAGAGAGAGTTAAGAAATTCCATGCTCCTCCACACTTTACTCAAGCGGTGGGTGAAATTATTTTTATTTTACGTCACAATAAGCATGTGAAATGGAATCTTAGGATTTATTCAACGTAGAATGAGTTTGATAGGGATGCAACTATGCAACGATAATATGATCAGTTAGCAACTACAGTAAAAAATAATATATTTTTTAAGTTTATTTATTTTGAGACAAAGTGAGAGTGTGAGCTGGGGAGGGCCAGAGAGCAAGGGAGACAGAGAATCCCAAGCAGGTTCCCCACTGTCACCAAAAAGTCTGATGCAGGGCTCGATCTCACAAACTATGAGATCATGACCTGAGCTGAAATCGAGAGTCAGACGCTTAATTGACTGAGCCACCCAGATGCCCCTACAGTAAAAATTAAATTACAGAATGGAAATGGTTATTTTGTTGACATGTAGATGTAATTTCTGATTAATACAAGATTATGTCAAAATACAAACAACACCTTTTTGGAAAGTGATCACCTACGCAGTTATTTTTATACAATCTGTGTTTTCCCACAAGTTGGAAAATGAGTATTATTCTATATATAGCCCTAGGGAGATCCCCCTTATTCAAAACTGGAGTTTTAAGTAAAAAATCATCAGTTTAGAGAAATGGCAAAGAGATGGATATAGATTATTTTAGGATTTTGGTGGTACATAAAAATATGGAAATTGACTTTATGAAGCACATTTTAAGGACACAGAAGTATAATATCTTAATAATAATCATGAAAAAAAATTTAGTTTTTTGAAAAGTCTTTAAAGCTGGGGCGCCTGGGTGGCTCAGTTCGTTGTGTCTGACTTTGGCTCAGGTCATGATCCTGCGGTTCATGGGTTCAAGCCCCGCATCAGGCTCTGTGCTGACAGCTCAGAGCCTGGAGCCTGCTTCAGATTCTTTATCTCTCTCTCACTCTGCCCCTCACCCACTCACACTCTGTCTCTCTTTGTATCTCAAAAATAAATAAACATTTAAAAAAAGTCTTTAAAACTAAGTGGAAATCATGAGCATTTGGAAATAATTGAACAATTTTAATGGATGTACAAAAAAAAAAAAAACCTCACACACCCCTGAAACTATAATAAACCTGGTCACTGCACAGCATTTCACTCCATTTGTATTTGCAAAATTCATTTTCTGGTACACACATAAAAGAAACATTTTTCAAAATTGAATATGAACTTCTTTGAACTGACATCTCATTTCTGGGAAATGCTGTGGTTGTCACATATACTTGTCACAAAAGCAATTACTCTGAGTGCCTTTTCAAGTAACAAATATAAAAAGGTACACAGTCACAACATGGTCTGACTGTTCATTCATGCAAAATTAAAACAGCAATAGCAACAAGTAAAACAATCCTGTCAATTCAGTGAAGTTAAAACCAGTCTGGGGAAGATGCTTAGTAAAGAAAATGGGGAGGAAAAAAAATTCTTCTTAAAAATAGAGGCCCATCTTTCAAAAAAACATTGGTGCTAAACATAGAAAAGAGAAGGCATGAGCAATAGGAGAGTGGGTGAGGAAGAAAGGTGTAGAAAGAAACTGTTTCTGTTTTAAACTACATATCACCCAGACTCATTCACCAAGTCTCATACACAGAGCACCAGAGACAGGGCTTCTTGTGACTGGATCAGCAGAATAAACTTTTTTTTTTTTAATGCTTATTTTTGAGAGAGAGAGAGAGAGAGAGAGAGAGCGAGCATGAGTGGGTGAGGGGCAGAAAGAGAGGGAGTCACAGAATCTGAAGCAGGCTCCAGGCTCTGAGCTGTCAGTACAGAGCCGGATACGAGGCTCAGACTCAGAAACCATGAAATCATGACCTGAGCCAAAGCCAGAGGCTTAACCGACTGAGCCACCCAGGTGCCCCACTATTGTAGTTACTTTATAACCAATATTGAAAACAAATCAAAGTTAGATAATCCTACAGGGTATGGATGTCTATTGGGAGAAAATGACAAAGTTCTCGTCAAACCAAATATTTTTACCTTTGCTTTCCCTATTACAAAAAATAAACTGCCTACGTTTAAAACAACGAATTCCTTTAATTTTATAGCAGTTCAGTTTTACACATTTTTAGTGAGAGTTCTGCCTTTTTTCAAACTGCAAAACTGAGCACTAGGACATATGTATGACTAGAAATTAAAGATATCATGACCTCTGGCAAAAAATGATACATCTTGGAGCACCTGGGTTGCTCAGTCGGTTAAACATCCAACCTCAGCTCAGGTCATGATCTCAGGGTTTGTGAGTTCAAGCCCCGCATCAGTCTCTGTGCTGACAGCTCGGAGCCTGGAGCCTGCTTCGGACTCTGCATCTCCCTCTCTCTCACTCTCTGCCCCTCCCCCACTCGCACTTTCTCAAAAATAAACATATTTTAACAACTTAAAAAAAATAATACATCTCTAAACCCTTATAATGTTTAATTTAAGGCTGGTTAAACCTTTCCTTCCACGGAAGGATAAACCACTCAGTTTTTCTCAACTACAAACAGCGTATCAAGAGAAAATGGTGAATCTCAAGAAAATCATAGTTGCTTCAAACTATTTTTTCCCTAAGTCTTTATTCTGGCTGATTATTGTGGGCTTTTCCTTTCAGCCTGTCAAGCAAGAACATCCAGAGAGGAGGATGGATTTGGAGAGCAGTTTCTTGAATCTGTTTGGAGCATCTGCAGGACTAATAAGGCCGTTTACATTCATAGTCCGATGGTAGCCTGGAAACAGTCTACAGATGGATGATACAGCCAAAGACGTTCCTTAAGCAAACTCCACCTTAAAATTGATTTGTCCGTACTAACTTCTCTTCGGACATCAGTTTCATCTTTAATAATGTCAGACAATCAATCTCTTTAGTTTAGCCATAAGGTTAGGTAAGAAAGGGAAACTTCTCACTGCCTCTAGCAGGTGAAGCCTAAAGACAGGCTCAGAAATAGGCAACTTTCCAGTCTTCGTGAACTTGGACACACACTGGTTTGGAGGGCTTTCAGCAAACAATGTTAGTTCACTTCAAGAATTTTGGATATTAGCGTATTACCTCAGTAATAAACCTTAACCATTAGTACAGTGACTTCTCTGAGTTCTGCGACTGGTCTGTAAATGTCATTTAAATCAAGTTCATTAACATTATTGTTACTCTTTTATATCCTTACAGCTTTTCTGATTACTTCTCCGTTGTTGAAAGAAGATTGTTGATATCACCAACTGTAATCATGAATGTATTTCTCTTTTCAGTTTGTCTCTTTTTCACTCACATATTTAGAAGTTGAGCTTTTTTATTGTTTTAATGTTTTTATTTTTTTTTTTGAGAGAGAGAGACAGAGAGACAGAAAGTGAGCAGAGGAATGGCAGAGAGAAAAGGAGACACGGAATCCAAAGCAGGCTCCAGGCTCTGAGCTGACAGTAGAGAACCGGATGCCGGGCTCAAACTCTTGAACCACAAGATCATAACCTGAGTTGAAGTGGGATGCTTGACAGATTGAGCCACCCAGGTGCCCCTTAGAAGTTGAGCTTTTAACATATATATACATATATACATTTATGATATATTTTTCTGGTGAACAAACTCTTTTGTCATTCATTACGAATGCCCTCTCTACTAATAATAGTATTCTTTGTCCTGAATTTTATCATTATCGAGTGCTTGTAATACCTTTTGCATTTTTTTTTTTTTTTACTTTTAACTCAGCTTGTATCTTTAAGTGTGTCTCTTATTACCATCCTGGTAGTCAAAGGGTTCCATTCCTTTAAAGATGACAGTCTGGAGATTATCAGGGAGAACTTGGGCTTTCTGTTCTGCTGGGATGTAATTACAGATCTTTGGGCAGAATGATCAACTTTTAGAAAACTGAACCACCTGCCATATTTTTCAGTGATTTCAATATATTGCCCTGGATATAACATATCTGATAAGTAGTTCTTAATGCAAAACATACTTTTTTTTTAACCTGCCCTGAGAAATAATACAAGATCTGGATTCCATTTAAAAACAGGACTAAAATCTCACTCTCACCCTTCATGACTCCTTCAACCATTCCCTGTCTCAAACTCAAACATTCTTCTGTATCATTTCTCAGACAAGGAAAGGATGGCACAGAGAGATTAACTGATGGAACTGAAGTAACAAGCCAGACCCTGGTGTGATTATTGGGTTTCTGGCTCTCTGTCCTGGGTGCTTTCCTCCAAGACCATTACCTTTCGTGCATGTCCTACCTGAAAAAGGTTTACAGCCTATTACTAAAGTATCCCATTTCCACCCCCAAAAACCCTGAAACACATAGAAAAAACACAGGTATCTTTACTCTGATTTAGCGAGAAGAAGTTCAACTACGTCACTCCAGACTTCATAACCACTCTTGGTGAAAGTGATCTCCAGGCTTGCTTCTTAGTGCTGTATGCTTGAGGATGGAGAAGAAACTCCACTTTCACTGTTCCTAATGGTTTAACATTAGAAAGTCATAGTTCCAAAGTCTTATATCAGATGTATCAGATATACAGGTGTGGGTGTGTGTGTGTGTGTGTGTGTGAGAGAGAGAGAGAGAGAGAGGATCTATACACTCTAAAAATAATCCTAATGGTTTGATTTTATACAAATATTCTTAGTAACTGAATCTAATAAACTGGTAAATGAATGTGAATATACTCCTAAAGTGATATATAGGATATTTTTTTTTATCATCACTGTAGTACAGAAAGCACTCTGTGTGTTATTGTTGAAGATACAACAGTAGTAATAGGTAGTTTCTGCACTAAAAGAGCTTAATGTTCAACATTAATATTGAAGTAAACAACTGTATAAATATAATTCAAAGAAGATAAGGTCTTCTGGGGATGAATGTTCTTTAAAAAAAAGAAAAAGGTAAATAATACCAGAAGCATGAGGAAAGGCTCCATGAATAATCTTCATGGCATGCTTTTATCCACATAGTAATCTTAGAAGATACACAGAAGAGAGGTGACTATTATCCTCACTTAATAAATGCTCTCAGCATCCATTTGCTTATTCCATATTCATCCAGCTAAGAGGTAATAAAAAGAATAATTATTCTAATTCAAGTCATCAAAATTCAAATGTAGAAAAAACTATGCATTCTACTTTTAGAGCTCTGCCTTCCATTTCTCACTGACCTAGACCAAATCACTTAAAAATTATTTTACGCTCACTGCATTCTCTGGTTAAAAGCAGACATTTTCATATCGATGATCTTAAATGAATTATCAATCCTCTAAAGTTGTAACATATAAAAAAAAGTTGTGACATATGTCATATACCAAAGTAATTTCAGAAGTTTCCATTGGTAAGTTACAGAGGAAGAAATAGGAGGTGGAATTTTCCACAAAGAAAATATGAAACCCCATTTCCTTGGTAATCTATGACTCAGAAAAACATATCCAGATAAATCATTTTCCAAGACTGATATTAGAGAAATAGTAGCCAGTGTGGGAAGAAATCCAAGAGTGGACAAATGGCCGTATGGTATTTTTTTCTTCTTCTTTTTCTTTTAATGTAGTGCCTATCTGGAACTCCTTATTCCCTTTATAATAAGAACCTGGTGCTTCTGCTTCATTCCTCGCCATGTGTGGGTGATTATGGGGGAGGATGGCTGTCTGTCAAAAAGCAGATGATGTCCACAGAATGCCTGAAAAAATAAAACTGCTTATTGCCAAGAGATCGCTTGGGTTTATCTGCCACACACAGACTGTCTGGTCGATAGACAATGCAATTTGAGTGAGACAGTTGTGTCGACATGTAGTACTGAAAACAAGACTTTAATTCTTAATTAGCCGCAGTAACTGAATTTTCTTAATTTTTCAAAGTAGACACATGAACACTAATCACTGATTATAGAACAGTGCTTATACTCCACATAATTTCATTACTAGCAAATAAAGTACTTATCATTCACTTCGTCAGTATTTTTAAATATCATAAAACTTCATCTGTGCTTGATGATGATATTTAAAAATTTCTTTTAATGTTTATTCATTTTTGAGAGAGAGAGCGTGCAAGAGGGAGAAGGGCAGAGAGAGAGAGGGAGACACACAATCTGAAGCAGGTTCCAGGCTCTGAGCTGTCAGAACAGAGCCCGACTTGGGGCTGGAACCCACGGACCCACGGGATCATGACCTGAGCTGCGGTCAGACGCTTAACCGACTGAGCCACCCAGGTGCCACAATTAAATTCTAAGATGTTAATATATCCTTCCATTAGTCATTTATACATACAGATGTTGTTTACATATATTTTTTAAAAGTCTATTCATAATAGCTAGCAATGTTGTGGTAAAACTATATCTACTCACAAAAATTCTAAAATAATCAAATGTAAATTTTGTAATTTATAGGAATGGTACAGAAAGATGAATGTGATAAATACATATTCTGACTAAACTCCGTGTAAAATTCACAGGACTACCAAAATTTTCTTTGTGATTCAAATAGCATATGAAATGAATAAATGCCTATAATTACCAGTGACCATGCTCCTTGCATTCCTGTTAATAATAGCTTTTAGAAAAATTAATAAATACAATGACTAGCTGAAAATAATTCAGTGTGCTCAATTGCTACAATTTACACTAAAATTTTTATTCTGCATTCTTTTTACAAGTTTTATACTTTGATTAAAAAGAAAGAACTCAATATTCTAGGGAAATCCTCAGAGGCATACTGATTTTTTCACTTTTGGAAATATAGAGGATTAAAATAATTGGGGGTGCCTGGATGATTCAGTTGGTTCAGCAACCAACTCTTGATTTTGGCTCAGGTCATGATCTCCCGGTTCATGAGTTCTAGCCTGGCGTTGGACTTCGCACTGACAGTGCGGAGCCTGCTTGGGATTTTCTCTCTCACTCTCTCTGCCCCTCCCCAGCTTGTGCTTTCTCTCTCTCTTCCTGTCTCTCTCAAAAGTAAATAAATAAATCTTAAAAAAAAAAAATAAAATAATAAACACATTGTAGCCAGTTATGCTGATATTTCCCTGGATAGTATGGATTTTTAAATATTTGATTCCCTTCATCTGTTTGTTGAAATGGCTAAGAATGTTATGGAGGATTGCTGGAAGGATCTGTATTAACAATGTATTGATCACCTTGTGTTCAACTGCTGAAAAGATTCACAGTACTAAAACCCTCTCTACACAGTGAAGAGCTCAGTTACAAGCAGAAGATACAATGCAACCACAGCAAGAGAAACATGCATCAGTAAGCATCTGAGGCCACAGATATAGCCCCTCCTGTCCTCTCACATCTAGGTCCAAAGGACATACTTTTTCTCTTCTAGTAGAGAAGCACTACCTATGCCTATGTAAAACACCTTGATACCAAGAAGTGTAAAATCTGCCCCTGGTGGAGAGGAAGGTCTGTTGAGGTGAGCTGGTCATGTAGGCATATTCTAGGCACACTCAAGCTAGGTGGCCATCTGTGATGCGTTTCCCAACATCAACAACCAATTCTCTACTTCCCAACATTAGGTGTGACACTAAGTATCCATAATCAGCAAAGACCCCCACAGGTTAAGGGTGCAGTCCCACAAGACTGCCCTGAGATATGAGCTGTAAATGGGGTACTCAAGCTATCTGCACTTCAGCCTTCTTGACTACGAGTTTGGAGGTTCCCATGACCCTCTCCATTCAGCTTCCAAAGTTTGCTAGAACAACTCACAGAACTTGGCGAAGTGCTGTGTTTATTATTTCAGGCTTAATATAAAGGATACAAATCAGAAACATCTAAATGGAAGGGACGTATGGTGCAAAGTAGAGGGACAAAGGTAATGCAGAGAGTCCAAGGTCTTTTCAGGCAGGCATGCCACCCTACCAGCATGTTGATGTGTTCAGCGACCTGGAAGCTCTCCAAATCTTATCATTCAAGAGCTTATACAACCCAATCTCCAGACCCCCCCCACCTCCCCCGAAATCGGGAGACAGAAGAGTTACCAGTTCCAATGGCTATTTCCTTTGGTGACCAGCCTCCATCCAGAAGAGTCATCTCATTAGTATTAAAAGAACAAAACCAAAACCAAAAACACCTCTTATTACTCAGGAAATTCCAGTTTTGGCAAACATATAATACCACACCATCCCTAACTATTGAAATCCGTCATACTCCATGGAAACAAGGTACAAATCATAAAAATCCAATTATAATTACTAAACAGTTCTGTCTGATAGGCTGGTACATTCTACTCCTGAAACAATTTACAAAACCATGCTTATAAAACATTATTTATCTCTAGTTAATTTACTTTATGGGGCGTCTGAGTGGCTCAGTCGGGTAAGCATCCAACTTTGGCTCCGGGCATGATCTTACGGTCTGTGGGTCCGAGCCCTGCACTGGGCTCTGTGCTGACAGCTCAGAGCCTGGAGCCTGCTTTGGATTCTGTGTCTCCCTTTCTCTCTGCCCCTTGCTCACTTTCTCTGCCTATCTCAAAAGTAAATAAACATTAAAAAACATTTACTTCATAACATTGGCCAAACATCATCATCATGCTCTAGGTAACTTTGAAGATAAGAATTTGATAAATCCAGATGGGGGTGATTAACCTATACTATGTAGGATATATAAAGAGAAGGCTAGCAACAAATAAATGTTCACTTATTCAAAATATATAGATTTAACGTCCACAGGTAATGTTAAAAAGCATTCCTCTTTCTATTAGAAAGTAGAACCCTATACTCAATAGATCAAAACTAAACACACAATGCACAATCAGTGTCTGTGACAAAGAACAATACAATTAGGATGTGTATTTTTGGGGGTGGTGCCTGGGTGGCTCAGTCGGTTAAGCATTTGCTCAGGTCAGGATCTCATGGTCACGATATCTAGCCCTTGTGTTGGGCTCAGCATAAGGCTCAGACTGGGATTTGGATTGGGATTCTCTCTCTCTCCCTCTCTCTTTGCCGCTCCCCTGCTCATGCTCCTGCTCTCTTGCTCTCTCTCTTTTTCTCTCAAAGTACATAAAAGATCCAAAAACAAACAAACAAAAAAAAGAATGTATATTTTTCATGGCCTGTCAGCTGGTAGTATGAATGGAACTAGGACAGCCTCTGAAGTGAGAAATAGCGAAAAGATTCTGTGCGTAGTTTCCCATTTCACTGAATGAACGTGCCCACACAAAGAACTCAGCGTATGTTCATTGTGTACAAATGAGTGGAAGCAAAAAGAATACTTATCTACTTATACATGTCGGTATTACTTAGTTATATTAACTGAACAACTACCAAGGGCAGACTACACCTCCTCCATTCTATTCTGTCCTGTTAATGTTAAATATGGCTTTCACATTTCAAACACTGCCTGTGAGGGGTACTCTGAGAAGCTAAATGAACACCTTCAAGTACTTCAATACTTCCCTAGGGAGAGGATGGGAACACTGGCTTGGTAAATTCAGACAGAAGAGAAGAGAGAAGGTCAATAATGTAAGATTGCAAAGCCAAAAGCTGATGATGACAGGAAAGCTGGAGGTAACAGAAAGGAAAAATGTGGGCGGCAAAGATGTAATTTATCTCTTTCATTTTATCTCCTGAGGGTGTATTGTATATTTGAAAAATAGGACCCTATCCCAGTCTGAGAATTTTCAAATGCGATGGAATATTCCAAGCCAAGTGAAATGGTTGGTTTCCACCCTGTACTCCTGTGTAGGATACACTGTTGATTGCTTCCCCATGTACTCCTACGCCCTCTCTCCTTCCTTAAAGAATATGATTTTGTTCATGGATCCAGTCGCATCCTGACATTTCTGGGAAGTCTGGAACAATCTGTAGCCCCAAGAAGTGGGTCCTAAATGATATAAGCCAGTCTCAGTCATTACATTCCCGTTGACAATTGGTCTGGGTTTAGATGTGTGATGTAATTTTGGCCATTGCAAGCTGAGTGCTAAGACTGATGCAGGATCCTGGGAAAGATGTTCTCACAGAAACATAGGTCGTCTCTTTCCTGCAGCAATTGCTGTATCTAGATATGACACCTGAAAGTGTGGCAGCCTGGAGTCTGGCCTGAAGGTGAAGCTAACATGGCAAAGACTATGCAGACAAAAGATGATTGCTTCATTGTGCCACAGTCTCACACGACCTTAGACCAACTCTGATTGCCCTTCTTATGTGGGGGAATAAACTCCATTACTCTTTACTGTCGCTTGCAGCCAATGCAGTGTTTTCCTCCCTATGTTATCAAATCCCACGTACACCTTTCAGTTCTTCTCTTGACTAGAATTTATAGAAGCATTGACACACTTACCAGTTTTTCCCTTCTTGAAATATAAGGGCTTTTTTTTAAAAAACTAAAATCTCCTATTTTTTTTCTATTATCACCAGACACATCTGGATCTCCCTTTGCGTCAATCACCTAAATTTAGAATTTCTCAGGGCTTTGGCCTTGGACCTCTTTCCTTTTTTTCTATACTTCCCCCATAATTGATTTTATTTTCCCTTGGCTCTTAATACCACCTCTAACCTGGTTATCGCCACATGCACATCACTGCTACAGACCTGCGCTCTTAGTCCCAGGTACATATTTCTGACTATGTCATTGAGATAGCCACTTTCATATTCCATGATCTCTCATGCTGAACGAGTCCAAAATCGAGGTTTAGATGATTCCAACTAAAGTCTCCTCTATGGGAACCAGAAACATGCTAAAATGATACAGTTACTGATCAGTCAATTCAGAAACTTAGGAGTCAGCCTGGACCCTTTTCTGACATCTAGCCTATCGGCAATATATTTTGAATCCATTTACCTCTATGTGTCTCTCTAACAGCATTATTGCCTCCTTGGTGGAGAGCAGGAATACCTTTCACCTTACACAACAGCCTCATGACTGACGTCCTCGCTTTTGGTTTCCTTTTATCCATCTCCTATGCAGCAGCTAGAGTATTCTTTTGCAAATGACATTAGATCCATTGTGTATATGTGTGTGTATGTACATGCAAACACGCACACACACACACACACACACACACACACACACACACACACACCACATCTTCCTCATCCATAAAAAAAGAATGAAATCTTGCCATTTGCAACAATGTGGATGGATATAGAGAGTAGTATGCTAAGTGAAGTCAGTCAGTCAGAGAAAGACAAATACCATATGATTTCACTCGTGTGTAATTTAAGGAACCGAACAAATGAGCAAAGAGAGAGAGAGGAGAGAAACCAAGAAAGACGCTCTTAACTATAGAGAATCAACTGATCGTTGACCAGGGGGGAGGTGGGGGAGGGTGGGTTAAACAGGTGTCGGGGATTAAGGAGTACACCTGTGATCAGCACCTGGTGTTGCCTGGAAGTGTTGGGTCACTAAACTGCACACCTGAAACTAATATTACACTGTACATTAACGAACTGGAATTTCAATAAAAATGTGAAAAAAAGATAAAAAAAATGAAATCAGGTCATCTGCTAAAAGCCTCTCTTCCCAATGCCATTCTAATGTGCCTCCACCTAAATCCAAAGTGTTTTAAGGAACGGAGACTAGCACATGATCTAGACCAGACGACCTCTCCAATATCACATCATGGGCCCCTGACACATTCCTCATGCTCCAGACACACGGTCTCTTACAGTGCCTTCCAAGGGGACAGACCTCTCCCCTCCCCTTTCACTGGGTTAATTCCTGCACATCTTTTAGCTTTCACCCTGAATATTACTTCCAAGTAATGACAGCCAGAAACACCCCATCTAAATTGTATCCCCACCTTTTATTGTCTCTCATGAAACTATTTCATTTTACTTTTACATCACTTATGAATACATCGACACAAGCATATGTATCTGTGTATGGGCATGTATACATGTGTATATACATACATATCCATATATGTGTGTATAAAGAATGCTTGTGTATACATAAATATGTATATGCACACATACATAAACACACACAAACAACACTGATGGATGTACAATCTGCATCTCCTTCTAGAGAATCACATTCAGGATGACAGGCCAAAGTCTGTTCCATCCACCAAGCACCTACCACCGACCTTGGAACTCAGCCAAGGAGAAGGAGCCCAGTTTTCAAAAAGTTCTAGGCAAGGCAAGGAGGGTCACAGGTAGAAAAAGAAGCAGGTCCTTACAGCCACCACTAGGCATGCAGTATCTAGCCTGCTGAAAGGGTATTGGTAAACAGGGTGGCCTGTGCTAAAGCTAAGGCAGAGACAAATAGCTTTTACATTATTTCCGTAGAGCCTTACTGATATGAATATTCCTTAGTCTTCAGTGACGATATGATAGAATTCAGTTAGATTTTCCCAAAGAAAATAAATAACATTTATGTCAGGTTTCTTAATTTTTGTTTCTAATGTTTTATTGCTACCATAATAACATTAAGCACATTGTCGGTAAATATTGATTTGCTATAAATTAATGAAATGACAGATTCCCATAGATTATTGGAATAATGCTACCAGAAAGAAAAGCTACAGTAAAAATGTCATGAGCTAAATGTGAAATCCAGTTCTGACAATTTCTAGTTATTTGTTTTCTTATTTATCACAACTAGTTTGACCTTCCTTCTGGTGGGACTTTTTAGGGAATGTACGTGATAGTAAATGTTATAGGTCTTGGCACAGTATCGGGAGCAACAACACTGTAGGGGCGCCTGGGGGGCTCAGTCAGTGGAACAGCCGACTTCAGCTCAGGTCATGATCTCAAGTTTCGTGGGTTTGAGTCCCGTGTCGGGCTCTGTGCTGAGAGCTCAGAGCCTGGAGCCTGCTTTGGATTCTGTGTCTCCCTCTCTCTCTGCCCCGCCCAACTTGCTCTCTCTCTCTCTCTCTCTCTCTCAAAATAAATAAACAAAAAAAAAGGAGCTACAACACTGCAAATGATCAAAAGTTAGGGAAGTAACCTTATTGTATTTTGTTATCTAATTTGTTAATGAAGAAGTCAATGTATGTAATGTTTCCAAGAGAGAGCACAGCTAGATACACTGGCTAATGAGTCATTTATGTGAACATGAAATTTGAGCTAAAAGGGTAGATAAAAATTGTGGAAAACCCAAAATAGGAAGGAAAATTTCAGTGATTTATGACTTTCAAATATGATTACATTGATCCACTTATTGAAAAAAAAATACATTTCCCTATACATTTTTCCCCACACTTTTAAAAAAAATCAATGAATCTATCAATAGTTTGCCCCAGTTTACATTCTATTATATTCTTACTTTTTTATGTTGCAATATCCATGAAACAATGTTTTCTTTCCATTTCTATAATCTAATGAGCTATCTAGATGCAAAGTCATGCTTAGATTTATTGGCAAGTCACTTTACTACCAAAGAATAATGCTATCACTCATCTATGCACACACAAAGATTACAATGCCCTGAAAAGTTGTTTTAAAAAGCAGAATTGAACAATGAAGGCTTTGTTTCATACTGAAAAGCCATGTGAAAAGTGATCTCATCTATGTGGCTTCTTTAAAGGCTTGTTCAATCTTTGGAATCAAGCAGCAAGAATTTACCCCATGCCATTTCTGATGATCACTTCAGAAATGGCTTCAAATTCTCACTAGAAGAAATGCCATCTATAGCACCTATGCAAGAGGAAGGATGGGAGTGGAAATACACATAGTCCCTTCCCCACCCACATTCTAGTGTGTACATCATTCTCGAGCGACACGAATGTTTATGGAATGGGTTAGGGACAAAGGAAAAACAAGACAAATACTGCCCCGTTTTTACATACTCTCAATTCAGTTATGCCCCTCAACTCCCAATCTCAAACACAAACTATCCCAAATCTTTTTCTTTTTTTCATGTGCCAACCCCCGTATCAGTCATGTTCGTAATAAATTCTAGTCACCCCATTTTCCATAATACCAGCCCCCAATAATACGCTCTAGAAAAGTGATTTTTAAAATTCTGAACTTTGGGGGGCACCTGGGTGACTCAGTCAGCTGAGGATCTGACTCTTGAATTCAGCTCAGGTCATGGTCCCAGAGTCCTGGGATTGAGCCCTGTGTCAGGGTCTGCATTGAGTGTGGAGCCTGCTTGGGATTCTCTCTCACTCTTCCTCTTCTCCTCTTCCCCACTCGCACTCTCTCTCAAAATAAAATAAAATAAAATAAAATAAAATAAAATAAAATATAACACTGTGATCTTTCTGGGGTTTTTTGCTTCTTTATGAATTCTTAGCTTTGGAAAACAAAGCTTTATTTTGATAACTTTAGAAAACCTATTAACCATAAATGGAAACAAACCATTTACTTTTTCTTGCTCCACGACAACGCATTTTATCTTTGGGACTATGTTTGGTAAAAGTCTATACGTAAAGATTCCTTTTCCCCTTTATACAATGTAATGAAAAATTTGACTCCCTCAGGGGTGCCTGGGTGGCTCAGTTGGTTAAGGATCTGACTGTGGATTTTAGCTCAGGTCATGATCTCACAGTCGTGAGGCTGTGGCTCTGTGGTAGCATGGAACCTGATTAAGATTCTCTTTCCCTGTCCCTCTGCCTGTCCCCAGCCCATATGCGTACGCGCTCACTCTCTCACTCTCTCTCAAAATTGAAAACAAAATACTGACTCCCCCAGAAATGATTCATGTGATGATTTTTAACATTTATATAATGGGGCAAATGCAAACATACACAAAAGAAGAAAAAATAAGGTAAGTAGAATATGCTTAATGGTATTTAGGATAATATTTTTAGGCAAATCCTATCATGGCTGAATACAAATCCATATTCTGAGTACTCAATTGGGATTCATTAATTATGCAGACAAGTTTAACTACTAAGCTGCGTGGACAGCTACTATAGACTTTAAATATCTCGTGCTTCTTCTAACCTATACAGCATACTCTTAATGTCTGCCTTTCTTAAACACAGTTTTAATCCTAATGTAATGCACAATTGCATGAAACAATTTTAGGTAAAAATCATGTAAGAAGATGTTGCCTCTCCCATTTTCACAAAGCTACACTTGACCCAGATCATGTTTCAAACTCAATTGGATTTCAAGTAGGAGTTAAGCCACAGCTCACCAAACACTTCATCATATTATCTGATTGCATTTAAATTGTTTTTAGGTATTTAAGGAACAGATTCTTTGCAGGGACGGTGGAAATAACAACACTTTCCCACAACAACAGTCAAATTCCTTTGATCGTCTGTTTTTAAAGTTAAATCCCTTTCATCCCTAGTGTGAAAATTTTTTTTTTAAAGTCTGGTTTTCTGTTAAAGACTGGGCAGGAAGCTACATAATTCCACTTTATGCCCAGGCCAGGAATGAGAGTTGAATGCTAATCTCAGCTCCACCCCTAATATCTCTGTTTCAGTCAGTACACATGAATTTCAGGTATCAAAAATACTTTCATAGTCTCCCCCCTCTGGTCTTTTAAAATATTCTTTGCACAGTATGAAATCATAAACATTCAATATGTCTCACCCTCAGGAGTAGACGACTTGAATCAAACAAAGTAGCAAATGTCTTGGTAATATTCTTTAAAAAAATTTTTTTAAGGTTTATTCATCTTTCAGAAAGAGAGAGACAGAGTGTGAGTGGTTAAGGGGCAGAGAGAGAGGAAGACCAGAATCTGAAACAAGCTCCAAGCTCTAAGCTGTCAGCACAGAACCCTATGTGGGACTCAAACCTACAAACCGTGAGATCATGACCTGAGCCGAAGTCGGACACGTAACCGACTGAGCTACCCAGGTGCCCCAGTCTCCGAAACAGTATTACCCCCACCTCCCCAACAGTATAAGAAGTATAAGAGGTGCATATTCAACCATCATCACGAAAGCTTTTATGGGAAGTCTGGGAGATATTTGTCTTTGTTTCTTCATTAAACAGCCTTTGGTCAATTGTGACGCCACTGCCCTGAAGCACCATTTCTCAATGCATTCCATAACATATGATATTGACGCAAAGTTAAAGATTCTACAAGTAAAATAGTCAAAACGTGGTAAAAAAAAATTGGGGACACACCAGGAAAGCTGAGTTGAGTACAAGAAGATAGGCTTTCTTGCACAATTTCCCTAAGCTTTCCATACATTAATTCGAATGAGGAACCCCCAAGAATGAGAGTGTCTATGAATAGTTTCTCAAAGCAGGTGGAGGAGGAAGTACACGAACTGCAGAGAAAGACAAACTTGGACACAGATTCAGGTTTATGCTGTTGTCACACTACAGGTTTAGGTAGTAAAAATCTCTCCAAGCCTCAGTTTCCTCACCCGCCATATGAACACAGCGGATAGGACAGTCTCTGAAGAGAGACACGCTAATGCTCAGATCCCAGAATTGTCACTTAGTCGCTTGAGTACTTGCTATATCTTCTTTGTATTTTGGAGATTCCCTTTAGAAAGTAAATATAATAACAATTATCCCTACTCCCAGATTCACTGTAAGGATTAAACTGCTTAGGAAAATGCCCAATAGAATGGGTCCTCACTACACGTGAGTTTCTTCCTCCCCATTTCCTTCTGTCTCACACCCAGGAACTCAGGATCTCTCTGTTGCCACCAGGTTATCATGTTCTTTCCAGTTTTGCTTTTTGGTCCCATATTACATCACAACACGAACTTTTTATCTCCTCATTCAATTTGCATGTTGTTTCCTGAACTGGCCACCTTATCTTGTCCACATTTAGCATTGAGATCAACTGAACCGTGCCAGTATTTTATTGGCTCTGTACATTCATCCCCTCCAAAGTCCTGTGCTGTTAAAGGAGCCCTGAAGAGCACTGACAGTGTGAGAAAATTCAGACACCACCCTAGCCAGCAGAGTAAATGGTACCCCCAGCAAACTACCAGCTCTGTTTCCTGAGGCCAACCTTGCTCTTGGTTGCTGGTCTGATGTTGCGCTTTCCACCGGGAGCAGGTTGACTTGCATTTGCCAAGTGGTGTCAGAGGAAAACAGAATGGAACCAGAACAAGGCACAGAATTAGTTTTGGTTCCACAACATCAGGCTTTAGCTCTTGCCTTTGTCAAAAAGAAAAGCTAAACCAAGTTTTTTCCTAGCCACAAAATCTAATCAATACCTACATACAATGTATAAAGTGAAAATAAAGGATTCTTTTAATGAGAATATATTTACTTTTAGAAAGTAACCAAATAAACTATATTACAACTCTTTTAAATCTGCTGAAGTCCAGCATCCCCATCATTTAATCTATTTTCTACCCTTATTATCAGTATATCCTTCCCACCTCAAACAGACATACCTCAGCTCTTAATATTCTTGAACTCCTGGTAACTTTTGACAGTTGGCTATTGATTGCTGCCTTGTGACATATTCTGCTCCTTTGGCAAGCATGCCATGGTACTGTCCTAATCTACTTTTATGCCAAGTCCTTCCTGTCTCTGTACAGCCACGTGCACTACCTAGCCTATTTCACCTATACCTCGGTGAACCTAGATTCAAGCACTACCAATACATAGATTTCTTAATTCATCAAATATTGTTTCAATGCCTTTATCTTTGATGGTCCACAATTGGCACAGGAAGAAGCCCTGAAAAAAATGGGCATAGTCCCTGAAATCATACAGTGCGCACACACACACACACACACACACACAATAAATTGTGGTAAATATCAGAAATAAATGAATATGATGTTGTGCCAAAAATAATTAGATTGGAATGAGATGTAGAGCTGGTTTAAACTGATTCGAGAGGCTAATGGAGAAAACTTGGATGACGGAAGGCCTAGGATGTCATACATCAAACATTATCAGCCATAGAACAAGTTTCAAAAGTTTCATATATATAAAATTATATGGAGCATGTTTTCTTACTATGGCGTAATTCAGCTACAAATCAATAGCAGTAAGTAATGGAAAAGAACCATATATTATTGACATGGAGTGCTGAGTTGTCTACTGCTGAATAGTCCATTAGTGAAAGAAGAAACCAAAATGGAAATTGTGAAATATTTTGAACTGAATGACACTGAAAATATAGCATTGAAATTTGTGGTATATGGCTCAAGCTAGGCTTATGGAAATATACAGCATCATCCTTGTTTGAAGAAGGCATGTAGAAAATCAAAAATCTAACATACTTAAGTTATTGGGGAGTTAATTAAGCTTCCTAGATCTAAAGTCAATATAAATAATAATTACAGGGGCGCCTGGGTGGCTCAGTCGGTTGGGCATCCGAATTCGGCTCAGGTCATGATCTCGCTGTTCGTGAGTTCGAGCCCCGCGTCGGGCTCTGTGCTGACAGCTCAGAGCGGGCAGCCTGCTTTGGATTCTGTATCCCGCTCTCTCTCTGCCCCACCCCTGCTTGTGCTCTGTCTCTCTCTGTCTTTCAAAAATGGATAAACATAAAAATTTTTTTTAAATAATAATAATAATTACATTTCTCTCTGTCAGAACAAAATCTTAGGAAATAAAACTTTAAAACTAATACCATTTGTAATAACATCAAAAAAATAAAATAATAAAAGATAGGTCTGACAAAAGATATGCAAAACCTTTTGCATCAGGAGAATGTAAAACTTTATTGAGTAAAATTAAAGACTATCTTAGTTTAAAAAAAAAAAAGGAAAATATCATGTCCTTGGACTGAAAATCTGCAAATCTTTCCAAATTGATGTACACATACAATGTGAACCCAGTGAAAACCTAAGCAGCATTTTTGTGGAAATGGGCAAGCTGATTCTAAAAACATAGGTCTGCAAAGAGCAATAAATTGCCAGGAACAAAGTATGAATGCCTAACACACCAAGAATTGTTATAAAACTATAGTAACCAGTGTGTTTATTGGTGCCAGGAGAGACAAACAAGACAGTGGAACTAAGATCGTCCAGAACTAGAACCACTTTGATTTTGACAAAATTAGCATTCTAGAGCAGTGAAGAAAACAGCAGTCTTTTCTATAAATGGTTTTTGGTAAATTACAAATGAATGAACTACATAAATAAATAATGAAAAGTGAAATCCCTGCTTCACAACATACACAAGTATCAAACCCAAGTGGATGCTATATATGCAAAAGGTTAAAAAATAAGAATTCTAGAGTAAAGATAAATTGACTTCATAGCATGGGATGCTTCATTAAATAGGAAAAAATGATCTAACACAAAGAAAAATGTAAATAAATTAGAGTACATTAATATTATAACTTCCATTTAAAAAAACCCACAAAACACAAAAAGAATAAAAAAGTAAGCCTAAATTGGGAGGTTATATTTACAATACATGTAACTGACAATGGATTTCATATTAGGAAAATAATAAAGATCTTTTATTAAATAAAAAAATCAATACTTAAAGTGGGCAAGAAATTTGAATCAGCACTGTGTAAAAGAAGAGAGCCAAATGACCAATAAGCATTTTAACATTTATTTATTTTTGAGAGACAGAGAGAGGCAGAGCATGAGCAAGGGAGGGGGAAAGAGAGAGAGATACAGAATCTGAAGCAGGCTCCAGGCTCTGAACTGTTTGTTACCACAGAGCCTGACAAGGGGCTAGAACTCACGAACCACGAGACCATGACCTGAGCTGAAGACGGACGTTCAACCGACTGAGCCACCCAGGCGCCCCACCAACAAGCATTTTAAAAGTTGCTCAACATTCATATTGATCAAGGAAACACAAATTAAAACTTCAATAGCATGCCACTGTGTAATCCACCAGCATGGTTAAAATGTAAATGCACATACCTAACAATATTATATAATGGCAAAGGTATTTAACAACTGGAAGCTCGTCCACTATTAATGGAATTATAAATATAAATGAGCGCAATCACTTTAAAAAGTGTTGGGCAGGATACACTAACTTTGAACATGATACATCCATCCTCCTAGATTCCTAACAAACAGAAATAGATTTGCATGACCCAGAAGCTAAGTACAATAATGTCTGTAGCAGCAGCATCTATAATATCTCCAGACTAGAAATATGATCATGTTTATCAGCAGTTGAAAGGTTAAATAAGTGGGGCTATACTAGGGAATGCCACTATGTAAATGGAATGCTATACAGAAATAAAATTAATGAACAACAGCCACCACAGCCAATAGGATAAATCTAACAAGAATATAAAACTTTCAGTGAAAAAATATCAGGCAGAAAGATGCATACTGGATGATCCCATTTGTATAAAGTTTTAAAACTTTAGTGTTTCAGGTTAAAATGGTGGTTACCTTGGGGAGGGAAGTAAGGTTATGATGGAGAATAAGAAGAGTTTCTGATGTGCACCTGATATTTTAATTTCTTGACATATGTGGAGTTCACTTGGAAGTAATTTATGGAGTTATGATGTTTTGGTACATGCACTTCTGTGTCTACTTTTCATACTTCAGTAGCAAAAATATCTTACCTAGAAATTCCGGTGTTGTCATGTCTTTCCACAACACAGAATCTTTCAATGGCTCCCCATGCCTTCGAGAATTCACAAGCACTTCAAATTGTCTTCTGGGTCTCCTTTGCCCCCCTTGCCATAGAGATACCTTATCTTCAAACCACACAAAACAGTCTCTATTGTGATTTTGCTTTTGGTGTGCCATTTGGAATCTATGAAATGGTTTCCTGATCCATGTAACTAATTTGTCTCCCTCATTAAGGGCTACTTCCTCTAGAAAACTGCCTATGAACCTCAAGTCTCCATTAAGTTTATTTCCTTTGTATTAGATTAGGACCTTGCTATGTTTCAGTAAAAGCTCTTGCAACTGTTGTGATTACCAGCCTATGTGTCTATCTTTTCCTGGAAAGTATGGGTCTTACTCCATTCAATGTTCTCAGTGCCAAGCACAACGTGTGGCATATACTAAGCTCTTAATAAAATACTGTTGAATTAAATCGCCTGTCATTTGGTTGAAAAAGGTAGCTTTGGTTGTGAAAACCAAGAAAAGTCTGCTTGTTTACACATTTTTATCAATTGTACTGTACTTGGGTAGAAAGGGCTGCAAAGGGGAAGTTAACTTAAGTTTAATGAAAACACACGTAAGATTTACATTGTACAATCACTGAAAGTTAAGGCAACTTTTTTCCAGTTCACTCAGATCACCTTCTAGTCACTCTTTCCCTGGCTGGGTCTAAATGGCTTTTACTGAAATCAACTTTTTTGGGGGGAGAGGCATTAGAGAATATCTTATTATTCGCCATGGGTAATATGGAATTTATGAACCCAAAATGTTAATTAGTGTTATAGCTTTTCTGCACTTTTGCAGAGACTGAATCACAAATAAATATGAATCAGTTCTGCAGATTTCTTATCAAGGTCTTAATTTCTTAATTCTGGGGAGGACATTTTTCACATGGCTATCTCTACGTAATAAACATTAAGGACTAGTTTAAAAAACCCTTATGTTCTATCTCTGTCAAGGTTTCCAAAATGCTACTTCCATATTTACAGAAAGGCAGATTAAGAAGAAAAACCAGTGACAACTCCTCTTACTACATGACACAGTATGCCCATAAGCCTACAGAAATGACAATCCCATGGGTTTTACTGAGCCTATTAAAGAGCAACGATCCCCAACAGTTAGTTGTCTCTGTGGCCCATTATAAGCATCTTTGATGAAAACTTTTTCACAGAAGTCAAACATCTTTAAATGTCAAGCAAAGCCAAACACATAAAGCCTTTCTCTCCAGACTCAAAATGTACTTTATTCTACAGTAACATTCTGTAGCAAGTAAACAGATAAGGCATCTTCAGAAGAACTGGTTACTTGCCCTTTAAGCAATGTTTCTCTTCCCCAATATGGCATCTAGGACTCTTTGATTTTGTGTAGAGGGAGCTCATACCAAACAGAGAAGCTCTGTCAAAAAGCTATAAGGCTGTCTCTCAGAACTTAATGACTGTTTGGAGAGGGAGGGGAAGTAGCAGAGCGTCAGGATTACACAAATGCGAACCTAAATACTGCTGGAGACACAGAAGCGGATTCTTACTCCTGCTTCATTGCACATATCGTCCTATTATATTTCTTTCTACACACTGGCTTCGGCTGTGCACCATGCCATGTGATAGAAAATATCTTTTTAAAGCTTCTTGGATTATTACAGATACAATTACTCAAAGAAGTTGATTCTGTTTCTTTCTCTCTCTGTGTATATGTATGTGTGTGTGTGTGTGTGTGTGTGTGTGTGTGTGTGGTGATAATGCAAAGAACATATATAATATGTATGTAATATATATGTATGTATACGTACATATTCTGCATTTCTATTTAAAGACATACATATAATGTTATAATTAAACTCAAATTAAAATAATTTTAAATTTATATTTAAATTTTTAATTTATTACAAGATTTAAATAATTAGATTTATATATGTATATATGTATGTATATATGTATATGTATGGATATATGTATATATATGTATATATATATTTAATATGATGGATCATTTGATATCTTTATCTGTAATGCTTATCAAGGCACATCTCTGAAAGTATACACAGGATTAATTTCAACTCAAAAAACATACACCTTTGAGTACATATGTGTATACACACACACATATACTAATGTGATATACATTATATATATTGCTATATTGCATTATGCTATTTATATTGCACTATATATATATATATGATGATGTGATATACATTGGTGTATCACAGACACACTCATATACACACCTACCATGAGAAAGAAAAGCTAATGTGCCTTGCTTGTGTCCAGTGTACCATTTTGGATCAAGCACTGATGAGATGACTAGTATGACTTAGTAAAAGCATAGCCTTGCAGGTCCCCTCCAACTTTGTCAGTCAACAGGGTGTCATGCTACCTAAAAGCCAAAATGAAAGATCTAAACAAAATGCCAGTAAATGCCAATTCTTTTCAGTCGAGGACAAAAACTTTGCTAAAAAAAAGAAAACTCTACATACTTAGCAATATTAGTGCTGACATTCAACAAAGATTAATCGTTCAGAAGAATCATTCATTGTTTATAACACTATACTTTTTCATCCTGAAAATGGGACATTCTGTCCTCTATCATCTTACAGATGATCTTTTGGTTGAGACCATATCAAGAAGATTTCCATTCTCAAACAATAGATTTTTCATTGTCCCAAGAAGGAATTAAGTAGCAATTTTAACAGGAAGCTTATATCTTATAATCTGTAAGCTTCACATCCACTGATATCATATCCAACTTAATTCCAAAAAACTATTTTTTCAGACATGTGACACTCAATTTCTGTAATACAAGAAATATCAATAATTCAGAAGTTAGTTTCATACATTTTCGCATGTTTGCATGTACATTCATTACATTATCTAATTATAGAAAACTGCACTAAAATTCTTGCATTCTTTCAAGGGTAGTGGGAAGAAACTGAAAACATGGGAGCAGAGCAAGAGTCCAAAGAATTTAGAACTGCAACAGAAATAATAATAATAATAAAGCACTGAAAATAGATATCAACCCCCAAAATTTAATATTCAATAGTTAATTGGCCAAAACTATTAGACAAATTCACCCTATAATTTTAGCCCACAGGTTGACAAATCTTTTATATAAATATCTAATTTCACACTGTTTTTCTATGCTAACAAAATCAAATATTCAACAGTTTGAGCTCATGAATGGGATAATCTGAATATAGTCATAGATTATTAAAGGAGGATATTTGGAATGCAATAAGAGAACTTGAAAGGATCTAATGAGTAGGCTGGTATTTTTAACAACATCTATTGAACTTTATTAATAGACACAGAATGGGAAGAGTCCAGGTAGGTAAAAATGTTAAATAACACAAATTATCTCACTTTGGGAAACCGAAGTTTTGAGTTTTTGTTACAGCAAACAATTTTACATATTGGACCTATTGAAAGGTCCAAGGATTTGGCAGTCCCTCAGTTAATGTTGTCTTTCAAAAAATTAATAATTTTGCAACATTCTCTTATTTTATATATGTATATAATAAACACATTATTAATTGAGGAGGGATACATATAAATATATAATAAATAACTATTATACATATTATTTATATATATTTAACTTGATAGGTCATTTGATATCTATAATGCTTATGGAGACACATCTCTCATGGTATACTAGGGGACTTATTTATTTTAAAAGAATTTAAATAACAGATAGAAAATGATACATTACCATTATATTTTTTTCACATTTATGAAGTTAAAGAAATTTTTAGAAACACAGATGGATGGATGAATGGATAGGTGAATGATCATAGGTTTTTCATTGTTCAAAAGTGTGTCTAGCTAACACAAGAAGAAGTAATTACTAACATACACACTTTTAAGTATTAAAAAATTGGAAATCGATAAATGAAGAATAACTTTATGTCAAGCTAGATAATAAGTATTTGATACATAATCTCCCATATATAAAGCAGGGCTAATTAAGCATTTTTTTTAAGTGACAACCCTCTTCTCCTTGATACTGTTTTTTAAAATCTGTTTTCTGTTTCTTTGATTCCTCCTATGAGTGAGGAAATAAATTAACTATTGTATTTAATTTCAACTAATTTAAGTCCAAACAGCCACACATGGTTATATTAATAGGTATGGTACTGGACAGTACAAGACCAGATTATCTCTCTTCTATCCCCAAACAAACCATCTAAGCCTTATGTAATATTCTGTCTAGAAAGGCACTACAGCATGTGGAGAAGTATGTTCAGACCTGGCTTCTTGCTCCCTCTCCAAAGTTTGATTTCTTCATTTATCTGTCATTTTCTTCTCTTGGCATTATTCCTTAATTCAAAACAATGAATTATATATATACACGTACAGCTGTTTAAATGAAAAGAGAAGTGATTTAAAACATGTGAACATGCTTCCTCAAATGGTATCTAACATTTGCATTTAGAGAACTAGCTAAGAGTTGGCATTTGCAAAGATTTCCCAGGATGTTACTCACATTAACTATTTGTGACTTATCTACTCTTTGCAACAAAGAGAAATTGTTCTTACTTAGAAAGAAAGAAAGAAAGAAAGAAAGAAAGAAAGAAAGAAAGAAAGAAAGAGGAAGAAAAGAAAAAAAGAAAAGAAAAGAGAAGAGAAAGGAAAGACTGGTGTCAAGTCTGTGTCCTATGCTGTCATCTGTCAAAAGCAAACAATTTTCATACAGAACTAAATAGCAAAGTCTGTCTCCCAACCTGCCCAAGGTGATACCATCAGGTAGAATCAAATTCCATGATTCTTCTACTCACAGGCTGCTTAGGCTAAAAGTAAGGTTCACAGGTTGCAGACACGAGGCAAAAGAAGAGGAAAATATCATTTAATTCTCTGCCCTTCAATCTACTTTTCCGCCGTGGCACCTTCTTCCTTCTTCCCCTGCCCTCTTAGATAAAGGATTTTTTTTAAGTTTATTTATTTATTTATCCTGTGAGAGTCAGAGACAGTGAGAGCAGGGGAGGGGCAGAGAGAGAGAGAGAATCCCAAGCAGGCTCCATCCACACTGTCAGCATGGAGCCTAATGCGGGGCTCGAACTCATGAACCATGCGACCATGACCTGAGCTGAAACCAAGACTCAGACACTTAAATGACTGAGGCACTTAGGCGTCCCTTGCCCTGCACATTCTTACTAAGGCCACAGAGTCACAAGAAAGTTTGTCCCAGGGTATAACAGAATTGCAGTGTTCACATGACATATGGGTGTGATGTATCTTATGGACAGAAATGCCTTCTTCAGTTCACCTGGTATTTGATATTTGGAAGGCAAGGTACAGCACTATCGTTAACTGCACAGGGTATGGAATTAGACAAGTGGCTTTAGGTGGCTTGGATATTTATTTAGTATCACCTCAGGCGAGTTATTTAAACTTTGCATGTCCAAATTACCCCACCTATAAAAATAGTGATATTAAGCTGCCTCAGGGGATGATTATTAGGAAAAATTAAATAATACACATGAATTGTTACCAGCTTCTACAAATGGAAGCACCTGCAATTTTTAAAAGGACAAAATTAATTAAATAAAGGTGTAATTTAATAAGTGATCTTAAGAAGTGCTTATCATCCAGTTTTACTTTGCTACTTTACCCCTGTATTTAATTCTGCTCTCCGTTGACACTGTAAGCTATTTTTTAATGTTTATTAATTTTTGAGAGAGAGAGCATAAGCAGGGGAGGGGTAGAGAGAGAGGGAGATACAGAATCTGAAGCAGGCTCCAGGCTTTGAGCTGTCAGCACGGAGCCCGACATGGGGCTCGAACTCACAAACCATGACATCATGACCTGAACCAAAGTTGGACGCTTAACTGACTGAGCCACCCAGGAGCCCCTTTCAACCATTTTTAAATACAAATGACTGTTACTGCGCTTTCTGTTTCCCTGACTGATTCCCACCTGAAGGAACACCCCAATCTTAACATCTCTGCAACTATACTTTTTTCATCCCTCAAATGTAACACTATTTCCAGAGTTTCCTTTACTGATAAAGTACTGGCATTCCTTTGTCATTAAAGTAATCTTCCACTATTTCTGTTCACAAAATCAGTGTCCACATCACATAAATTCCACAACATGGACATGTCTTAAATAAAATTCCTATTCCCATAGCTACTGCCTTACTACAGACTCTTAATATCTCAACCTATGGTTATTCTCATAGTCTTCTAAGAGGCCCCCTCTGTCTCCATTTATGACCCCTCCAAAACACCCAAGTGACTTTGAGACAACACAATCTGGTCATGTTGCTTGAAAGCCTACAGTGAGTTCAATTGTTTATATTATGAAGCCCAAACTTCTCATCATAGCACACAAAACTGTTTATGTTATGGCCCTGTTTTTCTTTCCAAACTCATCTCTTACTATATTCTACTTTCCAGTTTTACAAAACTACCTGGAGATTCTCCAGCATCCCATGCCACTTTTGGATACAAACAACAAAAAGTCACCCAAAATGGAAAGGGACACTTGTGATAAAGGTATGAACAGCTCATAGACTCTCATGTGGGTTAGAAGTATAACTCAGGCCGTAGGGAGTGAAATTCTGAATTAGAACATTTCTATTAAGTTATTATCTAATGCATGGTGTCTAATCTCTATGTCTCCCAAGTCTGCACTACTCTTTGCAGGTTCTTGACCTGGTTTCTCAACTCGGCTCACCTTGTGCATGCCCACGATCCAGATGCCTCCTAGCTCCAGAGCGTATCACCAATTAATTATTCTGTTCCATGTCATTGAGTTAAAAATCTAGCTCAAACCATCACTGCTTAGCAAACCATATTGATGATCATACCATGTATTGGTTTTTTCAATTTTTATGTCCTCCACTCACTAACTGTGTCTTTCCCTATAGAACAAAACAAACAAAATGAAATATTGAGCATTATTTCTGTGGGTGGTGGAAAGCTCTAGCATTTTAAGCTGGAAGCAGCAGATGGGTGTGGAAGGTACACAGATTAACCTACACAAAGCCTGTGTGTTTCTACCTGGAATACACTTTTATCCCCATCGTCTGCTGTTGATAACTATCCACCTTGCAAAATGCTACAATCTTCCTGAGGACAGAGACTGTGTCTTGTTTCTTGTTTTATCTCCAGCCTGGAAAATACTAGGCAACCTATAAATAGCTGTCAAATTAATGCAGACATACTCTTGTCACTTCCCTATAAGATCTTTCCTGTCTTTTGCAAAAAATAAAAAAATTTTAAAAATCTAAAAAAAAAACAAACAAACAAACAAAACAAACAAACACAGTCCTCTCCCTCCCTTTTACTTCATGAGACATAAATCTATGATACAGACCCTGTGTTTTGTACCCTCTACACATACCTTTATTAGAAACTAAGATACCAATGTATTTATTTGATTCCTTCACTTTACTGGACTGCAAGATCCCTGAGGATACATCATGATTTATTCATTCCAACAAGATTTTGAACCCATAGCTGGTGCTCAAAAATGTCTGTTGAATGAATGAGTGAAACAATGGGCAACTTGACACTCCGGAGGTCCAATCAGATTGATACCTCCTTGATGACAGCACTGCTTTATGCAAGTTTATGTGGTTCACCAGGAAGCAGAAATAGGTAAAACTGCACAAAACTTGGCATTGTACAAAGCATTCCTTACGTCCACGAGCAAAAACACTTCAGTCTGTTGCTGCCCCTTGTGTGCTTGGCCTTTCACTAAGGAAAATGTTCCTCATCACACCCACTCTTTGAAGCATGTTCGGGAGACTCTGCTAAAAGGTTCTGATACAAAACTGAGGTTCTGATACAAAACTTTAACTGATTTGCCCCAATGACACAATTATAATGAAAGAAGTTTTGATGGAATATACGAATTGGCTCTGTTTCAATACCCAATTCTTTTGTTTGGAGATCATCTAAAGGGTATATCATATGCCAAAAATAATCAGATGTATTGTTCTTCCATTCCCTTAATGAACTCTACCATACTTTGTCTTTTCCAGTAAATTGCAAGTGAGTCACCATTTGAAAATTAATTCTAAAAGAAAGCAACTTTTCAAGCAAGAAAATGGTTAGTATTAACTTGAGTGTAGGACCATCTGTCAGAGTTAATGCCCATCAGGGATTTCTTCCCTAATGATTTGTTTCTGCAGCTAAGGAAAAGCAGAATTTTTGAACTTTGAATAGTGGCCAATTCTTTGTATATATACCAAGTTGTGTTCAAAGCTGATTAATGTTCTTCAGGCTATAAATATTTCTATTTTTTTTTTTAAAAAGTATCTCCATAGAATAAAATTAGAAGGTGAAATTCTCTAAATTCTCTAAATTCCTATTCTCTGGAAATAACACAAATGAACACTACAATTTTTTATATAATTTGTTTGCTTTTTTAATCTTTTTAATGTTTAGTTTGAAGGGGTGGGGAGAGGGCCAGAGAGTGAGAGAGAGAGGTAGACACAGAATCCGAAGCGGGCTTCAGACTTTGAGGTGTCAGCACCGAGCACCACATGGGGCTCAAACTCATGAACCGTGAGATCATGACCTGAGCCAAAGTGGGACACTTAAATGACTGAGCCACCCAGATGCCCCTCAAATAATTTGTTTTTAACACCGTTGAGGGTTGCCTACCATCTTTAAATTTGCTTAATGTTATTAAGGTTGCCTCAAAGTTTTAAACAGATTAGTTGAAAAAAGCGAAAGTAGTATTTTTCCAAAGTGTCAAAATAGATATCTCTAATTTGCCTGTGTTGATGCAAGGTCATTTTAAATGTCTAATAGAGACAAGAGTTCTCTTACAATAACCTCAAATAATTAAATGAATGCCCTCTAATTTGTATGTGTTTTGTCTTTTCTGCTCTCATATGACAGTGAAGTGGTGAATTGCTCTCTAAAGTAGCCAATTACATCCACAGTTAATTAACTGTATTAATTATCTACAGGACTTTTTGTACAATAGAAAAGTTTCAGGCATTACAAATGTAATTGGCTTCATCTTTTAAAGTATGTGGGTATATTATGTTCAGTAAATATACACTATTGCTTATGGTAAGCCCACTGTATTATGGTTATCAACTGGGGCCATGGAAGAGATATTGAAATCCTTTGGGAACAATTTGCTTTAACTTTCCATTGTAACAAGAGTCAAATTCATCAGATTCTTCTTTGGAAAATCATGTATACTGATAAGCAAAAGTATAAAACTCGGGGTGAAAACAAAGAATAGCTGGAACCAGCAGTAAAAGCAGAATTTAGCTGTTCCTTTTTTTCTCCACAGAACCCTAGAGGAAATCGGCATGATTGAATCAAGGCCCACCACTGTTTCCAACAAATCCAACCCCTCCATGTAAAAATCCATCAGGATTCTCTCACATTTCACCTGTGGCCAACCAAATTGGGCCAAATGGAAACCCTGAAAGAGTCAGATTTCCATTACTAACTTAGTAATCATAAGAAAAGTCTTCTCTCAGGTTCTGTTTAATTGGTCAAGGGTTGTATGAAAGCAAAGATCTTCAAGAGACATGACTAAAATCCTAGAAAAGCATCATCAGAATAGGAGAAAATTTGTCTCACTTTTCTGGGCAGAATATTAACTTCGAGAAGTAGGCAAATCTGTTTCTGCCAAAAAGGATAGAGATGGAAAAGATAGTAATAGAACAGGAAAGAAGAAAGGGAGGAGGGCAATCCGAAGCTAAAACTGTGCTATTGTTAAGTGTCTTTAGAGAAAACATTGCCCCCTCTGAATACCCAACACTGAACTACCCATTATTTAACTGAATTTTATAAAAAGTATCTGGAAAAAAATTTTTTTGGAAAAAAGTGGTAAGATTTGAACCTTATTTTGGTTAATGAGTAGTTTTCAGAAAACGTTTTTTATTTCATATCATTTGAATGGCACAAAATTCTTAATAAATAGCACATAAAAATAAATTTGGCATAAAAATAAGCCAAAAATTCAATGATGAATTAAAGTTTATAAAATTATATAGACAATCCTTTGCTCAAATTATTAGTTTAAAAAAAAGTTTTTACATATTTCAGCATTAGCCTAGGGATAATCCTGAAAGGATTTAAAGTGAATTAATTTAGGGACACTTGGGTGGCTCAGGCAGTTAAGCATCTGACTTCGGCTCAGGTCATGATCTCACAGTTCGTTGGTTCGGGCCCTGCCTCAGGTTCTGTGCTGACAGCTCAGACCCTGAAGCCTGCTTGGGATTCTGGGTCTCCCTCTCTCTCTGCCCAGTACCCTGCCCCCGAGCCCCTGTTCATGCTCTGTCTCTGTCTCTCTCTCTCTCTCTCAAAAATAAATAAAACATAAAAAAATTAAAATAAACAAAATTAACATATAGATTGAAATGTTTATAATCACAGGATAATTTTCGAGCACTAGAAACAGGCAGATGGGGTTCCTAGATGGCTCAGTCAGTAGAGCATACAACTCTCCATCTCAGGGTTGTAAGTGCAAGCTCCACATTGACTGTGGAAATTATGTAAAAATAAAATCTTTAGAAAAATTTAAAAGAAAAAAGAAACAGAAAGATATAATAAAGGCCAGCAGCACAGGACGCAATATTCCACATTATTCAACATAAGGGAAATGCAAGTAAAAACCACAGTGTAATACACTGCCCTTATCCTAGGACTATACACAAAATTTTCAAAGGAAATGGAAATTACAAGTATTGGTGAGGATGTGGTAAAGTTAAAACTGTCATACACGACTAGTGGGAATATCAAATGGTGCAGCCTTTGTGGAAAATAGTTTGATTGTTCCTCAATAAATTAAGCAAGCAATTACCATGTGACTCCGCAACTCCATGTTCAGTTAGATACCCAAAAGAACTGAAAACAAGTGTTAAAACAAATATCTGCACACAAACATTCACACCAGCACTATTTACAACAGTCACAAAGTAGAAACTGGGGCACCTGGGTGGCTCAATCGGTTAAGGGTCCCACTTTGGTGCAAGTCATGATCTGATGGTTTATGAGTTCAAGCCCCACATCGGGGTTTGTGCTGACAGCTCAGAGCCTGGAGCCTGCTTCATATTCTGTTTCCCTCTCTCTCTTGCCCCTCCCCCACCCACACTCTGTCTCCCTCTCTCAAAAATAAACACTTAAAAAAATCTTTTTAAGCAGAAACAACCAAAATGCCCATCAACTGACGCACAGAGAAACAAATAAGGTATAGCCATACAACTATATTCAACTATGGTTGAATATATATAGTCGAATACAGTTGAATACATACAACTGTATTCAACTATAAAAAAAACCAAGTACTGATTGATATATGCTATCAGATGAAGGAAGATTGAAAACATACTAAGTCAAATATGACAGATATAAAAGGTCACATATTGTACGATTGCATATGCATGAAATATCCAGAATAGATGAATTCACAGAAGCAAACAACAACAAAATAGATCAATGGTTTCCAAGGCCCACTAATAGAGGGAAAACAGGAAGTGACTGCATAATGGGTCCAGGATTTCCTTCTGGGGCAATGAAAATGTTCTGGAACTACGTAGAGTAGTTGTTGTATAGCAACGTATATTTATTATATGTCACTTAATAGAACATTTTAAAATTGTTAAAATGGTAAGTTTTATCTTATATGAACTTTATCATAATTTTTTAAGTATTAGGAAAAGAAATAGAATGAGGAAAACAGGTGGCTTCAGATGAAAGTAATTATTTCCAAAAACAAAAGTGCATTTTTTTTCCCTCTACACTCCATAGCAGTTGCTAAAAACTTTCCACCCTTGAATCTTACTGATGTTCCTCTTCATAAGTTCCATCAGTGTCACACTTCCTATGGTGCCCTTTCTACCTGCAAATCCAGTGCTGGAACTAGCACAAGTCATGTTAATTTTGTGGTGCTTGACAGAGTCCATTCTTTACCATATTTGTCGTTGACATAAGTTGTAAAAGAGGCAGCTTTCAAATACTTATTTTCATTTTAATTTATCCACTTCGAAAAAGGTAAGTGCTTTGGATTATTGAATATTATCTCTTTAAGCTATTTTTAACAGAGGATTAAAAGTGATGATTCCTACAATTCTCCACTCATGACTCCTTTTCACCCTTTTCTAGAAGCTAAACGTTACAAGTAAGCTTATTAGTTATTGTTTTGCGCCATAGGCAATGATCTCATATATGACGTTTAGCCTCAGACTTAGCCCCTGAGATGTTCAGTAATCATCTCTAAGATACACACATGACACTCATTGTAAAGTACTGCCCATCTTAAGAGGGAGAAATACATGATTTTATTGATATTTACAGACATATTGGCCATTTAAATAAATTAGTTTGTTCCAGATAAAATGTCATGCTAAACCACAGTGACTTAGAGCCTCAAGCTGCCATGATGCTGGTATTTAAGGCTTTAGGAAATTACTGTTAGCCTGAGGAAGGGAGACATACAATCACCAGGATCCATATCAAATGCAAAGCTCTCACCATCTGGATGCTAATATAAACCTCCCTGTGGGACGTTAAAGCTTAACCAATCATGTAAGTTCAGGCAAAAGGAAAAAAAATAAAAGGGACAAAAGATTTTTTGGCTGATTCAAAAAACATACCATCTAGTTTTCCAAAACATGCTATTTAGATGATTAATATTACACAGGAAAAAAATTATGTTTACAATATGACTTCTAAGTGGATGAAGTAGTGAATGATGAAAATACAATATGAAAAATGAAGACCTAAATTCCACACTACAAAAACTACAGTCTGAAAGATGAGTTAAGTCTGATCCAGAAGGATTTCAGAAACTGAGATGAGACTTTGGTTTTAAGGTATGAATAAAAGCAAATATGAAGAGAGGGAAAGGGCATATTGTCACAGAAGTCAGGCACCATAAGCAAAACCCAGGTGTCAAAATCAAAAAAATTGGGTGGGAATAATACTAGTCCTTTTTTTGTGATTTGTTTGTTTGTTTTTAATGTTTATTTATTTTTGAGAGAGAGAGAGCAGGGGTGAGGCAGAGAGAGAGGGATACAGAATCTCAAGCAGGCTCTGCACTGTCAGCACAGGGCTGGAACCCATGAACTGCAAGATCACGACCTGAGTTGAAATCAAGAGTTGGAGGTTTAACCAACTGAGGCACCCAGGTACCCCAATACTAGTCAAGTTTGACAGAAATCAGGTGGCCATGTTGGGTACAGTAAACAATAATAAAGAGAGAAAAGCAAGACAGAGCCAGAATATGGAGTTCCTTCGATGCCCAGGAAACGTTTGAATACATGCAAACGAAAGTGGAAAAATGTCAACGTCCTTTGACCCTGGCCGCTGGCTGTCGCCCTGGGAGGATGACCTGGTCTCAATATGCAGTGTAAAGACAGAAAATTGTAGAGCCAACTGTAGGAAACAATCTGGATGTTGTTAGAATGAGTTAGTTGAGTAATCCTGAAGACCAAAAATGTAGAATGAATGTGCAAGTAGAGAAAGTGCAGATTCAGGAGCCAACAAATGATAATGCATCCCGACAGAGCAGGTGACAGGAAGAAAAGAACTAGAGAGGCAACAGAGATGTCTAGCTTGAATTCCTCTGGTAGGAATAAATGAGCAGAAAGGCAACTGAGGTGAATTTTGTCAGTGTTAGGCTTGAGAAGTCTGTGTAGATTGTATTTCAAGAAAAAAATATTATCTTCTCCACCAACCTCAAAATATTTCAAAGGTAAAACAAGATAATAGGTATGAAAGTGTTTTCCAAGACTACATATAGCTTATATGTAAATGTAAACATAGTTTATATTAAAGATGCTTTATTATTATCTTTATTATTAACATTTACAATATGACAAGGCTGAGATTCAAGGAGGCTCAAGTTTAGAAAGACTAGTGGTGTGTCCTTGGAGATTAAAATGAAAACTTTGAAGAGAGTTGAGTTTCCTTGGTAAAGTGGATTTAAAAAGAAGAACAATGGGCTCATAGTGTCCAAAGTTCAAAAAAGAACAAATGCCAAACTTTCAACTAGAGATTTAGCCTTGTAGAGCTGGGTAAAGGTTTTGTTTTCCCTGTCACAGAAGTTAAATTTGATATGAATCAAATTCAAAATGTAAACATAATGGACAACCCAATACATTCCAACTTTTTAACTCTTACGTCTGTCATATACACAGAAACACCTACACACAGAGAAAGCACAAGCAAACAAACACACAAAATAAATAAATAAAAACCCCAAATTTGATGTTTAATGGTGTCGGAGTGCACAAAGCAAAGATTTCACTTTATTTTCAATCACCTTTATGAAACTACAATAATGATTACATTGAGATTTTGTGGTGTGTGTGTGTGTATGTGTGTGTGTTATCTGAAGGTAACAGCCAGGGTTCTGTGAGATGTGTTTCTTTGCAGTAAAGAGTATCTCATTACAAAAAAAAAAAAAAAAAAAAAAAAATTACCCTGTCAGTGTGTCTAGGGAAAGAGGAAAGGAAACTGCTAAGGAAATCCCTTAGCTTTGATAAGTAAAGTAAAGTAACTAAATACTATGGAGACAGAGATAATGCCTTACATGAATTAATGGTTAAGAAAATCAATAGTCTATAACTTTCGGGTTAGTAACAAGATTTAATTTAAGGCTTACAGCAGAACAAAGTTGTTTTGCACAAAATTCCTCTCAGAAATAGATTGTCTTTCTGAAGAATAATTCGTTCAGATTTGTCCTTTCTCCACACCAAGACACATTATAATTAAATTATCAAAAGTTAAAGAGAGAATATTAAAATTCAGCAAGACAAAAACAATGGGTTACATACAAGGGAACCCTCATATGACTATTAAGCTAATCTTTCAGCAGCAACTTAACAGGCCAGAAGGGGTAGCATGATCTATTCAAAGTGCTAGAAGGGGAAAACACTTCCAAACAAGAATACTCTACCTTTTCAGGTTATCATTCAGAGTAGGGATAGTTTTCCAGACAACTAAAGAAATTCATCACCTCCAAACTGGCCTTACAAAAATGTTAAAGTTGAAAAGGTAAGGCATAAGGAGAATAGAAAGGTAAAAATCTTACTAGTAATGCAAAAGTAGTAGATTAACTGCTTATAAACCTGATATGAAGGTTAGATGACAAGAGTAGTAAAAGTAAGCATAACTATAATAATCAGTTAAGAAACATGCAAAATAAAAATATATAAAATATGACATCAAAAACATAACACATGGTAGGAGGGAGAATAAAAATGTAGATTTTTAGAATGCATTCAAATTTAAGATGCTATTAACTTAAAATAAGTTGTTTTCAAGGGGCTTAGTCGGTTAAACAAGTGATCTTGATTTCAGCTCAGGTCATGATCTCATGGACATGGGACTGAGCCCCACATCAGGCTCTGCGCTGACAGCATGGAGACTGCTGGGGATTTTCTGTCTCCCTCTCTCTCTGCTCCTCCCCCACTCACTCTTTCTCTCACTCTCTCTCAAAACAAATAAACATTTTTAAAAAATAGATTGTTTTACATATGATGTAATATGTGAGCTTCATGGTAACTACAAAGCAGAAAGCTATAACAGGTACATAAAATGAGAAAGGAAGCTAAATGTAACATGGAAAGAGAAAAAGAAAGAAAGAAAGAAAGAAAGAAAGAAAGAAAGAAAGAAAGAAAGAAAGAAAAAAGAAAAAAAAACTTATCAAACCACAAGGGAAGAGAGTAAGGGAAGAAAGGAACAGGGAGGAACTATGAAAATATCCAGTCAAAAATAAAAATAATGAACAAAATTGCAAAAAGTACATTCATATCCGCAATTACTTTAAATGTGTATGGACTAAAATCTCTAATTAAAAGACACAGAGTGGCTCCAGAGGTGTGATGGAATGTCTTGATGTGAAAGAAAAATTGCATTGGACCCTGGTTTAAAAGAGCAAAAAAAAAAACTTCATTCAAAGAAATTACAATAGAGATCAGGACTATTACAGCGGGGCAGAGGCAATGAACTCCACTCCACTGAAACAAAAGGTTTTTGTGTTTAAACACTAGGGGGAGCTATAGTTTAGTGGAAAAGTACTAGAGAATGTTGGTCAAAGTGAGGAGGCCATCCTGTTGGCCAATTGGTTCTTATCAAAGTGAAGCTCCTACTCTTATAGTCTGAAAGGCAGGGCTGTCTTTCTTGAGGTTTACCTTTCAGTGGGAAGGTTCCCAGGTACTCCTAGGTTGTAAAACTGTTGAGAGTCTGTGAGAAGTTTTACATCTCAAAGAGAAAGAATTTACAATTGAAAGTTCACTTAGGTAAACACTCCTAGAAAAGGAGGTCAGGGGCCTATAATCTAGAAACCTGTCTAAAATTTAGCGAAGCTGAGGGGAAGAGTAACGTTGTCTTGGTCAATAGACTTAGAGAGATACCAGAATCAGGACTGGGGCACTGGAAGACAACTGGGAAAAGTCAGGAACTACTTCTTGCAAAGAATATGCTTTCTAGTTGTCCCCATGTATAAAATGTGTTCCTCTATATTGTCTCAAATTCTTTTATTTTGCCTTACTATATACTTACTGAAGGTACATCAACAAAATTCATTTGAGCTATCTAGCATTCTTTTAAAATCCAAGTTTTTTAAAGTTTATTTATTTATTTATTTATTTTTATTTAGAGAGAGAGAATGAGCAAGGGAGGGTCAGAGAGACAGAATCTCAACCAGGCTCCACACTTACCGTGCTAAGCCCAACTAGGGGCCAGAATTAAGGAACTGTGAGATCATGACCTGAGCCAAGATCAAGAATGAGACACTCAACCAACTGAGCCACCGAGGCACCCCAAAGTCCAAATATTTTAATCTCAAATATTCAAGAAAAGTAAAGAGTACTTTATTAATATGAACAGAAAATTATAAATTAGTTCTCAAAAGACTCTGTTGAAGGCAATAGAGAGAGACTCTAAAGCCTTGTTCAAATTCTGACTTCACCCTCTATGATCTAAATGACCCTGTGCAACTTTTCACACTATATTGTTTGTTTCCTAGTGTGTAGGAAAGAGATACACAGGACTATTAAAATATTTAAATATATTAATATTAAGTGCTTAGAAGTACACCTGAAAGAAAAGTATTACCTATTTTTATCTATTTCAGGAAATGGAATAATTTTTATAATATCTTTCTAAAACCAGATAAATAAAACCTCCTTACATATGTTTTAAATTGAATTCTGATTCAGGATGATTTGTTGTTTTCAGTTTGCTGCTCTTTGGAAGTAGGTCCTATTTTCTCTGTCATAAATTATTTAAACTTACCCAATTAGAAAAAAATCTTACTGAACTAAATTGGTCATATGTCTTCTGACATTAATATCATATTTTGTTGGGTATTTACCAAACAATTAACCCAAAAATATATATGTATTAAAATAATATTTCCCTCTAAGTCATAAATGCAACTGTATAACTGTGAAACAAGACATATTTGTGACCAAATGGACTTTAAACAATTTATGGTTAAGAAAGAAGGCTGCCTTCCTATATTGCCCTTGCCAGAAGGTGAAGTAATACATTCTTTTTCAGGCAAATATGTAGCACAGAAAGACAATACATCATTGTAAGTAGTACAAATAATTAGAATTTAAAATTACACATGAGAACAGTGATATCACTAAGATAATGGCACAGGTCATTCCTGACTTCACTTCCTTTCATAAGAACAACCATAATCTCTTCAAAAACAAAACACCACTGAGAGAATCCTAGAACAAGAGAGTGAGGCTGAAGCACCCCTGGGGCCACATAGACCTACACAGACTGCATTAGAAGGGTAAGAGATGTGGCTACATGTTGGCCACACTGCCCTTCCCCCAGGCCAGCACAGCACCACCTGGAGAGGGCTCCCCTGAGACTCAGGTTCCTCCAGAGGGAAAAGAAAACTCAGAGGGGACAACCAGCCCCCTCCCTTTGTAGAAGTTATGGGTCCCTTTGTGGGGGACTCCTACTCTGATCTTGCGCCACAGAGATTATAGGGGAATCTGTGGGCTCAGCCACTGGGAGTCTGACTGTGAGAGACAGCAGGGCAGGGACTCGCAACAACAAGCACATGGATCTTGGCAGAACTTAACATGCAGTGCCCAAAGTAGTAATCCCAACCAGAAGCTATGTTCATCTGCAGAACCAAGTCAGGGGATGTACTCTGACCCAGAAACTTGATGAGGTGCAGATTTGCCTGATTAAATGAGGAGTTCTGCTGGCCTTAGAGCCCAGTTTACTCACACCCACTCAAGGTGCTGAGTCACAGCCCCAACCACTGTGGAAAGTGCCTTCTAGCCTCATCTGACCCCAAGGGCTAATGACAACTCCTGGAAGGTGTGCAGCTCAGTGGCAATCAAGCTAAGAGGCAGATGAGCAGATACCAGCATACCAAAGCAATACCAGCATAGAGGCTCCCCATGCTATACACTGACAGAGGCTTAACTCATAGCCCATGCTGACTATGATTAACTCATAGCTGCAGGCCCCCCCAGCTGGCGAGACTGGAAAGAGTAGTTTAGAGCATCCTCTCCTCGCCCACCTAGGCAAAAGAGCTGAAGCATAGTCCCATCCACTGGGAAGAGTGTCTTCTCAACCCAACTGGCCAAAAGAAGTGGTAGAAATGCCTGAAAAGTGTACAGCCCAGTGGAACACGAACTCAGAGAAGGGCAAACAGAGCTAATAGTTTGCAGAGTAAAGCCAGGGACCTTGTTTAGCCAGAGACCTTGTGGTGTGGGTCAGTTTGAGTTAATGACAATAAACTAAGAGTTTTACTGGTTTTAGAACGCTTCTCTGAGAGCAGGGAATCTAATCTGTAGCCCTTCTCATTGCTGAATGCAGCGTTTCACTTTTCCAACCAGGAAAACTTATCAGAACATACAGAAAGCTGTGTAACCCATTCAACAGCCCTACATGCATTGGCCTTTTAACAGAGAACACATTCTGGGATTCTACCACCTGCAGAGCAAAAATGCTAGCCTCTGACCAAGAAATTCAGGGTGGACTTAGGCCTGATTTGAGCCTTCAAACAACAAACTCTATAGTCTCTGAGTCCTGTCCTGCTGCCATGCCAGGGAAGGGAAGCTAATTCATAGCTATATCTGCTACTGAATATAACCCATATTTGTGACCAGAGAAGCCACACAGACATGGAGCCCTTCCTAAAGACTCATATAGGTAGGGAATCGAGTCAGCAGTCCTATCCAGCCTTTCTCAGCCAGTAGCACATCCTCCCATCCCGTCCCTAGAGCTTGATTAGTTGCCACCCTCAAATAAACCATAATAGACCATAACCACCCAAACACATCGCCAGCAGACACATACAGAAAACTAAACTGAACTGACTGGTAAAGAACTGTTTCTGCCAAGCAAACCTGTAAAGTCTTTTACAGGAGCCAGATTATTCAAGTTCACAGATACAAAAAAAAAAAAAAAATCAGATAATTATGACACCATCAAAGTAAATTAATAAAATTCCAATAATTGACTCTAAAAATATAAAAATCTAGAACTTTCAGAGAAAGAATACAGAATAATCATTTTAAGGAAATTTAATGAACTACAGGAAAACACAGATACACAACTAAATGAAATTAGGAAAATAATGCATGAACAAAATGAGAAGTTTTATAAAGAAATAGCAAACTTCCAAACAAACAGAAATCCTAAAGTTGAAAAATACAATAAATGCAGTGAAGAATTCAATAGTTTCAAAAGTAGACTGGATGATGCGGAAGAAAGAATTAGTGACCTGGAAGATTGGACATTGGAAATTACCCACTCAGAAGTGAAAAAAAGGCGGGGGGAGGATAAGAAAGATTAAAGTCCCTATGGGAAACAAACAAACAAAAAAAGAAACACTATTTTCAATATGGGTATTCCAAAGGGTGAAAAGAAAAAGAAAGAGACAGAAAGTATATTTAAAGAAATAATGGCTGATAACTTCTCTACATGGGGAGAGAACTGGACATCCAGAACCAGGAGGCCCTAAAGACTCCAGATAGGCTAAACTCAAATATGACTACATTAAGATATATTGCAATTAAATCATCAGGAGTCAAGGACACAGAAAGAATTTTAAAAGCAGCCTGATAAAAGAGAATAATGTACCATTTATGTGCATTAAAAGTAAACAAAACAAAACAAAACAAAACACTAATTAACATCATAAAAACACAAAAAGTTTGATTATATCAAACTTAAAAGCTTTTTGTACAGTGAAGGAAATCAAACAGTGAAACAAAAAGGCAACATACCGAATAGAAGAAAATATTTGTATATGATGTATCTGATAAGGGGTTAATATCCAAGATATATAAAGAAACCATTCAACTCAACACCACCAAATTAAAAAACAAACAACAAAACCCAAGTAATCCAATAAAAAATGGGCAGAGGACATGAATACAGTTTATTTCAAAGAAGATATACAGAAGGCCAACAGACACATGAAAATATGCTCCACATCACTAATCATCAGGGAAACACAAATCAAAACCACAGTGAGATAGCCCTGATACCCATTAGAATCACCAGTATGAAAAATACAAGAAATAACAAGTGTTGACAAAGATTTAGAGAAAAGGAAACTTTTGTGCACTGTTGGTGGTAAAGCAAATGGTCAGTTACAGTGGAGAACAGTATGGAGTTTCCTCAGAAAATTAAAAATAGAAATACCACATAATCCAGTAATTCCACTTTTTTTTTTTACCAAAGAAAATAAAACTACTAATTTAAAAAGATATACACAAGGCTATGTTTATTGCAGCATTATTTAAAATAGCCAAGATAAGGAAACAACTCAAGTGTCCATCAATACATGAATGTATAAAGAAGATGTGGTATAATATATGCAATGAAATAACACTCAGCCATAAATATGAATGAAATCTTGCCATTTGTGAGAACATGGATGGACCTAGAGGACATATGCTAAGGGAAATAAATCAGACAGAGAAACACAAATATATGATTGCATCTATATGTGGAATCTAAAAAAACAAAACAGGGGCACCTGGGTGGCTCAGTTGGGTAAGTGGTTGAGTCTTGGATCATGATCTCGTGGTTCGTGGGATCGAGCTACACATTGAGCCCTGCGCTGACAATGCAGAGCCTGCTTGGGTTTGTCTCTCTCTCCCTCTCTTTTTGCCCCTCCCCTGCTCATGCTTGCTCGCTCTCTCTCTCTTTTCTCAATATCAATAAATAAATAAACATTAACAACAACTACAAAAAAATGGAACCTTTGGCTTCTGGCAGAGGCAACGTGCTTGCCCCAAACTAGCACTTGCCTGGAGACTCTGCTGTTCTGGAAGGTTGTCAGCACTCTGTTTAAAAAATAAAATAAAGTAAAAACCAAAACAAACAAACAAACAAACAAACAAAAAACACAAACAGGATCATAGATACAGAGAATAAACTGGTGTTTGCTAGAGAGGACAAGAGTGAGGAGATGGGTAAAATAGTTGAAGGGGATTAAAGGGAAAAACTTCTGGTTATAAAATAAAGAAAACATAGAGAGAAAAGCACAGCATAGGGAACAGTTAATATTGTAATAATGTTGTATGGTGACTATACTTATCATGAGGATCATTGAGTAAGGTATAGAAGTTTTGAATCACTATGTTATATACCTGAAACTATTATAACATTACATGTTACCTATAATTCAATTAAAAAATCATGGGATAATGAGATGACATATTTAAAATATTGAAAAAAAGCAACTAACCAAAAGACATGAAAACACAAAAAAAGACAGAAGGATAAGAAAGAGGGGGACAATGAATCTGCAAAACAACCAGAAAACAATAAAATAGCAATAGTAAGTCTTAATCTATCAGTAATATTTAAATGTAGATGGATAAAATTCTCCAAACAGAAGCTATAGAATGACTAAAAGAAATTTAAAAAATATATATGTGCAACAATATACTGCCTACAGAAGATACACTTTACCTTTAAATACACACATAGACTGAGAATAAAGGGGTGAAAAAGACATTTTAAGCAAATAACAGCTAAAAAAATAAAAGCAGAAGAGCTAAATTTACATCGGTTAAAATAGACTGCAAATTAAAACTTGTAAAATGAGACAAATAATGCTATTACATAATAATCAAAATATTAAGAAAATATAACAATGTAAGTATTTATGTGTCCAACATCAGAGCACGTAAATATATAAAGCAAAAACTAACAGAGTTAAAAGGAGAAATAAATGACAATACAACAATAATTGAGGTCTTTAATACCACATTCTCAACAATGGATAGACCATTCAGAACTAATAAGGAAACAGTGAATTTCAACACTATAGACCAAACGTACTTAACAGCCATATACAGAACATTCTATCCAAAATACCAAAACACACATTCTTCTCAATGACACATGGAACATTTTCGAGGATAGACCATATGTTAGGCCACAAAATAAGTCAACAAATTCAAGAAGAGTGAAATCATACCAAAGATTTCTCTTACCATAATGGCATGAAACTAGAAATCAATAACAAGAGGAAAACTGAAAAATTCACAAATACATGGAAAGTAAACAACACTCTCCTGAACAACCAAGGGATCAAAAAAGAGATTACACAATAACTAAAAAAAGTATACTGAGACAGAAGTGCCTGGGTGGCTCAGTTGGTTAAGTGTCCAAGTTTGACTCAGGTCATGATCTCACAGTTCGTGAGTTTGGGCCCCTCATCGGGCTCTATGCTGACAGCTGGAGCTTGGAGCCTGCTTCAGATTCTGTGTCTCCCTCTCTTTCTACCCCTCCCCTGCTCATTCTCTCTCTCTCTCTCTCTCTCTCTCTCTCAAAAATAAATAAACATTAAAAAAATTTTAAAAAGAGTATACTGAGACAAACAAAAATGTAAACACAACATACCCAACACACCAGAACTCATGTGATGCAGCGAAAGTAATTCTAAGAGAGACGTTCATACCAATAAACACCTATATCAAAACACAAAACAGATTCCAAATAAACCACCTAACTGCTTTAGGAACTTGAAAATGAAGAACAAGCTGAGCCCAAGGTTATCAGAAGAAAGGAAATGATAAAGATTTGAGCAGAAATAAATGAAATAGAGAATAACAATAACAATAGAAAAGATGAACCAAATTAAGAGTTGGTTCTTTGAAAAGATAAACAATATTGACTAACTCTTAGCTGGACTAACCAAGCAAAAATCTTAAAAAGACCCAAATCAACAAAATTATAAATTAAATAGATGACAGCATAACTGATAACACAAGAAATTCAAAGGATCATAAGAAGCTGCAATTAATAATCATACAACAAACTAGGCAACATGGAAAACCAGAAAAATTCTTAGAAACAAAAAACTTACCAAGACTGAAACAGAATAAAATAGAAAGTCTAAGTGGACCAATTACGAGTAAGGAGATAGAATTAGTAATCAAAAATATCCCTAAGGAGAAAAGCTAGGGGGACCCCCTAGCTTCACTGGTGAATTTTAGCAAATTCTAAAATTTCTAATTTCTTTACATCTAAAGAAGAATTACCAATCTTCTCCAAATTCTTCCAAAAATCAAAGATAAATGAACATTTTCAAAACTCATTTTACAGGACTACCATTATCCTGATACTACAAGTGAAAGAGTATACTACTAGGGAAAACAAAACAAAACAAAACAAAACAAAACAAAATAAACACTACAGGCCAACATCCCTGATGAATACACAAAAATTCTCAATAAAATACTAGCAAACAGAATTCAGCAGCCCATTAAATGGATAACACCACATAATCAAGTGGGATTTATCTAGTGAGATGCAAGGATCTTTCAACATGTGCAAATCAATCAATGAGATACATTACATTAATAACACAATGAAAAAATCCATATGATCATCTCAATAGACACAGAAAAATTATTTGAAAAAATTCAACATCCATTAATGATAAAGCCCTTAACAAATTAGGCATAGAAAGAACATATCTCCACATAACAAACACCATATGGGAGAAATGTTAGCTGTGGAGCTAACATCATACTCAATAGTGAAAAAATAAAAGGTTTTCCTCTAAGATCAGAAATAAGACTAGTGATCCCACTGTTACCACTCCTATTCAACATGGAACTAGATGTCCTAGCAAGAAATGGAAACAGAAGTTACCAGAATTGGAAAAGAATTGAAACTGTCTCTATTTGAGGGGACATGATTTTACATATAGAAAATCCTGAGGACTCAACAAAAAAACTCTTAGATTTAATCAAAGTCTTCAGTAAAGTCACAAGATACAACATGAACATACAAAAATCAGTAGCCTTGCTATACACTAAGAACAAAATTTTTGTGACAGAAATTTAAAAGTCAATCCCATTTACAATAACATTGCAAGCAATAAAATATTTAGGAATAAATTTAAGTAAGGAGGTGAATGAGCTCATGCTGAAATCTACAAAGCATTGTTGCAAGAAGTTGAAGAAGACACAAATAAATGGAAAGGTATTCCATGTTAATAGAACAAAAGAATTAACACTGTTAAAATGTCAATACAGTTGACAAACAGGTGTGAACTGCATGGGTCCACTTACACAGTTTTGTTTTGTTTTTTTTATAAATAATGTATAGCACTGTACATGTATTTTTTTCTTCCTTACAATTTTCTTTAACATTTTCATTTCTCTAGTTTACTTTATTGTAACAATACAATATATCATGTATGTAATACATAGAATATATAAAATATGTGTTAATTGACTGTTTATATTATCTGTAAGACTTCCACTCAACAGTAGGCTATTAGTAGAGCTTTGGGGAGTCAAAAATTATACATGGATTTTTGACTGCATGAGAGTCATGTCCCTAACCCCTGTTTGTTCTAAGATCAACTGTACCACCAACACCATGTAGAGATTCAATGCAATTCCTATTAAGATTCTAATGGAATTTTTTACAAAAGTAGAAAAAAAAAAACACTCCTAAAATGGATATGGAACCACAAAAGACTATGAGTAGCCAAAGAAATCTGTGGAAGAAGAGCAAAGCAGAAAGTATCACGCTTCCTAATTTCAAGCTATACTATAAAGCTAAAGCCATCAAAACAGTATGGTACTGGCATAAAAACAGACAAATAGACTAATGTAACAGAATCAAGAGTCCAGAAATAAATCCAAGCATATATAACAAATTATTATTTGACAATGAAGCCAATAATACTTGATGGAGAAAAGACAGTCTCTTCAATAAATAGTGCTGAGATAATTGGATATTCACATGTAAAAGAATAAAACTGGACCCAAATCTTAAGCCACTTCACAAAAATTAACTCAAAATAAATAAAGACTTAAGTGTAAGAATTGAAACCTCAAACCCATACAAGGAAACATAGGAACAAACTCCTTGACCTGGGTCTTGGTAACAGTTATTTGTATATGACTTCTAAAACATAAGAAACAAAATAAAAAATAAAGTGGGACTACATTGGACTACAAAGCTCCCACACAGTGAAAGAAATCATCAATGATGTGAAAATACAATCTACAGAACAGGAAAAAAATATTTGCATACCATATATCAGATATGGTGTCAACCTAAAAAAAAAAAAAAACAAAAACCACACAAAGAACTCATACAACTCAAGAGCAAAGAACAAGTAATCTGATATTAAAATGTGGGCAAAGGATCTGAATAGACATTTTTTCAAAGAAGACATATAAAAGGCCAACTGGTACATGAAAAGATGCTCAATAGCACTAGTCATTGGGGAAATGTAAATTAAAAGTGCAACGAGATGTCATCTTATGTCTGTTAGAATGGGCATCAAAAAAAAAAAAAAGACAAAAGATAGAAATGCTGGCATGGATGTAAACAATAGGAAATCCTTGTGCCTTATCAGTGGGATTTTAAATTGGTGCAGCTACTGTGGAAAAGAGCATAGAGAATTCTCAAAAATGAAAAATAGAAGCACCATATGGTCCAGGAATTACATTTCTGGGAATACGTTCAAATGTAATGAGAGTACTATTTCATAAAGATACCTGCACTCCATGATCATAACAGCATTATTTGCAATAATTAAAACACGGAAATAACCTAAGTGTCCACTGATGGATGAACGAATAAAAGAGTTGTTATGCAAACACACACAACGAATATACATACAGTGGAATTTTATTCACCCACAAAAAATGAGAAAATCATACCATTTGCAACAAGTGGATGGACCTTGAGGACAATATAATAAATGAAATAAGTCAGATAGTGAAAGACAAAAATTGTACAATGTCACTTATGAGGAATCCAAAACACTAAACTAATAGAAAAAGAGATCAGACTCGTGTGTTATACAGAGGTGGGGTTAGGAGAAGAGAAAACTAAAGGAAGGTAGTCAAAAGGTGAAAGTTTCCAGTTATAAATAAATAAGTATATATAAATAAATATATACTAGGGGTATAATGTACAATGTGATGACTATAGCTAATGCTACTGCATGATGTATAGAAAAGTCATTAAAAGATTAAATTCTAAGTGATCTCACCACAAGGAGAAAATATATATTTTTTATTCTTTCTTCAAACACACACACACACACACATACACACACACACACACACACACACACACACACACACAAATGGCCAACAAGCACATGAGAAGATACTCAATATCACTAATCATTAGGGAAACACAAATAAAACCAGGAGGTATCACCTCACACCCTTTAGGATAGCTACTAACAAACAGAAAACCACAAACATTGGTGAGGACAAAGAGAAACTGGAACCCTCACATACTGTTGGTAGGAATGGAAAATGGCAGAGCAAGTGGGGAAAATGATATAGCAGTTCCCCAAAAAATCAGAAACAGAATTACCGTATGATGCAGGAAATCTAGGTATTCACTCAAAAGAATGAAAAGCAGGGTCATGAAGAGATATTTGTACAACCATGTTCATAGCAGCCTTATTCACAATAGCTAAAACATGGAAGCGACCAAAATATCCATGGATGCATGAATGGATAAGTAAAATGTTGTATATACATGCAATGAAATATTATTCAGCCTTAAAAAGGAAGGAAATTCTGACACAGGCCTACAGCATTTGTAAATCTTGGGGACATTATTCAAAGTGAGGTAGGGCAGATAAAAGGATAGTTACTATATGATTCCACGTATATAAGGAATGTAGAGTGGTCAATTCATGGAGATAAGAGACCATAATGATGCGCTGGCAGTGTAGAGCCTGCTTGCGATTCTCTCTCTATCTCTCTGCCCCTCCCCCACTCATTCTCTCTCTCTCTCTCTCTCTCTCTCTCTCTCTCTCTCCCCCTCAAAATAAATAAATAAATAAATAAACTTAAAAAACAAAAACAAAAACAAAACCAATGGGCCGAATAAAAACCGTGGTCTATAAAGATAAGACCATGTCCCCAGAGATAAGAATGGCTTTTACATTTCAAAGGCTTACAAGAAAAACAACAACAACAACAACAAACAAAGAATGTGTGACAGAAATTGCATGGCTTGCAAGTACGTGGCCTGCAAATCCTAAAATATTTACCATATGACCCTTTGAAGAAAAAGTTTGTCAACCAACCTCTGCTCTATAGAGTCTAGAACATAGGTGGAGCCCTAAATTTAGCTTTTACTTTCAAGGCAATTGCCTGACTTAATATCCGTGATTTATGTTTTGTTTTTTGTTTGTTTGCTTGTTTTTGTTTTCTTTTTTTTTTTTTAATGGACTTTTAGAACCTTGAGGCAAAAAAAAAAAAAAAAAAAAATCCAGATACTGTCCAAATTGTAAAGCATATTGGGAGAATGTCCAATCCAAAAGATAATATTATCAGAGTAAGGGAGTCCTGGAAACACAGGTGCATACACAGGGTGCCACAAAGAAAATGGTCTACCCCCAAAACGTCACTGACTAAAGAGGAATAAATCCCTCCGAAGGATTTGCAACCTTAATTCAGCTTTTATATGTTTGTAGCTTGAATCCATATAACCTGAAAGGCCTGAAAAATCTTACAGCGAGAAGTTAGTATGAAGTGGCCCTGTTTGGCAAGGAATATATTCCAATATCTTGGCAGAAGCAAACATAAGTATGCTCTACAAGGACCTCTTTTAATTGAAGAATCAGAGAATTCTCATGGATGGGCTCTGAATAAAAACGACCATACGTTAAAAAAAAAAAAAATCATAAAACACCTAGGCTTAATGAAGAAGATAGTAGCAAATGACTTATAAAAACTTAAAATACCAGCATTATGAAACAGAATATAAAGTAAGTATGCTTACTATGTTTTAATCCACAAAAAATATAAGAAGCATTATAGAGAGCCAGGAGCCATAAAAGTTAGCCCACCTTGGTGGTAACGGATCCATGGAAAGCACCCCAGGCATAGGTATCCAGAGCTTCTGGTGTTCGGGAGGTTTCCTCCTGTCCCTGGGGCACCTCTCCACTCAGCATAACTCTTGCCTCAGCACCCACAATAGATAAGAGATGCTGTCATCTATTTCTTGCTGGTATGTGTGAGGTGCTTCTTGTTCCTAGATGGTATTACCTGCGTATTTCCCACCTCCTTCTAGGAAAACCATTAGATATTCTAGAAGGAGGTGATCTGGTCTTGTGATGGTTGAGTACCTAGTGAGTTCTCTGTGTATTGTCTAGTAGGTACTGGAGTAGTTGTGTTGGCTGCGGACAGCTCTACTCTCTTATCACCCTCAGCCCCAAATCCCTGACCAATCTTGAAACAAATGATAGGAAGGTGGTTCTAGGGGTCTGTGGACATAAAGATCATCCACAATTCACTGTACAGGAAAGAAAAAGGACTCTAGATATAAAAAGCGGAAAGGGATTTATTATGAAAAATTAAGGATAAAAGAACAAAATCTAGTTTGTTTTTAGTCTAGACTTTGCAGAACTGGATAAGGGATTTTCCAAAAATCCGTTTTGAGGCTTCTACAGCAGGACTGGTCTAGAAGGTTAAACCTGCCCCTATCAGGCCCCTGCCCAAAGACACTATAGCCCTAGGGCACATGGTCTCAACTCTTTAACGGACCCTTCACCTGCATTTACCATGAGATGCTCCCATAAGCAGATCACAACCTCAGGTGTACTTAAATACCTATAGAAACAGAAGAGATACAACTTCATTTTTTCCCATCCGTAGAAAAATTCTTATACCCAGCATTTTATATGTTTATTCTTAAATTTGACATTTATTCCTTCTATAAAAGGAAAACCGCACAACTAATAGATAGATAGCATCGTAGATACCAACCATAGATTTATATAATCAAGTAACCATATGTTCAAGAATTCTGCCCTGGGAGAAAACCAACCCAGAAGTGAAGCTTTAAATGTTGTTTTCCTTTTTTAAATTTCTATTTTTTAAATGGTAATAGTGTAAGTGGATTTGAATGCCAAGAAATGGATGTCTCTATAATTAATGAGAAAAGAATAACTTTCACATTGCATTGGCAGAGATGTTTATGCTAATTTTCAATAATTGAGGAAGTGTGGCTAATAAATAATATTCTAAATTTAAATATCATTTTTGTCAATAGGTTTTGACAATGATACTTACATTACCACAGGAATCATTCAGCAATGCAGTGTCTTAAATAGCATGCTACAATTAGCTTTTTGTTGCTGTTTCTCTTCTTCTTCCTCTTTGTTTTCTTAACACAAATTCCCAACTAGATATCTGTGACAGCAGAGTCATTACCTGAAAAAAATTCAACTCAGCAAAGAGAGAGTTTTTATATTGAGAAGTCAAATAATGAAACATTTGTCATTTCACTCAGACATGTCAGGGACACACCATTTGCCAGTCATTGTAGTAAGTGATGATAGTGTAGGAATGAGCCAGGCTCCTTTCTTTTTCTTAAAGAAATGGCAGCCCAGCACTCTCACTGGAAGATTCATAAACAAGTGAAATAGTAAGTCAAATAGATAGCCTTTAATTGCAACATGCACAGAGGAAGGGTAACAAACTCTGGCTTTCCAGTCTTGAAGAACAGAGAGAAATAATGGCATCCTGGTTTCAGATGTTAGCATTCTCAGCAAGTAAGTGGCTTGAGTGCCTCGGAGGGAAAATCTGGAAAGGCTATTAGTACCACATCACAGCGAGAGGCACAGGGATTTGGTCTTAACTCCTGCCCCATGACAAAGGCTTACATGTTTGTAGATCTAGCCATAATTACCTCGTGTAGAAGCATAATCATTGTGGAAAGTCCAGTTCTACTATTAGTTGCCTCATACAAGGTCCAATAATGGATGAAGGTCAGAGACTGTCTTCTTTTGCCTCACTTTCTTTTATCTCTATCAAGACTGCATTACTAAACATCTACTCCTCAACACTTTCCTCTTTCATACTTATTTTGAATAAGAACTATTCAGACAAACAAGGTTGGGAAGGGCATCATCTTGGGTCCCCTAAGAAATAGATGCCAAGATAGAATTAGCAATGTAGGAGATTGAATGTAATGTCTATAAAAGATATAAGGGGAGGGAGAAAGAGTAGGCAGAGAGTGAGTTTAGACCATGATGCTGGTCTAAAAACTGCCAAACATTATTTTTTTAATTTTTGTAATGTTTATTTATTTTTGAGATAGAGAAAATATCTCAAAGCATGAGTGGGAGAAGGGCAGAGAGAGAGAGGGAGATACAGAATCCAAATCAGGCTCCAGGCTCTGAGCTGTCAGCCCAGAGCCTGACATGGGGCTCGAACCCATGAACCATGAGATTATGACCTGAGACGAAATCTCGAGTTGGACGCTTAACCGACTGAACCACCCAGGCACACGCCTGTCAAACATTTTTTAGAGTGAAAGTTCTCTAAGACCAGAAATAGAGCTTGACATTGAGAAAGTTTGTAATAAGCACTAGCTGAGTAACAGAATAAGCGAGGTTTTGGCAGGGAGGGAAAGTGGGAGAGAGAAGTAAATGCCAAAAAAATAAATAAGTAGCAATTAGTATTGATGCTGTCACAATGGTTGGGAGATGGCTGAAATAAAATTTACTGAATGACTCCTTCTGAAAGCAAGGCCTTGTGGTTTTTTAGGGAAATTAAAATTGGTCTCTACTGTTGCCAGAAGTTAGTAGTAAGCACTGGTTGATCATCTACTGAGTACACAATGTGAATGAAAGATCTGACCGCGTGAAAGATTCATTGAGGTAGGAGAATAATATACTTAGAATAATAAGGGTCCTGGGAAAGCAAGGGAGTAGAGTCATACTCTAATTGTCCTCTTAGTTAATGCTGTGCAGCAAAATAAAAAAACAAAAAACAAAAACAAAGACAAAAACAAAAAAAAACACCACTATTGTATAAAACATGTCCTTTTTATTTTCTTCATAGATTCTATAAGTTGGGGATTCAGGCAGAATACAATAGCAATGCTTTGTTTCATTCCATGATATCTAGAACTTCAACTGGGCATTATTAGAATAATACTGAAGTTAGAATTCTCATGCATTTGCCTCTGTATCTCAGGATGTTCTTTTTAAGATAATGATTTTTGTGCCTATACTTATAGGGTCTACTGTTCACTACTTCCCACTTTGTTTTCTGATGTTGATTTCTTTCACTATTCAGGATCACTCTGAACAGCTATCTGCCCTTGACATGAATAAAATGACTCTTTCTGAATACCTAGTAGTCATAGTTGGGAATGCTTTAACGGGTAACCAAGTAAAAGGGCCATTAATATTCGCCCACATATACTGTGGCATTTTCAACACAAAATGTCATTATCGTTTAAGCCCCTATGACCTCTACCATTTCCATTTTTTTGCCAGTAATCTCTATGGATTAAATGGTCTTTCTACAGAAGCTGTATTAATTATCTCAAGTCATCTATTATGGCTCCAAGTGAAAGGGAAATATATATCTTCTCAGGAGCCTCTCAAGAATGTTTTGGTAATCCTTCTAAAGAACGCAATTTATAAAGGCACTGATTTATTTTTAATAGTCAAGTTCCATCCTTCTTTTGCCTTCTTTCAGCAAGATTGGGGAACCTGTTGCTTTTTAAACATGTCCTTGTTAATGTAATTTAAACACTGCAACTTTAGGAGCCTGTTGCTTTTTAAACATGTCCTTGTTAATGTAATTTAAACACTGCAACTTTAGGAGTTGGCATTTTTATTCTGGTTGTGAGTCTTTATTGCCAGAGCATAATATAGGTGAAGATGTCCACTGAAGGAATCAGGAAAGGCTGCTATTACTGTAGGTGAATTGTGAAAATATGCAAGACTAAGTAAAATACGGTTCAATTTATACAGAGTTTGAAAGGATGGAAAAAAATAAAGTAGACCAATCTTTTTCAGGAGGGGCCGAGTAGATGCCATGTTCCTTCTCTCACAGAACTTAGAGTCTCCTATATTCCTCTGCCCTGCTACCCTTAGGATAATCAAGAAATTTTTATTTAAACATTAATAGGTGTCTTTTCATTAATTCAGATTTAATTAATGTCATCTTTCCGGCCCTGGCTCCAGAAGATCTTCCCACTGGCCTCTCCCCTTCCAAGAAATAGAGAATAACTATGCACTCATCACAGCTCTTTCTGTCTGTACTGGTAAAGAGAATATTAAGATCTAAGTATCTGCCTCAACTGAAGCCTCTATCAGTAAAACATGAACCCAAAAGAATCATTCTCCCTAATTTTTTCTATCTTTTTTCTATCTTATGACATACAAGCCATACTCTCTCTGATACACTGGCTACAAATGATAAGATCAGAAGGTGGTACCAAAATCAAGGGCAAAGAAGCCCAGGCTGGATGTGAAGAAGGCTGCCCGTCTCTGAAGTGACTTGGCCTACATTCTGCCCAATAGGGGTGCTGTATATGTAATGGTGATAAACTGACCCGATTCCTTGGGCTTATGACATAAAAATAAGCACCAGACCATCCCCATCAGTTTGTTTCTCTAAAAGCTATTGTACAGCTCAATGCTGGGAATGCTCAGTTCAGGAGTGGTTGTCAAAAAAGGGGGCTATAATTTGTATCATTTCTTGGTCCTTCATGGTCATTATGTAGCTTTGCAATAAATATTGTCTCAAAGGAATCCCAAATAAGATTCCCCCTCAAAACCCGTAAGAGCTTAACTAATGCACAGTACTGACAGATTGATTAAACTTTTGTGATGAGTGTCCCAAAGACCACCCCAGGTTCAGTGATTCATCAGAAGGACTCACAAGCCTCAGCATATACACAAGTATAATTTATTACAATAAAAGGATACAAAACCAAAGCATCGAAGAGGAAAGGCATATGGAGCAAAGATGGGAAGAAACTTCCCATCTCACGCTTCCAAGGGTCCTCTCCAGTTGGACTTACACAGGATATGCTTAATTCCTCCAGCATCCAATTGTGACAACATGCGTGAAGTGTCGTCATTAGATCCTCAGCATCTAAATTTTTATTAGGGGTAGGCCACACGGTCACATTCTACTTAGCGCACACCAGGATTCTTGACTCCTAGAAGGAAAACAGTTCTTCAGCTTAAGCCACATTGATTGCGCAGTCTGGGCACAGGGAGCCACCTTTATTAGATACAGACCAGTGGGAATACTCCCCAAGTTCAAATGCCCAGATACAAGCCACAGACCAACCTCGCAAGCCAAGTTTTCTAAGGATAGCAGTTTCACATCCCCCCCTTGCCAGGTATTTCTCTTCCCTAAGATAAATGACTTCAGATTATTTTACACTAACTTTGAGAAGCTATATTCACAAATTTCTAATGAGTTTTGTTGATTACATTTAGCTTTTCCTAAGTTAATGGGCATGACAATGCTTCATTTATGGAAAATTAATTGCCATGGGTACGAAGTTAATGTGTTTACGTTTTATTGCTTTATACTACTTGAAGTAATGCTGTAAATGACCTATTAACTGTCCAGATGTGAATAGGTCCTTTCATATGTTGGGGGAATTTACCTTTCATATGTTGGGGGAAAAAATTAAAAGAAGAGTGGAAGGTCGTTGAGGCTAGATTGAGATGCGACTACAATATTTTAAATTAAAAAGGGCATTGAGTTTTAGCCAATTGGGTATACTAGAAGTGACTACTTTTGATTCATCTCTATTAAAATGTAAGAAAAATCCTCTAGTGGCAAAATTCCAAGCAAACCCACTCAGGGAAATTAGTGATTCATATTAGCTATCTGGATTAACTGTGCTGCTTCCACCAGAAGACAATCAAGAACTAAACTATATTCTAAGGAAGAATTAAAAAAAAAATACTGTGCATTCGGATTAGAACAGATGTTATATTAGGAAATGCTGGATTATCCACTCAGCATAGAAAGTCTCGACATTCCCGTTTGGGAAGAGCCACAGCAGTATAGTTAGGAATTATGCTGTCATCCTGAAAAGGAAATCACAAAGCCAATGAACACCTTCGATTTGAGTTCAGGGCTTGGCCCTTTGTGGGTCTCACCTCCACCCTGGTCCTTCACAACTGAACCCGCTCCTCCACTATTTTATTGGTTAATTACTCTATCAATTACTTTTCTTAATAAGCTTAAGTTAGAATTTTTTGTTTGGGTCCAGTTGATGATTACAAACATAATTATTAATCCATTTTTAAGCCAACAAATTAAATGCTGTCTGAACAATGGCAAAGTATTCTATCACTTTCTAAATGAAGAGAAACCATCAGCAGAGGAAGTTTCTCACATTTTTCTTTTACCTTGACCCTTAGTTTAGATGATGAGACACATTCATGACAACAATCACTTCAAGAGCAGCTGCTAACTAAATTTGGGTTTACACCCTCGAATTCTTCAGCTCACTAGCCAACATTCTCCCTAACAGGTTTATAGTTTTCATTAGCATCAGAAATGTGTACTTTAGAATAGTACACATGAGCAGGGTAAGAGACTTAATTTCATAAAAGGACTTTAAGCCGAGTGACAATGCCGAATAGCATTCACCAGGTACAAACAAAACAAAACAAAACAAAACAACAAAACAAACAAACAAAAACAACCCTGACTTTAGATTTGTGTACCACCTCAGGACAGTGAGCACAATCTGAGATTATTTTTTAAACATTGAGCTAAACCATATACCAAAACAGTTTATCTTTTTAAATAGTAACTATATGAACCTAGATAATAAAAGCTACTATTTTTCATTTTGAATGATTTCCTTCAGAAAAAGAAAACAATGAAGTGACCTTAAAAGGTGGGCTAAAAAAACTCTCTAAGGTTACAACTTTAGTAGAATGATCTGAAACTTCACAAAACAAAATTTGACTAAAAAGCTAAGCGCCTTGTGTCACTCACATGGTTAACTGGGACATTCTCTGCCTCTCATTCACCCAAATTCACCCAAATTTCAAGCACCACATTACAAAATCTGAAATCATGTTGAAATAACACACATTACCTAAATAAAGCTAGAACATGACTTTTCTTTTTCTGTCTGGGTAGAAAACTGGTAGAAAACTGTCTGGGGAACAAATGGCCATTAATCTCATCTTTTAGCTGAATACGATAAAACTTTGGACGAGGAAGAAAGATATGGCAACTATTCCACCACCACAGATTTTAGCACTATTAATTGCTTTTTAGTTTGGGGAGCATACTAATCCACATCTCGGTTGTCCAACGACTCTAATAAATCCAGGTTCCAGGGCTCATATTCCAAGAGAGACTGAAAGTATCTTTCACATGCTCCAGCCCCCATTTCCTAAATCTTTCCCAGGAAAATACTCGAGCCCTCTAATTTATACAGTGGGAGCAATGAGTGCCAATTCTGGAAGGGTCCCGGTATCCATAGCCACTGTCCTCACCACCATAACTTGTGGCCACCGCCAAGTGTCACTGTGGACTGCTGCTTTACCCGGGCCCTGAGACTTCAGGTTCATACCTGAGAAGGGATTGAGAAGGGAAATCTCAATAAAGGAGAAAACAAAATGAAGTCAATGAGGAAGATAAATATGGTTTTGTAACAACTGCTGGAATGATTTGGGGAGTTAAATACCGTAGTGGAAAATATAGTTTCCTAGAAAGAAATGATATTAGACATGTTCACAGGATGACTGTAGATATCAACACATCTTAGATTTCTCTGTTTTTTACGTTAGATTGGAAGCCTTGGGACGTAGACATGAGGAAGGGAATCTGCAATGGTGCGATTCACTTCACAGGGGTTTTTTCTTCTAAGTCTACCCAGAGTAAAAAGTTTGAACTTAGGCAAACATTTCTCCCCAATTCATTTCAGTTATAACTCTTTCCCGATACTAAGATTATGCCTTGTGTCACTTATCTTAGACTTCAGATCAGTTTAACTATGGCTGTGTTATATTTTGCATCTTTAAAACTCCACTGTCTTTAATGACACAGAGGTAAAATCAGAATTGATTAATTTTTCTTTCTCCGTGTTATTGCTGCATATTCAATTTTTTTTTTTTTTTTTTTTGGTAAGCACATGATCAAATATATATTGTTTGCTTTGTTCTGAGCAGGTCTGTAAAACCCGTTAAATTATCCTTATATAATTTTTTGAAAACTTAGCTTGATCTTGGCTTTCTTCTTTCAGACAATTATTGCTTTTATATGATGCTGTTCTTCTTGGCTTTGATTACGTGTTCCTCCTTCCAATTTGTCTATATCTTACTTCAGTTGTAAGTGACCAGAGAGTTCCTGCAGATACTGCAGGTTCTTTAGATGTCTCATGATATGTTAATCATCAAAATACATTTGCCATGTGTCATTAAAATATAGAAACTTTTTCTTCAAGCTAACCTTCTCTTGGATTTTCTGGTCTGAACATCAACCTTTTATGGGATAAACACTTCCTGAAATCTCCTTTTGGACGTCCAAGATATATGTATTTTCTAATGTATGTATATGTATTTTGTTCCAAGGTTCTGATTTCCTAGTAATTCACCAATCAGGTAGACTTTTATTTCTAATATGTATTTATTTATTTATTTATTTATTTATTTATTTTGAGAGGGGGGAGGGGCAGAGAGACAGAGACACACACACACACACAGAGAGAGAGAGAGAGAGAGAGAGAGAGAGAGAGAGAGAGAGAATCTCAGGCAGGCTCCATGCTCAGTGTGGAGCCCAATGCTGAGCTCAATGCTACGACTGTGAGATAATGACCTGAGCTGAAATCAAGTGTTGGACGCTCAACTGACTGAGCCACCCAGGCTCCCCATGGACTTTTTGTATTAATGTAAACTATATACAGAGTCCAACTTTCCCCCTATTGCATCCCTAAAATATCCATGCAGCTCCTAAGATCCTGACTGCATGCTGAGCTCTACACCATGATCAAGTGTTCTGTGCAAAGCACCCTGTAAGTGACTCAGATATAAGTCATCTATTAGAAGCAATGAAATAGAAAAAAATATTAAAATAATCACTTTTTTCATTTGAGACTGCAATTCTTTCCCACCCACATGAAAATATATTTCCTTGGCTACATTTTCCTGGGAATGGATACAAGGGGATATATTACATTAAATCATTCTGCATAACTTGATTCCCACATGATAGATTTTTAGTGCTATGATTTTTGCCTAGTTCTGGGTCAAATATCTTCCCTAGCAAACTCCCCAGTTTGAATTCCAAGAATGGCTCAGTTTGAACTCTTTTTCCACAGAGGTTTTTGATTTTCCCATTTATTTCCTTTCTCATTATACTGTATCAGAAACTTCTTTAAGAGAATTAAACTTTGATTAAGAACCAGGTCAGATTGGGGCACCTGGGTGGCTCAGTTGGCTAAGCATGTGACTTTGGCTCAGGTCATGACCTCACAGTTCGTGGGTTCAAGCTGCATGTCAGGCTCTGTGCTGACAGCTCAGAGCCTGGAGCCTGCTTCAGATTCTGTGTCTCCCTCTGTCTCTGCCCTTGCACTCTCTCTCTGTCTTTCAAAAATAAATAAACGTTAAAAAAAAGAACCAGATCAGATTACATTCTGCTGCAACCTTGGTAGTCTCTATCATTCCATCAACAAACATGGAATGATTATCTATTGAAACAGTACCTGTTATAGCTACTGGCATTACAACTTAAAATAGAACAAAACAAATCCCCATCCTCAAAAATCTTATTCTTTAGTAGGTAAGAACACAATAAATAAGATTAAAAAAAAATAAACATGTATGTTAGAAGGTAATGAGTGCTCTGAAGAAAAATAAAGCAACAGGAGGAATATAAAGTTGAACACATGTGCAGTTTGTGATGGAGTGGGTAGGTCTGGTTTCACTCAGATGGGGCCATGTGAGTAAAGATGTGATGGAAGTGAAGGAGAAATTCAAGTGAACGTCCAGGAAATGAATGTTTCAGATAGAGGGAAGGACAAGTATCAAAAGGTTGGTTTGGGAATCTGATTGAAATGACTGAGGAATAGCAAGGAGGCTGGTGAAGAGTGAACTGAGATGATAGGTCAAAGAACAATCGTGTGGAGCCTCTCTGTGATTTGTAAGGATATTAGTCTCATGATGTGGGAAGCCCTTGTTGGACTTGATGGTCATGATATTATACCATCTAATTTTACTTTGTAAACAATATTACTCTGGGGGCTCTATTACAAATAGACCAAAGGAAGGCAAAGGGGAAAATGAGAAAAACAACAGTAGTAGCTTGGGGCAATGCATTAGTTATAGAAGTTGGGAGACATGGTCAGATTTGGAACATATTTTAAGGCAGAGTGACAGATTTTGATGACAGATAGAACATGGGTTATGATAATTTAAGTGAAAAGGATGCCTCCAAAAGTTTTAGCCAATGCAAATGGAAGAGGAAGTTGCCCATGATGGAGGAATAGAGTTTTGTGGGTGGTGCTAGAGGAGGAGAGACTTTTTAGTGTCAAGTTTGAGATGCCCATGAGACAACTAGCAAGAGATATTTGTGAAGTCAATTGGACATATTTCTAGAGTTGGGAAGGGAGGTAGATTGTAGAAATACACGTTGGATCAATTAGCTTCTAGATGGATATTAAAAGTCTTAAGGCTTTATGAAACTCCCCAAGAAGTGAATTGTGAAGAAAACTAAAGGAAAAAAAAAAAAATGACTGTATGCTGGGACACTCCAACATTAAGAGACCAGGGAGACAGGGAGATAAGAAAAAATAGATAAAGCAGAAAGAAAATAATGGCCTGAGAGGTAAGAAGAGAAACAGAGAGTATGGTATCCTCTAAGACAAGTAAAGAAACTGTTTGAAGGAGAAGGTAGTGATCAAAATGTTACAGATAGTTACGTTACTTTTCTAACCTGTCAAAAGTTTAGTCAGGCTGAGGGAAACAGTTAAGCTTATCTTGATCACATTAAAGGCCAACATGAATGAGCGACCATGAATTGAAGGTTAGATCTGTCAGTCCAGTTATGTATTTTTCTCATGCTGCAACCCTATGGGTTGTCAGAGAGTTTGATTTAACTAGAACTGTGGTTTCACTGAGTATAATTAAACAACAGAAGGACAAAAGAGTTAAGGACGCATGCCAAGAGGTGACGAAAATGAAGGGCCATGAAACTTAAAGACATACAATTGAGGGGAAAGGAGAGCACATAGGGACAAAAGGGAAAACGAAATATTAGGAAGCTCATTGGTCTGAAGATGCTGACAGGCTTAAAGGATTATGTGGATGGGGGAAATAGAGGGTGTGAGTGGAAAAGAGAGACAGTGGTGGTCAGAGGTATGGTCCTTGAAACTGACAAGATCTGGAGGGTAACACAGGACAAGGGGTGGAGAGAGAGAGTGCAAGACAAGATCAGTGGAAGCAAGGAGGTTTGAACGGATAAAACATATGAATATTTAATCAAGAATAGTGTCAAGACTGACACTAGGAAAAAGGACAGTAAGCTGAAACTTAAAATCTTTAAGGAATAAGAAACAGTGACCTGGGGGCAAGATGGATCATAAATTAAATTTAAAATAGAGGCAATTCTTTTTTGCTAGAGCCCAGAGCTTCACCATACAATGGAATGAGTAGTTGCTAAAATGTAAAACATCAGTCCCTCGAGTAAATTCGTTAAACAAAATACTTTAAGAAAATATATCAAGATGTTTATTTCTTTGGATAAAAGATTGTGAATGACTTTAATTTTCTTCTTTGTTCCTTTATGTATTTTCTTAACCACAAAGGAGAACAAAATACTTTCCTAATCAGGAAATAGTAAGTGAGGAAGGAAAGAAAGCAAATAATTACATTTTCTAATATGTCATTGTGACTAAATCAAGTTACTTTGTGATCACTAACTTGGTAAATTATTGTTCCTCCCTTCAAAAAATAAACAAATTATTCAATACCAGTTTCCATTTTATAAATATTTCCACTTATTTCCCATGATCTCAAGAGGAAATTAAGCCTGGCATACTTTGGAGCTATGGTTAGGGCATGATGCTATTCCCCTGAAAGTCTTATTTAAAATACTTCTGCTATAGCCAAACTGAAAAAAATTCCTTCCTGAGAGTCAATTTTGAGGCCAATATATACATATTTTAAAACTTGGGAAACCATATGGTATTTCAATTTCCAGGAAACTTTGACAGTAAGCTTACTCTCCGTGAACCCAAATCACAGAATTCCAGCTTCCCTGCCTGGCCTACATTACTGGCCTTTACAATTAAACCTCAAGCCAATGGCTAACTGCTCCTTTTGAGAAGGATCCACAGTCTGGCTTTCTAAAACCATTTTCCTTTAACTTTTTGTTTAGTAAGTTTCTTTAGGCAAGTTCTTTGTCATATATCTCACAGTTGTGGCTCATAAGCAAGAGTTAAAATAATATAAGCAGCTAGGAGCCTTTTTTATATTTATTCTCAACCTGATAACATAATTGGGAGCCATTCTTTAAAACAGTGATATGGCAATAATAATGTTCATCCATTTTCACTTGGTGTCAGACACTCCCCACAAAAATTAATTAAATGCTTCCATGAACTCCGACTGCCACATTTTCTTTAGGGTCCTAATTAAAAAGCCATTATTAAAAAACCCCAATGCATTAAGCTTTCAACCTGGCAGTGAAATACTGACAAGTTTTTTTATGAAAGACTTACAGATGAGCCAGCGAGTCAACCCCGTCCGCACATGTTCCAAAATGAGTTCATTCTGCCCTTGCCTCTGCTCCCGACGAAGTCATCTCTTTACAAGCGTTACATTTCATCTCTCTGAATTTGCTAGAGGTTCTTCAAAGAGTTTTTGCAAGCGTTTAGTCAATGTATTGGCAAAGCTTCGGTAAGGTCGACGAGGGAAGTAAGACTTGAATATCCGAATTTTAGATCTAAAATATTCCTTGTTTTACATACTGACATTAAATCAATGCAATGTAAAAAGTCAGCAAGGTGTGTCCTCTGTACTTACAAAGCCTGCTCAAAATTATGTTTTCTGACGGTACTTTCTTACCTCTTGATTGGTATTACTCTGGACAATATAACTGGTATTGCTTTGCAAAAGCTTGCTTCTCCTCAGCAGTAACTTCTAGAGTATCAAGTCTGTAAAGCTAAGCTAAAAATCCAGATTTTGTAATAAGACTTTGCTACAAATAACTGGAAGCCTCCAGGAAGTGTATATGTGTGTGTGTGTGTGTGTGTGTGTGTATTATATACTTTTTTTTAAGATTAAAAAAATTTTCTTTAATGTTTTAATTTTTATTTTTGAGACAGAGAGAGACAGAGCATGAGCCAGGGAGGGGCAGAGAGCGAGGGAGACACAGAATCGGAAGCAGGCTCCAGGCTCTGAGCTGTCAGCACAGAGTCCGACGCGGGGCTCGAATTCATGGACTGTGAGATCATGACCTGTGCTTAAGTCGGACACTTAACCGACTGAGCCACCCAGGTGCCCCTATATTATAAAAAGTTTTATTGTAACATGACAAAACTTGCCTACGTGGCATCTTTTTTGTAAACATAATTGAAACTTGAAACAATACATTTGTAGTGTCCCCTAGTGTACCTTGAGCCATATTTCTCATTCATGATTTGCAAATCAAGAATACAAAGCCTAAACATAGTTATGTGAAAATGGTAATTAAAGACAATTAAAATTTTTAATTTTAGTTTTAATTAAAATTTTAATTAAAATGAATCTTATTAATTTTAATAAAAAATTAAAGATAATCCTTTACTTACTCATGCAGAGTAGAGAAACACCTATTTTTTTTTTTCTTTCCAGTGGGGAGGGCTGTGTCACAGTTTAAAAAACAAGACGTCATGCAATCCCAGAACTCTAAGCGCCACTCTTTGCAAGAAGTGTAGACTTGAATTAACCTTTGTTTGGGAAAAAAATAAAAGTAATAATAAAAGAGTTTGTCTGGAAGGTGAGCAGATTTGCAACTATTTGGACCCTATAACCTTGACATAGTTCTTGTATGGCTCTTTTCCTCCCTGTATCTGTATAGTACTGTTTGTTTTTGGGGGGTCATATGTATAGATTCTTGACCAAGGGGATCATGAGCAGAGACACAAAAGGCCACAGGAAAGTCCTGCTAACCTCATCTTCTACCCAAGAATATGTTGTTCTGCCCTGGTGCTACATCAAATGTGATTGTATTTAAGGATGAATGATTCAGACCACAGTAGATGTTCTGATATCAAATGACTACGCTGACAGCATAAGACCAGACCACTTCCCTGTGGGTATGAGCAAGATTTTAACTAAGGAGAGTGGATATTCTGACTACAGGTCATTCAATGACAAAAGATGAAAAACAAAGATGTAAGCCATTCAACTCCCAACAAAACTGCCAAAGAAGCTGTTCCCAGCATGCCAGACGGGGTTTCCGAATAGAGGTGAATAAAATGCCCGTGAGGGGTAAACTTGGTTTTGTCAAGCAGAGTCAGGCTAGCACCTGCGCTGAAGAGCATCCTGGGAAGCCTTCTGACATCGAATCGCAGCTGGTGGCATCTGCATACAGTCACATTCAGGAACCATCCTAATTTATTTGCATCAGACTTCCCTTCCCTTATTCCCAATCCTTCTGTGTTCTGATTACAATTTACGACCTTACCTCCATTTTCACAGGAGAGAGGATGAGCAGGTTGAGGACTTTGCCTTGAGATGGCAGCAGGCAACTTGCGAAGGGAAAAGAGACCATTGGAAGTATCAGCATTAATCCACAACACGACATGTGCCTAATGTGGCCAGTGACTACCAGGACTATACTGGGGGGCACAAAGAATTCTTAGGAAACCCACTACAATACTGAAGGATAAAAACCTGCTAAAAGACTAGACATCATGCATCCAGGAGTGAATAAGCACATCAGCCCTTTTGATTTGGATATACATTCAGTATAACATTTGCAATTGTATATTTTTATTGAAGTTTCAACCTACTGAATGGGAGAAGACACTTGCAATGATATAGCTAATAAGGGATTAATATCCAAAACACATAAAGAACTTAACACAACTCAACACCAAAAAACTCCCCAAATAATCCAATTAAAATGGGCAGAGGATGCGAATAGACATTTTTCCAAGGAAAACATACAGATGGCAAACAGATACATGAAAAGATGCTCAATATAACCGATTATCAAGGAAATGCAAATTGAAAACACCATGAGTATCACCTCACACCCATCAGAATGATTAAAATCAGAAGCACAAGAAACAACAAGTATTGGTGAGGATGTGGAGGAGAAGGAACCCTCATGCGCTGTTGGTGGGAATGCAAACTGGGGCAGCCACTGTGGAAAACTGTACAGAGGTTCCTCAAAAAATTAAATATATAAATACCATATGACTCAGTAACTCCACTACCGAGATGTACCCAAAGAAAACAAAAAAGCAAAATCAAAAAGCTATATGCACCTCTGTTTATCACAGCATTATTTACAATAAGCCAAGATATGGAAGCAACATAAATGACCATGAATAGATTGAGAAATGGAGAAATGGATATTATTCACACGTAAGGGAATATTACCCAGCCATAAAAAGAATGAAGGGCGCCTGGGTGGCTCTCGGTGTCACTTGGGCATCCGACTTCAGCTTAGGTCATGATCTAGCAGTTTGTGAGTTCAAGCCCCACATCGGGCTCCATGCTGAGGGCTTGAACAGAGCCTAGAGGCTGCTTTGGATTCTGGGTCTCCCTCTCTCTCTGCTCCTCCCCCACTTGTGCTCTGTCTCTCTCTCTCTCAAAATTAAATAAACATTAAAAAATTTAAAAAAAAGAATGAAATCTTGCCATTTGCAATAACATGGATGGATCTAGAAGGTATAATGCTAAGCAAAAAAGCCAGTCAGAGAAAGGCAAATACCATATGGTTTCACTCATATGTGGAATTTAAGAAACAAAACAAACAAAAAAATAAAGAAACCAACATAAAACCACATTCTTAAGCAAAGAGAACAGACTGGTGGTTACCATAAGGGAGGTAGGTGGGAGGAATGGGTGAAATACATAAAGGGGATTAAGAGTATGCCTATTTTGATGAGCACTGATTAATAAACATATAGACCTGTTGACTCATTATACTGTATACCTGAAGTTAATATAACAGTGTATGTTAATTAGACTTAAAAATTGTATTGAGGTTTTATTTATTGGCTTTCATTTCTTATGCTCACATAGTAGACCTGAGACTGCCGTATTTGGGAAAGTCTACTTGCAAGATTGGCCCTGGGCTGCCATGTGGAGAGCATGGGCCACAGAAGCACTGTTTTGATGCCCAGGTAGTAAATGTGATACAGAATTTTGAAACAGACATTATTCTCAGTCTGAATCCAATTCAAAGTGTATCCAAACCAATTAAAACAGTAGGGAAAATGGCACCACCTTGGCATTCTAGGTTGGCATCCTAACTCTTCATTAATTCATTCATTTTTCATTTAACAAGTGTTTACTCAGCCGCTCCAGGGTCAGGTACTATTGCTGGCACTGAGTATAGAATAGTGAACAAGACAGTCTTTTCTAATAAAAGTTACACAAAAAAAAAAAAAAAAAAAAAAAAAAAAAAAAAAAAAAAAAAAAAAAAAAACTAAAGAGGGGTTCCTGGGTGGCTCAGTCAGTTGAGTGTCTGACTCTTGATTTTGGCTCAGGTCATGATCTCACTGTTGTGGGACTGAGCCCCGAATTGGGCTCTGCACTGACAGCATGGAGCCTGCTTAAAACAAAAACAAAAACAAAGCACCTAAAGAAAACCATGTCTGGTAGCAATAAAAGCTATGAAAAGAACTCAAATAAAGTAAGAGAATCGAGTAAGGAAGAGATGGGTTCTCAGGGCATCATCTGGCAAGGAAGTGGTTCTCACTAAGGGCATCTCTAACAGCGGCAGCTTCCTTTCAGTTCTCGGTAGACACTGAACATCTGTCAGGGAACCAGGCAAAAAGAAAAAAAAGAGTAAGACAGGACAGATATGCACATGCAGGATATGCAGGCAAACCCAGACACAACTGGGAGACCCCAGAGGGACACTACTGTCCCAGGTTATGCACATGGGCGTCAGAGCCATTAAAACTTAAGTTATTATCTGTTCGTATGACCTCACTGTGCCCAGGACCTTCTAAGATGCAGGAGTTTTCAGATGATACAATTAACGGCACAAATAGAAATGGAGTGACTCAGACAGACAACTGGAAGCCTGCACCTAGAGCTAAAGTCAGAGATCATATCTGAAGATACATATTTGGGTGTCACAGAAAGAGTGGTTAAACAGTGATAATAGTATAACAAGACAAGCAAGAGTCCAAGGTGGAATCTTGAGGAATTTTCACATTTAGGTTCAAGGGGATGAAATAACAGAGAGATATTCATGTAAAGAGAATCAAAATAGAGAAAGAGCAAAACTAAAAAAAATAAATAAATCATAGTATTCCAACAAAAAGGCAGAAGGGTATTTGGTAGTGACAAATTCTATGAAGATAAGAATAAATGCTGAGGAATAAAAAAGAGCATCATCAATGTGATGAAATGAAGCTAAATTGTACAGTGTTATAAAGGAATTCAGATGAAATAGTTTTAGATTAGGTACCTCAGACACTGAACCAAGAAGGGAAAGACAGAGCTAGGAAGGTGCTAATAGATGTGTCTGTCACCAAGGTGGCAATTAAATAAGCCCTTATTAATTTTTAAATAAATAAGTATAGAAATAAAAGGGTAACAGTAAGTGTATAAGAGTTTGACTTTTTTTTTTTTAAGAGAGAGAGCACAAGTGGGGGAGAGGGGCAGAGGGAGAGAATCTTTTTTTTTTTTCTTTGAGAGAGAGAAACAGAGTGTGAGCTGGGGAGGGGCAGAGAGAGAGAGAGGGAGACACAGAATGTGAAGCAGCTCCAGGCTCTGAGCTGTCACCACAGAGCCTGATGTGGGACTCAAACCCATGAACCATGAGACCATGACCCGAGCCGAAGTCGGACACTTAGCCAACTGAGCCACCCAGGTGCCCTGTAGAAAGAGAGAGAGAGAGAATCTTAAGCAGGTTCCATGCTCAGTGCAGAGCCCTACATGGGGCTTGACCCCAAGACCCTGGGATCCTAACCTGAGCTGAAATCAAAAGTCCAACACCAAACGGACTGAGCCACTCCAGCACTCCTGACTTTGTGTTTTATTGTTAATGAGAAAAGCAGAAGGGAAGAAGCCTATGAAAAGACAGAAACTGAAGTTACTGAAGACAGGAGGGATGATTATGAAAGCATGACACAAAGAGCAACAAGGAAGTAGACCTAGAACATGGAGAGGCATGTACTTCCTCTGAAGCAATGAGATAGATAGAACTCTTCTGATGCTTCAAGGCGAAGATTAAGTTATATGCAAGAGTTAGCGCTTGATAGCTGCAGTCCCTTTGAGAGGCTGGAGGCAAGGTAACTAGCAAAAACTGCAGGGGATAGAGTGAAATGATCTAGAAAGGACTCAAAACTTCCAGAAATTTTGCCTTTAAAATGTTAGCCCTTCCAAAGCAGCCACATTCTAAATGAAGACCTATCCTACCTCTCTTCCTCAAACTCCCACCCAAACATGTGACTGAAAGACTGGAGAATCAAAAGCAAGGAGAGAAAAATTTGCAGATTTATATGAGGCTGACCGTGCACGGGAAAAGGTACCTGATCACAAGCTTTGCAGGTGCAGGTGAAATTTACCTACTGATGGTGACCCACTGGAGACCTCTGATGGGTTCCTAACTTCAGGTTCCCACCCAGAGAATGTTACGAAGATTGACAGGTGTTCAGGCATTCATCAGTGTTTTTTGGTCTTTTTTTTTTATTTTTTTTTAACATTTTTTTTTTTTTTTTTTTTGGGTCAGAGAGAGACAGAGCATGAACGGGGGAGGGGCAGAGAGAGAGGGAGACACAGAATCGGAAACAGGCTCCAGGCTCCGAGCCATCAGCCCAGAGCCTGACGCGGGGCTCGAACTCACGGACCGCGAGATCGTGACCTGGCTGAAGTCGGACGCTTAACCGACTGCGCCACCCAGGCGCCCCTGGTCTTTTTTTTTTAAATTAAAGTATAGTTGGGGTGCCTGGGTGGCTAGGTTGGTTAAGTGTCCGACTCTTGATCTCAGCTCAGGTCATGTTCTCACACTGGGTGAGTTCGAGCCACACATCGGACTCTGTGCTGATGGTGGAGAGCCAGCTTGGGATTTTCTCTCTCCCTCTCTTTCTGTTCCTCCTCCTCTTGTGCTCTCTCTTTCTTTCTCAAAAATAAGTAAACTTAAAAAAATTAATAGAAAAAATTAAAGTATAGTTGATACACAATATTAGTTTCAAGTATACAGTATAGTGGTTGGACCACTCTGTGCGTTAGACTAGGTTCTAACGCTGTATGCTGTACCTATGCTGTACCTTTACAAACTCGTACAACATGGCCCTGCACAAAGTCTAGTGAGGGTGATAAAAGCAACCTTGTTAAAAAGCACAATGTTGGGGTGCCTGGGTGGCTCAATAAGTTAGGCATCCGACTTTGGCTCAGGTCATGATCTTGTGGTTCATGAGTTCAAGCCCCACATCAGGCTCTGTATTCACAGCTTAGAGCCTGGAGCCTGCTTCAGATTCTGTGTCTCCCTCTCTCTCTCTGCCCCTTCCCTGTCATCTCGATCTCTCTCTCTCTCTCTCCCTCTCAAAAATAAACATTAACTAAAAAAAAATAAAAATAAAAGTGAATGAAGCTAAACTCACTGAGGCAACCAGAAAAGAAAAATGAAATGTAGCAACCTAGCAATTTCTGAGTCAGTTCAAGAATCCCTGAAGTTCTTACATGATGGAGAATATTACCTGGGATGACCTCATGTAGACTGAGAAAAACTTCAAGATCAGAAGTTTCTTGTGGCCGTGACTAAAGTTGATACAAGGTAGCTTATATTTTATTTTTTCTACATGAACAATTTTATGTCTGTACTATATAGCATTTTAAACAGGATCTGGCTAGCTAAAAACAAAAACTAAGTATGAGGCAAGGAACTAACCAGAGCTCTCACTTCTATTTAAGAAATTAAATAACAGGGGCATCTGGGCAGCTCAGTCAGTTAAGCAGCCGACTTCAGCTCAGGTCATGATCTCCCGGTTTGTGAGTTCGAGCCCTGCATAGGGCTCTGTGCTGATAATGCAAGTCCTCCTTGGGATTCTCTCTCTCTCCCTCTCTCTTTGCCCCTCCCCCACTTGTACTCTCTTAAATAAACTTAAAAAAAAATAAATGACATATACGAAGGAAATCCAGTGGCCATTAGTTTTGCCCTCATATTTTGGTCTCCACCATCAAAATCAACATCTAATTCCATTTCCTGTTGATTGTTGTTATAAATCGAGTACAGAGATAAATAAAATATGTTTCTTAACAAAGCAAGATAAGAATCATAAATTTCAAGTAATACCTGCCAGGTAAGTGAGTTCAGCATTTTAGTAGGCAAAGGGCAGAGAAATGTGTGTCTCTCTCTCTGCATGCAATCATGGATTGACCTGGTAATAGCCTTTCTAATTAATTTATGATGCTTGATTTCATTTCATTCAGGGTGTGAGTCACACACAAGCTCTGATTTCTCACCACTTTTGATATAATTATAACCTAAAAATCTTAAAAGGAACTTTCATTTTTTAAGAAAATGTACTGAGAAATCATTTGGAAGAAGAACCTCATATTAATTGTCATTTTTTGAAAATTACATTAGTACTGTGGTAGTTTTAGGAAGATAGAACCATTATTTAAAAAAAAATTTTTTTTTAAGGTTTATTTTTGAGAGAGAAAGAGAGAGAGTGCAATGGGGGAGGGGCAGAGAGCAAGAGAGAGGGAGACACAGAATTTGACAGAGACTCCAGGCTCTGAGCTGTCAGCACAGAGCCCATCGTGGGGCTTGAACTGTGAGATCATGACATGAGTCAAAGTCTGACGCTTAGCCAACTGAGCCACCCATGCACACCAGAACCTTTAATTCTTAAGCTTATATAACTCACTAGCGGCTTTTAAAAGATAGCTAAGATTTAAATTATTTGTTTCTGAGAGGTGTTCTTTTTATATCACAATAAGACAATTTCCCTTGGTTGCCAGGAAGTTTTTCTAAGGTTGATCAACTATAGTTATCTTTTTGAAATCATTATGTCATGGTCAACTAATTAATGTTACAATATAACATATTTCATAAGCTAATGGCAACTTTGTGAATGGAAAGAAACTGTCCATGTTGTACACAAGTTTTTGAAAATCCTTCTGTAATTAATCATCACCAGCTCCTCTGCACTGTGAAATGGACTATTTTGGCTTCCCAAATAATTGCAATTTATAACTAAAGAAAGAGCTCCAAAGAACCTGGGGTACTAATGGGAGCTATCCTCCTTTACAAACTGATTAAAACTATAGCTGCAGATGAAAACTGGTACAAGCAGGCCAAATATATCCTACCTGGCAGTTGCTGGTAGAATTTCTATTTTATAACCAGTGTTTGGTTATCATCACCTGAAAAAGTATGTTTTATGTTTGGGAGGATTTCTTGAAGCTCTAAGATTGCCCATTATATGTAGTGTTTATTCCACAAGTTTCTGAAGCTCCAGATGTTGAAAGTACATTCCAATTATCCGAATATTTGTAAATATTTAATCTATACTCAAACACCCCTCTGTGGCTTATCACTAGTGAGTAACTTACCTCATCTCATCAAGTCCTTTGTTAGAAAGCGTCCCACAGGTAGCCGAGTACTGCAAAGACCAACCAATAAAAATTAAAAAAGAAAAAAAGGAAAGGAATTCTGCAGTAAATTTGCAAATATCTTCAGAGATTGCATAAAATTTGTATTGGAGAATGACTTGAATCATATCAAAACTCTTCATAGATAAGGATCTAATCAAATTATACCAGTTAACTGAAAAGGGGTCAGTAAGAATGGTGGAAGGAAAGGTGTTTCCAGAAACAATGACTGGAATATCAAAGGATCCATAGCAACCTTGAAAACAATTTGTAAAATTTTTGGATTTTTTTTTTTTTTTTTGCAAAATACTCTCTTAAGGTCACATGGCAAAGGTCAACAGTAAAACACAGGAATTAGTAATGTGTTGTCTTACACATTTGTCAGCAAAATTACCCTCAAAGTCCATCCTAAAAACTAGGTCACAGAGGAAGAAGGTGGTGGTGATTGCCAAGACTGGGCTGAGCCCAGTGACAGGACCACAGTGTATTAGGAGACTTTACATCCCACACTGGTGCAACAGGTTGCCAGCTACATTCAAGAAACTGCTGGTGCCAGGAAAGATTCAGCCCCTTCTCTGTACGGGACACCTTTGGAGCAAAGAGAGTTATGACTATCTCAAAACTCAGATCAGTGAGGTTCGTATTGTGAGAGGAGATGTTCGTGGGAATCTGAATTATCCAGAACAGAAAGGGCTGACTGATAGGCAGTTTAGAATTGGCTGGTTCCCTGGGCATCAAGTTATTCCTTGGGGAGGCACAGCCAGCTTAGCCCCGTTGCAGAGTGTGTCTGATGTGGACATTCTTATCTCAGGACACACACACAAATTTGAAGCATTCGAGCATGAAAATAAATTTTATGTTAACCCAGGTCCTGCCACTGGAGCACATAATGCCTTGGAAACAAACATGATTCCTTCATTCATGTTGATGGATATCCAGCCTTCCACAGCTGTCACTTATGTGTAGCAGCTAATTGGAGATGATGTGAAAGTAGCATGAATTGAATACAAAAAATCTTAAAGCCAGGCCTGTCTTGCCATGTTTTTTTTTCATTCCCCTGTTCAAATAATTAAACACTAATGAGCCATAAAAAAAAAAATAGGACATCTATCTTTTCAAATTAGTGTTTTGTTTTCTTTGGGCAAATACCCAGTAGTGGAATTATTGGTTCATATGTTATTTCTATTTGTAATTATCAAATATTTAAGAGGACAAATTTTTGGTATACACACAATAAGTAAATTTGCTTTATTTTTCCACATAGAATTTAAATTAAATGTTTTCTATTGGTCATGATGACATTTTTATTTCTATTTTTGATGGATTCTGTTTGTGACTGTACCAGGTAACAATTATTCTTAGGAAACAAGGGATTCCTTTATGTCAATTACCTTTACCAGATAAATCAAAACCTCTGGTTCTTTCTTTTTTCTTTTTTTTTTTTTTTTTTTTTAGAGAGAGAAGAGAAGGAGAGGGCAACACAGAATCCAAAGCAGGTTCCAGGCTCTGAGCTGTCAGCACACAGCCCGACGTGGGGTTAGAACTCTCAAGCTGTGAGACCATGACCTGAGCCGAAGTGCACGCTTAACCGACTCAGCCACCCAGGCAACCCCCTTTCTTTTTTTTTTTAATGTCAGATAAGGCACAGACAACCAGATGTTTAGTTTGCCCACATGTCTGTCTTTAACGCAGTTCATGGGAAATTTAAGTTGGGCAGGGTTTCTACCTATCACACGTTATGTAAACTCAGTGTGGCTACAGAAGGACAAGAACTATCAGTTTAGCTTAAGTATATTTGTGTATTGTGACTGAGACAGAAATTTGCTTTAAATATATGGTATTTGTGTGAGTGCAAGGGTGTGTGTGTGTGTGTGTGTGTGTGTGTATGTGTATATAAATAGTAAAGAAATTTAGATGTGTAGTAGATTAATAGGAGTCTGAATAGAAAGGAAAATATTAAGCATGAGGATTTTTATAGAACTCAGAAATGCACTGCCTTTCCTATTTTGTCAGTTGATTTCTATTGTTGTTGTCATGTGTCCTAGAGAAAAATCATTACTTGATAAATCCGCCAAAATTGGATGAATACGACAGGAAGGATTACTATTTTCCAGATTATATATTTTATAATTGATCTAAAACTTCTTTTTTTTTTAATTTGGGGAATTTTTATTAATTTACACAGCCTGTACATGTGCATCCTTTCTTAATTTACTAGTTTATCAATTTTCTTAGAAGAATCAATACCCAAAGTACCAGTAAAATGTAAATTCTGATAAACAGGTTCTAACATAAAAGCTGAACAGTGTTAGTCACCCGTCAAAAAGGGATACTCTTGTCTCTGAGACAAGGTCTCTCTGTTTCCTGAAACAAATTCCTGAAAGTCGGCATCTCACAGACATGCTTCTGTTTTCTTTAATTTCAGCTGCAGGCAGTAGCCATTTTAGAAAACATAACAAGACCCAGAATTTCTGATTTCCTTCCAATTTAGCTAGCTAATAGACAAAATTTCTTATTGCTGATTGCACTAAACCTGAACTCTTCCTCTCCAGGATTTTGGCAAAACGGCTTTCTGAAAATTCTGGTGGAAATATGTAATCAGAGCTCTCTTATCAGTAAGAGAAACAAGTGCACTGAGTTTCATGGGCACTGAATGAACCAGACTTGACGGCCATGTTCAAAAGTCAAAAGCTTGTTTGAAGGGGCACTGTACACCGTAAAGAAATGTTTCTTTAATCACCTGACTAAATGGTCAAGGAAAAGATCAGTGGGACTGATTGAGAAGCTTCATTTGTGCTTCAGTTTGGGGATTTATTGTACTTCAAAAATTGGCCTAGGTTTTAAGTTGTTTGGATGATTGTGAAATAAAATATATATATATATATATATATATATATATATATATATATATATATATATGACATAGCCACATTGGTGAATTACATTGGCAGTCTACCAAACAGAAATTTCAAGGAACAGGTGGTTATGACATTAAAATGAATAGAATCTCTTTCTCCCGGTAACAAAGGAAACGGGGTTTCTAAAAGTAGAGTGTGCATATTTCATAAAGAATATTTCATTTTCAATAGAAGATGAGTTTATTAGTGATAAAGATAAATTTAATTATGAAACATGGTATCTTGAGCAGATAAATGAAAGTAAATCTGCATTCGATATACAATTTTTAAAATATGATCAGTTCATCTAGAAGAAATACAGCACAAAAACAGGTTCCTTGGAGAAAAAATAGAATACAGGAAATGACAAGTATTTTTTGTTTTGATACCAGGCAAGAACTTTTTTCCAAAAGTCCTATTGCAGTATTTACAGAAGCAATTCCTTGGATTTCCACAACCACCCAAGAAATAATATCACGAACGCATCGATGACTACATTTTCAAGTTCTGAAAATTTATCTTCTCAGACAGTGAGGTGCTTGAGGGGAAAAAAATTTTTTTTAGTAAATTACAATTAATGACCACAATTGTTACCATCAAGTTTGAACGTGTGACCTGCCTCACACCTGTCAGATGGAGAAAAGGCATTCCTTTTACACCTCATTTCAGTTAGGAGATCCCAAACCACTAAATGACCAACACGGCCCATGCCACCCATTTAAGGGTGTGCAGGCCAGCAAGCACCCTCTGAATGTCCCATTGGCAGATTCCAGCCATTTGCTTCTTTGCCATCCTGCATGTGAGATTAGAACTAAGGCCACTTAATGGAAGATTCGCCCAGTGATGGTGGAAAAAGGGAATGAGCAGCCAATGAGGAACGAAAGAGCAATGGGGCAGGAAAGGGTTTGCTTTTGCTAGAAAAGCAGTGGCGGAGAAAACTGTGGCACTAAGGATCCCAGGGCTGGCCCGGGAAAGATAGAATCTGCTCCAACAGGAAATTGACAAAATCACATGCAACCTATTCATAAACACTAGTCCCTTCTCGAAGGTTTGGACCAGAGGGTCAGGGAACATTTTCCTGAATCTAGGTACTTTGCAGTTTGTCTTGTCACAGGATTCAAGAAATAGAAGCCTGTTGCTCTTGAAAAACACCCTTGACACAGGGGGTAATGAAAGGTGCCCATTTTGCTTCAGGCCATGATTCAGCTTTCTCATTCCTTGTACCCTTTCTCCATTCCGTGTCCTCCTACCCCTGTCCTACTCTCACATCGCTTCTCTCTCCTTCCCTCTGTTCTTCACTCCCACTCTCCCTTCTTTAAAGGTAAAGAAATGATCCACTTTCAACTCCTTAGCAAACAGGGACAATGTGTTTTTTTGTTTGTTTGTTTGCTTGCTTAATAAAGAGGAAGGAGGTAGCTGGTTTCCTACCCCTTTGGCTTAAAGTGTCCTCTTGTAAATTTTAGAGGCCCAACCTGTTTTTAAATATTTTAATGTTTATTTATTTTTGAGAGGGAGAGAGAGGGGAGAGAGTCAGAGAGAGAGAGAGACAGAGTGCAAGCAGGGGATGGGCAGAGAGAGGAGAAGATACAGAATCCAAAGCAGGCTCCAGGCTCTGAGCTATCAGCACAGAGCCCAACATGGGGCTCCAACCCACCAACCTCAAGATCCTGACCTGATCTGAAGTGGATGCTTATTGATTGAGCTACCCAGGCACCCCTAGGGATCCAACCTTCTGATTTGCAGGGCAAGATCCAGGGCCTTCTAACTAGTGGGACTATAAACCCACACCTCTGAAATGGAGCTTAAAGTTTCTCAGGAGACACACAGGACATAACCCCTAAATTAGTCTTCTTGTATCTGGAGGAGATAAATCTTAATTATCTTCTGCATTACTGTATAAATCTGTTCGAAATCCTGTCCAGATTTGGTAGTTGATTTCATGCTACTTACACACCTGTAAACCTGATAATGTTTACTCGATAACACAATGTGTTCTTTCTCTCTTCTTCACTGGTGTGGAGGTTGTTTTAGTTCCCCATCCTTCCGTCCTCTCTCCTTCTTTGTTACCACTTTTCTTTCTTGTCACAAATACCGAGAAGGGACAGAGAGCACTATGGTAAATACAAAAAGACATCGGAGCGTAACAACCTGGACTAAAAGGTTAAAACAAAACCATCTTATTTGTTTCAGTCTCTTTAACTTCCCCATCAGGATTTTAAAATACATGTTTTCTTTTTCTTGCTAAATCGGGTGTTATTTCAGTTAACTTTTAATCATTTTTTTCCTTGTTGTGATTATCTGGTTATTGTTTACCCAGGAAATATTTTTTTCTGCCTGCATTATTTTTAGCTCTGGTTGCAAAAAATCCTAACAAAGTGTTTGTTAATTCCGTTGTTTTTGCATGACTCATGGTGTGTTGTCTAACATTATTGATGCATGAGGCTTGTAAATACCTGAGCTTGAAAGGGGAAGGATTCAATGCTGTCTGAGAAGTTGAATCTTTTACTGCCATTAATCAACTAAAGTCTATGTGCTTCCCTTGAAAGCAAGTTTGATTACTCTAACACTTTTTTTCTTTTTTAAGTTATAAGCCAAACTTAATCTTTGAAAGCAAGATAATAGAAATATATTTAAATGCTTACAGCTTATTACAAAATTAGAATATTCATTGCATTCTACTTCTGTTTGAAGTTAACCAACTCACATTGAAGTTAACCAATCGTATCATATATATATATATTGATATCATATATGATATATATACATATGATATAATATATTATATAGATAGATATAGATATAGATATACATATACATATACATATACATATACATATACATATACATATACATATAGATGGCCTTAATGTTCCCCTCAGTTTGACTAAATTTTAGATAGGTTCCTTCCTGACTACAGGCCCCTGACTTCTATTCTTTTAGAGGACATATTTTAGAAAACTTAAAATTATAAATTATTTCTTTGTCCTTTGAGATGTGAATCTTGTCCCAACTTCTTGCCAGTGTCTTTGGATTCAGGACTGTCTTTCTCAAGGACCTGGGGGCCATCCCTTTGAAATGCAGACATCAAGAAAGATAGAGCCCATCTTCAAGCTCTGTGACAGGATAGGATCCTAACTTTGATAAGCGCCAATTAGCAATCACAGATGACTTAATCACTTTAACCAACCGGATAAAGTCCTCCAGCACTGTTTCACTGCTCACCCCAGGGCTTAAAAACTCTTTTGCCTTTGTTTCAATGGAGCATATATATTACATTTTATTTAAGTATAGAATGGATTCTATATATTCTATACATATTTATACATATGCATTTTATACATTTTATATGTATGTATACACATCTACATATTTTATGCATATATAAATATATATTAAACATATTTATGCACACACCCCCATATATATATGCAAAAATCTAAATTTAATAACACCAGAGCCAAGTACTATGGTTGAAGCAGATATAGAAGATACAGACCATTCTATTTTTAAAATAACACTATTGTTTCATTCTACACTCTTCACTGGTCCCTTCCTGTCCCAACACATGAACACACACACACACACACACACACACACACACACACACACACACAGCAAATCTAGAGCCTCTGTAGCTTTGGAGTGGAGTTATCCAGGAGTCTTTCTTTCATCTGTGAGCAAGGAGGAGCTGATCCTATCTGGAGAAGGGAGGGGAGGTTCACCCCTTTCTTAGCTCCTGGGAAGATTCTTGCTGGATTGTATATAGATCAGGACTCTCAGTCTCCTCACATGGAATGATAATGTTGTTGATAGGACAAGTAGACATTGTTCTAGGATTAAGCATCAAGGGCTTGCTTATGTGGTCTCTGTACTTGAGTATTTCCCTTCTCCTTCATTACATGTTGGGCCATCCAGAGAAACTTCATGTCTGTCTCGTCCAACTTCGTAGTATCCTTATTCCCTGATGAGCCCGGAGCTCTGTGCACAAGACCCTAGCTCTTACAATTGCATTGCTGAGGACCCAGGGTGAGTGGATTGCTCACCAAGACCATAACCCACTAGGTGACAAAACATTGTCCTTCTCTGAATTTGTTTTGTATCTATATCTGTTCTGTCAGTCAGACTCTTCAGTCTTACACTCTACACCCATACTTGCTTCATTAGAATTTACAATGACTTTCTGATACAGCTCATGGAAAAGCCAATGAAAAGCTTCTCTGCTCTCTATCACTCATGTTGCTGGTGAGATAGCTTGCTTGAGGCATAACAAAAAAATATATAGAGATGAAAACAAATATTATTTATTATGTGCATTATTGTGTGCAATAAATAGCATTAATATATAGTGGCATTACATATGCATTGCCTAATACAATAACAGCCATCCAACTTTGGTGTTATTATCCCTCTTTTACAGATTGGTAATCAGAGCTGGAGATTCATAAGAAACTTGGTCAGCTATGGAGCCATTAGCACTAAATGCAGAAGCTGAAATTCAAACGCAGGACTAGTTTGGGCACAGATCTTAAACTCCTTCTATTCAGCAGATATTCAGTGTTAAGAATTACGACACTGGTGGCAGAAGGAAAAAACTCTCAACTGCAAAAGTGACGGGTGTTATAAAAATAAAGGCACAGCACTAGGAATCAGAAAGCTTTCCAAATTAGTTGTGTGACCTTGAACAAATCATCTAGTTATTTGAAATAGCAATTTCCTTATCAATTGAATGAGGAATTAGGGCAGCTGGTGATTTTACAGATCTTTTATAAATTAAAAATTATATGATTCTTTCTGAATGCTAATTAGGCTCTCAGATACTTCCTGGAAATATGCATTTGAAAAGAACGCTTACTTCCATTTCCTCTGGAAACTTCTAAAGATTCATAACACAGTGTGGTATAAGAATAAAGTACTTCTAAAGATATATAACCTAGTGTGGTATAAGAATAAAGTTAGGAGGGGCACCTTGGTGGCTCAGTCTGTTAAGTGGCTCATGATCTCCTGGTTCATGAGTTCAAGCCCCACTTTGGGCTCTGTACTGACAGCTCAGAGCCTGGAGCCTGCTTCAGATTTTGTGTCTCCCTCTCTCTCTCTGCTCCTCCCCCACTTGCACTCTGTCTGTCTCAAAAATAAATAAAAAATATTTTAAAAAAAGAATGAAGTTAGGAAACTTGTGAAAAGAATAATATCTTTCCATTAGATTTTAAATAAAAATGCTTCAAAGTCCTTAACCCTCTCTTCATTCATCCATGTAGTGAACATAAAAATAATAAATGTCATTCATCTCAAGTTTTGTTTCACAGAGGCTGCCTCTTTCTTCTTGTCTAAGCATGAATCTGAGAAGTGCTTTTTCTCACTCTCCAGCCAAGCTAATGAATACCAGAGGGAGAAAAACCCATAAATCCCAATATCTAGCTCACAATTTGCCTTCCATGTGCCCAGCTAATAATTTTCAGGTTGAACGAGTTTTTGTGTCCGCATTCTCCAGGGATATGAGAAGCCACTAACCGTGATTAGGATTGCTGGAAGTGGAGGAAATGTGTAGGATCAATGTAGGTTTGGCAGCCAAAGCAAATCTACTTTAGCTTACATATATTAAGAAATATGTTTGTGAAACTCATCTGTTATGGGGAGCAGAAGATAAAAGAAAGTTGCCTAATACGGGTAAGCTACCATGCTCATTCAGATGTACCAGTGATAACGTCAAAACCATCTTCGGCTGTCCAGTTACAAGTCAGCTTGTGCTTACTGAATGCCAGCAAAATGCACAAGGATTTGGTAGATGCCAGTAGACTAGCAAATTGCCTTTTTATTATCCATTAACATCATCTCCAATAAAATCACACTATCCATGGGCTCCATTACAAAATCAAGAACTTTTCCTTTTATCGTTACTAATCACCTAATGTACCTCTATCTATGAACTTAAATATTAATGTGGCTAGTAATTTTTCATGACCTTCTACGAATCAGTCAAAAGCATCCTAAAGGGGAGAACTCTACATATCTCAAGAAGTTTTTCTTCTACTTCATATAATATGTATATAGGTAAGCAACAGAGAAAGACAGAATGTGAAAGGGACAGTGCCTGTGCCCGGGCCAATTACAATATAGTCTGCGGTCTAGCGGTTTGGATGTTGTATACAAATACAGTAAAACCTTGGTTTGCGAGCATGATCTGCTACGGAAACACTTGTAATCCAAAGCCCTTATATATCAAAGTGAATTTCAAGAACCGTTGGCTCAGTTGTGATCATGTGACATTTGGCATCACATACTGCTTGTATTGCAAGACGTCACGCATTTATCAAGTTAAGATTTATTAGAAATGTTGGCCATCTTGCAGAACACTTGCAGAACAAGTCACCTGCAATCCAGGGTTTTACTGTATGTTCTTTTCCTGGTACAAAAGGGATGGGACAGCAATCACAACTTTGAAATTCTCAGTAGACCCATTTATTTGGCCGTTGGCAAGGAGCAATTAATTTTGTAAGGAAAGTAATCTTTTCCATTGCAGGACTCAGGAATGAGTTTTACTGCCAACAGTCTCTTTCTTTTTTTTTTTTTTTTTTTTTTCAACTTTTTTTTTTATTTATTTTTGGGACAGAGAGAGACAGAGCATGAAGGGGGGAGGGGCAGAGAGAGAGGGAGACACAGAATCGGAAACAGGCTCCAGGCTCTGAGCCATCAGCCCAGAGCCTGACGCGGGGCTCGAACTCACGGACCGCGAGATCGTGACCTGGCTGAAGTCGGACGCTTAACCGACTGCGCCATCCAGGCGCCCCTCCAACAGTCTCTTTCAAACCACAGTTATGAATTTTACCTAAACAAATCTAAAGCTCACTCTATTAACATAATCTTTAGGCTGCCCTTAAACTCTGGGTTTTTAATTTCACTTGAATCATACTTGCACTTTTCTCGCATGCTTTTTATGAAATATGTTATAGCCACTATCAAAAAAGGAAACTACTGCAATTCAATGTAGGCAAGTAATATTAAAGGGAATACAAAAGCCTATACCAATCCTGAAGTTTAAAAGTACAATTCTACAAAAAAAAAAAAAAAAAAAGGATGTAGTACATCCTTAAGAAACTAATGTAATAGGTTTTTTTTAAATATTTATTTATTTTTGAGACAGAGAGAGACAGAGCACCAGTGTGGGAGGGGCAGAGAGAGAGAGGGAGACACAGAATCAAAGCAGGCTCCAGGCTCCAAGCTGTCAGCACAGAGCCTGACACGGGGCTCGATCTCACGAACAGCAAGATCATAACCTGAGCTGAAGTCTAGTGCTGAGCCTACTGAGCCACCCAGTTGCCCGGCAATAGGAGTTTAAAATGATAATCTTTCATAACCAGACTTAGTGTGGTGATCATTTGGCAATGCATATAAATGGCGAATTGCTATGTTGTACATAGGAAACTAATATAATATGGTACGTCACGTGTATTATATTTAAAAAATTAATAAAATAAAATGGTAATCTTTCTACCTAGAATTTGGCTTAGGCTCCAAAGGCTGAAAACAATAGCACAGGTGCCAAGTATCCATATATCCTACAGAGAGATAGTAGTTCATGAATGCTAGAGCATGAGAAATATACTCAGATCCTTCAAGGTCAGCCACTTCACCAAAGGGAAAAAAAAGTGAAGACTGAATAGTCACAGAAAGGATTTTCTTGGAAAACTCTGTGAGTTAGAACTACTCCCAGAGAGGCAGGAAGAGAAAGCTTAAAATTCTTCCCATTGAATAACATTGTCTCAAAACATGTAAAGGAAAACTTGAAAAAAAAAACTGCAAAAAAAAAAAAAGCTGCAAAAAATACACGAATACAGAAACAACAAAGGAATATATCCCATTCAGTAATTTTTAGAACAGACAGACAAGTCGGATTCTGAGTTCTCACCTTGAAAATAAGAATGGTGTTGCCACCACTTACTACTATGAGTAAGAGTTTTTTAAATGGGTATTTTTAAAAATACATCTTAATACATTAAACAGACAACGGCCTAGAAACCATTTCTCCAGCAGCCTTCCAGAGGCTCATGTACATCACTACATCCCAAAATTCATCTATGACCCTAAAAATGCTCAATATTTCTTAAAAACACAATAATCTAGGTAAAATATACTAATACAAATATAGGCAATCTAATTTTTCCAACCAGAGAAATAATCTTTCCCCGACATTCCCCACATGTATGACAGATATATAAGCAGTATGACAAGGTAAAGAAAAATGACAATGGGGGGAAACAATTTATCAGAGGAAACTCTCAAAGGAGGAGTAGTATTTGTCCTTGGTTAGTAGTACATTTATAGGAAGTTTCACACTGTGTGGTGAAAGGCAAGATTTGGCCTACTTTTGACACCTCACCAGTGTCAGTAGTGAGTGTATAGGGACAAAGATATTCTAACCATCATTAGGAATACAGCCTGCCTGGTGGAACTGTGGCTATTTCAGACCTTTCTGGTCAATGTGTTATTGTTTACAAATATCCACTTCTCTTTCCTGTAAGAAAATAATTCTTCCTTACTCCTTTGAAGCCAGTAATGGCCCTGTGACTTGTTTTGAACCATGAAATATGAGCAGAAATGACCTGTCATTTCTGAGCTTTAAGAGCAAATGCAAGCTATAGTCAACTCTCAGTACTCAAGTTGGTTACGTTCTGTAAAGTCTACAAATCACAAAGTAGCAAATACTAAGTTAGTGTTCCTAAGAGAAACATAGGGTTATGTTCCTATGAGCTTCTGGTCACATTTTTGTCAACCTGTCAATACAACTGGTCAACATCTCATGAATCCGCAATTTTAACAATACTTTCCATAACTTCAGATATTACTCTATAGCTTGAATATTTATACTATAGCTATTACTTTAGCACTTTCTGGAGCAGCCTCTGGTACTTATGGGCAATTTTCCTCTTCCTTTTTCTAGATGGACTGTTTTATTGATCTATTAACATTGAACTCATTGCCAATAGCCTTATAACTAAAGCCTAAATAAAGTTTATCTAACACACATTATTTTCTCTGTGAGGCACATCACAGCCTTCTTTTGCTTAGGAACAGTAGACAGCACTTCAGCACTATTCTTGGGCCATTTTAAACAGAAAAATTACTAACAAAACAGAACAAAATGTGAAAAAAATGTTACCAAATAGGTCACACATACACACACACACACACACACACTTGTTTACAATCTGAGAACTGAAACAGGAAGGGAGAGTGTTACCTTGTTTGACCTCAGCTAGAAAAATGCACGTTTGGCAAGTGAAAATTTCCCCCATTTTGTGCATGTCTTTGAAAAGACTACAACAGCACTGTAAGCACTGGCTTGGGAGTTAGAGGTAAACTTTAGCAAGAAGGTGAATTTGCAAATAAAGAATCCACAAATGAGGATCAGCTCCATAGCTTTATCTTGACCAGTGACATTCCAAATATCTGCTGCTTCATTACTCTGGGCAGTATGGGGACCTCAAATAACCATGGATGAACATGTAGCAGGAGTCAGAATTAAACTTTTATGCTTTAAGTCTTTAAAACTTTGAAACTATTGGTTACTTCAACACAACCTAGTCATCCCTGACATAAATACTCCTGGACCTAGAAATTCCACTGCAAAATTTATCTAATAGACTTACACATCTGAACAAACACATATAAAAGATGGAGGCACCTGGGTGGCTCAGGAGATTAAGTGTCCAAGTTCAGCTCAGGTCATAATCTCATAGTTCATGAGTTCAAGCCCTACATTGGGCTCTCTGCTGTCAGCATGAGCTGGCTTTGGATCCTCTGTCTGTCCCTCTCTCCACCCCTCCCTGGTTCTCTCTCTCTCTCTCTCTCTCTCTCTCTCTCTCTCTCTCTCAGAAATAAATATTTAAAAAAAAAAGGAAGACATATACAGATGGATATAGAATACTTATAGAAGGATGTATAAGAAACCAGTAACTCTGATAACCTCTGATAATCAAGATTAGGAAACTGGGGTATTAGTTTACTGTTACCGAATAATGTATTTATTTGCTTAAAATTGCACATATTCTTTTTTGAATAAAAAGACGAAATTAAATTTAAATATTAAACTTAAAAAATTCAAAGGATGTATGTGATTAATTTTTAAATCAGCATTTATGTTTTTCCTTAAAATTAGGGAAACATCAGCTATCGTAGCCTGAACATTTCTAGAAACCTTAGATTGTTGTCTTTATGAATTACTATATCACTAGGGGCAGATTAATTCATTACTTATGTGAAGGATGGCTTTGAGCTATTTTCAATCATTTTTAATCACTTGAAATTGTTATTTCTTTTTAGAGGTTATTATTATCTTTTCTGAGACCCCAAAATGTCAATACGGGATTAAGGCAGTAGAACAGTTGAGAAGCCAACACAACTCAGCTTCCTGAAGTCACTACTTTTCTGGTGAGCCTAGTCTGCTGTCAGTGGATATCAAATCCATGCACCTTATCTACCTTATTTTTCTTAATTTTTAATTCCAGTACAATTAATACAGTGTTATATTAGTTTCAGTTGTACAATATAGTGATTCAATAATTCTATATATGACTCAGTGCTCATCACAATAAGTGTACTCTTAATCCCCCTCAGTTATTTCACTCATCCCCCTATCCACCTCCCCTCTGGCAACCACCAATTTGTTTTCAGTATTCAGGAGTGTTTTTGTCTCTTTTTTATTTTGCTCATTGTTTTGTTTCTTAAACTCCACATGTGAGTGAAGTCATATGGTACTTGTCTTTCTCTGATTGACTTATTTCACTTACCATTATACCCTCCAGGTCCAACCATGTTGTTACAAATGGCAAGATTTCATTCTTTTTATGGCTAAGTAATATTAGTGTGTATATATATAATATCTATATCTATATAATCTATATCATCTATATCTATATCACATATTTATCCATTCATCTGCCAATGCACAGTTGGGTTGCTTGCATATCTTAGCTATTGTAAATAATGTTGCAATAAACATAAAAGTGCAGGTATCTTTCCAAACTAGGGTTTTTTGTTTGTTTGTTTCTTTCTTTGTTTTCATTTTCTTTGGGTAAATACCCAGTGGTGAAATTACTGGATCACACGGCAATTAGATTTTTGATTTTTTGAGGAAACTCCATACTGTTTTCTACAGTGGCTGCACCAGTATGCATTCCCACCAATAGTGCATAAGCGTTCCTTTTTCTCCATATTCTTACCAACACTTGTTGTTTCTTGTTTTTTGCTTTTTTTTTGTTTTTTTTTTGTTTTTGTTTTTCTTTTTGTTCTGTTTTTTATTTTAGCCATTCTGACATATGTGAGGTGATATCTCATTGTGGCTTTCCTTCGTGTTACCCTGATGATTAATGATGTTGAGCATCTTTTTCAGAAGCTTATCTATCTTGAATATCACAGGGAAATGACTACATAGAATCAGAGGATGAAATAAATGCCTTCTAAAACTATGATTCCTAATCTTCTGATAATAAAAGGTGATAATTCTACCTCTTAGCAAAACATTTTTTGGGATAAAAATATACTTCAATGTTAAGAAAACATTTTGAAAATAAAACATCTTCCATAATTTCTCTACCTTAACACCTACTGAACAAATTTTTCTATCAACAACATTCTTTTTATTTTTATTTTAATCCTTCTGACTTGTCTACCACTATCCACAGATTTCCTGAGGACCTGCATACATACACACAGTTTCTACATTATAATTAAGTCTAATTGATTCCAAAAAAAACTATCAAATGTTTCATTGAACAATTTTCCTTATAACTGTGGTATAACTTGATAACATTCCTGTACTAGTGAGTCAGTGCCACATTATTCAAACAATATGCCTTCAAATCAGATTTATTTGTATTTACATAAGAATAGTTGTATAAAAACAATTGATGTATATTTGTAAAAGGAGACTATAGAAAATAGCTTACATTCAGGAAAATATAAGTTTATTGAGAAATATGTACTGTGTCCTTGTATATTTTATATGTATGTATAAAGAGAATGATTATTTATATAAATAAGCATACATATATAATATGTATGGTGACAATAGGTAGTCAGTGAAAGAATATACAAAATGATTTCAATTTTTACATTGTGTAAGAAAAAAAAATCTACTTCCTTAGCACTACAGTTAAGAAAGTTTGGGGGCGTCTGGGTGGCTCAGTCGGTTGAGCATCCAACTTCGGCTCAGGTCATGATCTCACGGTTCGTGAGTTCGAGCCCCGCATGGGGCTCTGTGCTGACAGCTCAGCGCCTGAAGTCTGCTTCCGATTCTGTGTGCCCCACTCTCTCTGCCCCACCCCTGCTTTTGCTCTGTCTCTCGGTGTCTTTCAAAAATAAATAAACATAAAAAATTTTTAAAAAGAAAAAGAAAGTTTGAAGTAAATATTTCCAATATTTACATATATAAACTGATTTGGAAAGCCAAATTGCATTTGGATGTTTAGCATATTGCAAATCATCATTCTTGAACTGCTACCAACAGTTATGCCCTCTGACACAGGGCTGTTTTGGCACGCAAACCAAACTTGGTGACGTTGAATGTCAACTCAATCACCAAGGAATAAAACAATCCTTGTGTTTTATTATGAGAATAAAATCATTATTTATCAAAAACTGACACTATGTTCACAGAAAATACTTAATCTCAACATAAAGTTACCTATCATTTTCAGATTATTTCCCATTTATCCTACTAAATTATGAAGTTTCATTTCTAACACAGGAGGAGGAAAGTAATACATGACTAATAAATAAAAAATCTGGTCCCAATTTGTTTAAATATATACAGTTCTCAAAAAACTGTTTCTCATAAAGAAACAGGAAATTTAATCCCTATTTGATTTTCTCTCAGGTAAATTATCTTCAATTTGAAGTATTGGAAAACAAGGTATTTAGGGGCTCAGGTAACTGAAAATTAAAGAAATAGTTGCTCCATAATGTTAATAAGCTTCCAATTTCATTCTGACTCTCCATCCTTTTCCACTATGTGAATTTTACCTAATACCCCCAAATCCTTGTGCTCTCAAATTAGTTACCAGGTTCAATCAGAGTTTTATACTTCTTTATCCAAAATAAGGGGACCAGAAATATGAAATATGTTCTCTTCCTGCACTAAGTCTTGGGCTGTCTTTTCCTTGAGCCAAACAATTCCCTTGTCAACCGTTGAATGTGGAGATCAGGGGAATGAGATCCCATCCCCCTGATTTGGTTAGGCGTGTGAGTGGAGTTCACCCATACCATATGGTTGTTTTTCCATATGATATGGTTCCCAACCAAAGATCTTATTAGGAAAAGAGAATAGGCAAACATTTTCCAAGAAAATAGACACAATATCTTTATGTCAACTGACATATGATATTTCTATGGCACAAGTAAAATGTTGAAATCTTTTCAGATTTGAGTCAAAGTTGTAAAGAACAGCTACAAAATTTGCCAATTCTACCCAATGGTAGACTATTTGGGGGGATTAAAGAAAGTACGGATATCTCAAAAATTTTAGACTCAACAACAGGATGTATATAAGAGCCATTTATGGATCTATTGACAAGAGGTAGGGGAGCAGGCTTGTAAGGGGACACCAAGAGTCATGTTTTAAATACAACCTGGACCCATCTGTTAGACAGTCAAGTGTCTAATAAAGCTTAACTGTTAAATATATAAGTGTGGAGTTCAGGGCAGAGAATCAAAGCCAGAGATATAAATTTGTTATCTTCATAAAATAAGTGATATTGAAAGCCACTTTCTCCATTGATTTAGTAGACCTATCACCACAGAACACAACTTAGAGTACATGAATAAATGTAATTACTGCTGAAATAAAACAGTTGTACCCTTTTCATGGGCTTATGTAATTCTTTCTTTTAAAAAAGCACAATGTGTATTAAGAAGACGAGTATAATGAGATACCAACATCCTATAATAAACTTATTAATCAGGTAACCCAGTATCTGAAGTTTCAGTCTTCTCACAGTGGACACAAAATTGTGTTTCAAATTTCTTTACTTTTGTTACAAGTCATTTCAGCTAATCTGGAATCTTGAAGAGTATATTAATACTAATATTTTTGCAAAGACTACATGGCATAGAGGAATCACTATTTGATATTATAAGTGACTTAAAAAAGAAGGTAACTGAATAACTATCTCTGTGAATCAGGCCCTAAGAGAGCTTTTCCACAAGAATGGAATTACTTGAAGCAATGACTCTGAATCACTCCCTCTCCACAGTAGAGAAGAACAATTAGATGGCTGAGTTGTGTCAGATAGCAGGTCATTGTGAAAGCATATTGCCAAATATAGTTTGTTTGCCTAAGTCATTTATTCTGGTAATGTATATTTATTTAGAAATTGTCTGTGAATGGTAATGCTTCACTGCTGAACATCTGTTTTCTATCTTCCTTATTTTCTAAAATGTCAGTTGTTGGGGGAGGTGGTCCAAGACTGCAAAGTAGGAAGACTCTGAACTCATCTCCTCCAATGGACATACTGAATCGCTACCTACATACAGAGCAATTCCTCTTGAAGAAGAACCAAAGACTGACCAGAACAGCTTCTGCACAGTAAACAACACAGGAACCACACAGGGAAGGGCAGAGAGATGGAGACATAGCAAGGATGGGAATCCCATACTAACGTTACAACCCTCCATAAAAAGGAATATCACTGGGGGGCTCACACACAGACTTGCCCACAGCAAGCCTGCACAGCAAACAAACAAACAAAAAAATAAACAAAACAGAAAAGAAAAGAAAAGAAAATTAAAGAAAAGAAAATTAAAGAAAAGAAAAGAAAAGAAAAGAAAATTAAAGAAAAGAAAAGAAAACAACAAAACCCCTAGTGGTCTAAAGGGCAACTACACTCTAAATAAAGGAAATAACATTTTCTAACCTTAGATCATCCACCAAACAGGTGAGGGACCTACTGGAACTCTCTCTGGAGTCGGAGATTCTGGCAAGCACCATTTCTTAACTTCCCTTCCACCTTAATAACATGGACAGAAGCCTCTATGTACTCCAGGTCCCTGAACCATACCAGCTCCAGCTGTCCTCCCAAGGCAGATACCCCCCACACTCCCATGCTCCTATTCCAGCTCCAGCTGCTCCTCAAGGAGGCACATTGCAGTGCACCCTGGGACACGTCATCCCACACCTGATCCAGCTGTCTCTGCCAAGGTGTTCCCCACCAGAATGGTGAACTCTGGGACTCCTAGCCTGTACCAACCCCAGCTCTTGCCATATAGTACTGGTGAGGATGTGGAGAAAAGGGCACTGTCATACACTGTTGGTGTAAATTCAAATTTGCGCAACCACTGTGGAAAACAGTATGGGGTTTCCTCAAAAAAGTTAAACATAGAACTATCCTATGATCCAGAAATTCCACTTCTGGGTATTTAGCTGAAAAAACAAAAAACTTCAATTCAAAGAGATGTGTGTACCCTTATGTTCATTGCAACATTATTTAGAGTGGCTTAGGATATGAAAGCAACCTAAGTGGCTATCGATAGATGACTGGATAAAGAAAACATGGTATATAGTATATAAATAGAATGCTGATGCCATCATCAGCCTATTGATTCATAGTTAGTAAAGTGGCCCCCTCCACTATATAACTTTAAATATACAACGCTTGTCAAACATGCATAAAAATATTGGTATCTTTGATTATTATAACTATAATAAGAACTTAAATAAAAATAAATCTTTTATCAAACTAAAACAAGAGCCACACTATCGATACATAGTCACTACTGACAATTGAGTTAAGCGACTTATTTTCTAACTGGAATTTTGATTCCAAGTCTAAAATAGAGAAACTAGGGGCACCTGTGTGGCTCCGTCAGTTAAGCGTCTGACATCAGCTCAGGTCATGATCTCACTGTTTGTGAGTTAGAGCCCTGTGTCAGGCTCAGAGCCTGGAGCCTGCTTCAGATTCTGTCTCCCTCTGTCTCTGCCCCTCCCCAACTTGCACTGTCTCTCTCTTTCTCTCTCAAAAATAATAAACGTTAATTAAAAAAATAAAACAAAATAAAGAAACTAGTTTCATAAGGATTTCTTTTAAACCTTCCTCGATTATCTGAGTAGGTAGGTTGACATATTCTCCATTAAATTCAGTATAGATTAGGCACTGATTCATTTTGGCAAAAACTCAAAATTCATAAAACTTAATATGTGATCTTTCCCCAAATCAGCTGACCCCAGAGGTAAATCCATTTGCCAGTATTATTTTCAAACACCCTGGCTTAAAAATTTGGAATTACTTTGACTTAACCCTCTCTCAAACTCCCAACACCTAGTCAGTAATCAAGTGTTTTTATATTTTAAAAAGTCAGGCATTTATTGTATACTGTGTACTTCGGGTGCAAAGATGAATACTATCATACTTGGCATCTCATGAATTCACAACGCTTGCATTTATTCCTTCGTCTATATTTTTACCGCTGCTCAACCAAACTTAACTAGCTTTCTTGACTCCACTCTTTCTCCCATCCAATGTATCCTAAAAATTGCTCCCAGATAAATCTCAGCAAAAACACTTTGCATATGTTACTGTCTTTCTCAAAAATTTGTACTCATTCCACTTTTTCTGCAGAATGATGTTACACATCCTGACTGGTATTCAAGGCACTCAGCAACATGTTCCCCATCCTACTCTGAAGCTCTCTGTCCACTCCCCCAAACCTTCTGTTCCATCCAAACCAGTCTACACACTACTCCTACACAAAGCATATATAGCTTTACTATCAAGCCTTAGTTCTTACCATTTTCCTCGCCTGTAATGTATACTTTCCTCAACTAAATGTATCTCAGTAGAATAATACACATTTTAGAATACACAATATTTATACAACTTTAGAGGTACATTTAAAAAAATGACATTAGCCACTTATTGACTAAAACCATCTGTACATAACATTTAAGTACGTATCCCATTTTTCCAGTTAGGTTATACATACCATGCTTGAGCTTCCTAATTTTAAGATATATACACCCTAACTAAGGAAATAGAACATACACTTCAAAGCCACGTAGATATATTTTTAGCAACCTCCCTCTCCTGTGCACAACATGTGGAAGTAGAATTTAAATACAGTAAAACCTTGGTTTGTGAGCATAAATCATTCTGGAAACATGTTTGTAATCCAAAGCACTTGTATATCAATGTGAATTTCCCCATATGAAATAATGGAAACTCAGGCGATTCATTCCCCCAAAATATTCATATCAAAATGATTACAATACTGTAATATAATACAAAATAATAAAGAAAATACAAAATATAAAGAAAAATAAACAAACGAAAATTTTCATGGCTGGTGTGAGAGAGACAAGAGAGAGGAAGGTTACTGTGGAGGACGACTTTCACTATCACTAACAGAATCACTGCTATCTATTGGCCCAGTGGAATCTTTTTCTACATGGGGCCATTGTATACACTCACACAGATGTTGACTACAGTACAGTATTAATAAAGTCTTGTCATATACTGTATTTAATGTAACTGGCAACAAGGCAGCAGAGGAAAGGGTCTATATCTGCAGGCAGACTGACCTAGAATGAAGCAAAGCATTCGTAAGCTTAATCTTGTATGGAAAAGCAAATGACTGTCCACAGGTACTTTGAAGTGACAAAAAATACACTAGTGTCAGTTGTGGGCACCTTCCTGTGTACTGAAAAGTCACCGATTTCTGTCAAACACTGAGGCATGAGACGGAGCATCGGCACACAGGAGACAATCACCTGCAGTCCACAGCAAGACAGAGAGAGAGAGAGAAGAACCATTGGCTCAGCTCTGATCATGTGATGTTCAGCATCACGTACCACTCCTATTGCAAGACATCACTCATTTGCCAAGTTAAAATTTATTAGAAATGTTTGCTTGTTTTGAGGAACACTTGCAGAACAGGTTACTCGCAATCCAAGGTTTTACTGCACTTAGTATAGAATGGCTTTAAAAATTTATATACTTCACAAGCCTGGGTGGCTCAGTCAGTTGAGCATCTGACTCTTGATTTTGGCTCAGGTCATGATCCCACGGTCCAGAGTCATAGGATCAAGTGCCTCGTCAGGCTCTGTGTTGGACATGGAGCCTGCTTTAGATTCTCTTTCCCTCTCTGCCTCTCCCCTGCTTGTGCTCTCTAAATAAGTAAGTAAATAAATAAATAAATAAGGAATAATAAAAATTTATACCACGGATTTTTTTCAAAAATAAGATTCCTTATATTTTAACTCTTATTTTTCTTGGTGTAATTGAAGCCTTTATGCTTTTTATTGAGTTTGCCTTAGATTTAATTATCTAATATTAATTTATGTCTGTGAATTACAGTCCTTACAAACATTTCATTATTATATTCAGAATTGTAGAATTTTGGACTAGAAGGGGAGTGGCAGGTACTCAAATAGGTAAAAAAAGACTTAAAGTATTTCTGGAAGGCATGTAGAAAGTGAAATTAAGCAACATGAATCCGTAACTTATCTCATAACTCAAGACACATATAACAACACCCCACCAATTCAAATAATGTAAGGATAATGCATATTTATCTAAAATTAATATTGATTATTAGAATTTTAGTGTTGGTGTATTTAGATGATGAGAAGTATCTGGCCCATTATAGCCTCATTTCATCTCATTTTTTTTATCCTGTTATTTTATTCTATTTTATTTTATTTTTTTATTTTTTTATTTTTTTATTTGAGAGAGAGAGAGCAAGAGAGAACCTGACACTGGGGCTCCATCCCACAACCCTGATTATGACTTGAGCCGAAAATCAAGAGTTGATGGCTCAACTGACTGAGCCACCCAAGCCTGCCCTCCCCTGTTGTTTTAGAACAAACCACTTAGGAATGAACCCTAAAGTAAGTTTTGAGTAGACAAGAATTAGTTTCTAACTTCGGTCAAAAATTTCCTTTATGTAGAATAATAGTAATACCAATAATAATATTAACATTGATGATAATATTAATTGGTAGAATGATTACTTTGAGACAAATTTTTCTAAGGCCTATCCATGATTAATAAATTTGCTTGAGGGTGCAGAGTATTTTCTAGGCATAAATGTCTGACTCAAAAGCTTTGTTTTTATCTACTATGCCATCCTATCTATTACTCTCTCAGAAATGGAGTCTTATTTCTATGGGAACATCTGGCCCGTATCTCTAAAAATGAGAGGAAAACAGTTTACCATTCTTTAGCTATCCAATATTCAATGAAAAGTTGTAAATCTCTGGAGCTAACTGGCCTAAAAAATCCTTTTCAATAATACGAGATGCTAGCAGATTTGTAAAATTCTTACAGCCTTTATTTTGAAATATTTATGATTGTAGTAGCATGAAATAGGCTAGTATTTTTCTTGAATGTTTAAACAAATGGGGTCATTTCGTTTGACTCCTTCATTAGGTATTCCTGTTAATTCCTCAGATTTTATTTTTCTGCTATGCTATGACTCATCCAGTTTGAAGACAGATATTCAATCCACCAAATACTCTTCTTTTTGTAGTATTTAATCAGATAAACAGAAATCATGCCAACACAACAACAATAACAAAAAAAAATTCCAATCAGGAAATTGTTTCTGTGTCTCATTTCAAAGGCTTTGATAGAAGTGACAGAGTGTACAATTCATGGCATGATTGACTATCCACCAGCTTTTAATTAAAGGAGAAAAGATGAATAAATAGAATTGATAAATCTAAGTCAGTGTAGAGACACATTTTGACTGTCTCTAAGGCAACCTTAATTGTTTAAACTTGTTCATGATTTATGTTTTGAGAACTTGGGAATTTCATTAAAAATAGCTGAGTTCCATGGCATTTCTGCATATACAAAAATTTAATGATAGTTACAGGCTTTTGTTATAGTGTGTATTTGTATGCTAGACATAGGATTCCCTGAAGACTATATTTGTCCATTGACTGATTATATTTGTCCATTGTCAATACACTGCAAACTGTCCAACCTTCTTTATAACTCTGTCTACCTATGATGCTACTCAGAGGGAGCTCAAAGAAGATGAGTGGCAGTGAACGGTGACACTCTTTTTTCTTCAATCATAACACTAACACTAGCACATATAACACTAACACATATAACACTAACACATAACACTGCATTTTTCAGTAATTATTACACACAAGGAACTGTCTAATCACTTCTCATTTGCTCTTCACTCTATCCTCATGGCAGCCCTATAAGAAAAGTGCTATTTTTAATGCCATTTCATGAAGGAAACAGACATAAAGAAGTTAAGTAAGTTACCTAACTGGAAAATACTGGAACTCCTGTTCTAATCCAATCATTGTCTGATTCTAGAATCCATGCTTTATCAACTGAATTATATAGCTCCTATATGCCCTTCCTCCTGGCTTTTAACCACAGACAGTGAACAAAACCAACATGAGGTCACTCTTGAATTGGATCACCATAATGTACCATCCGTGTCCTCTATGCAGAGAAGCAAAACTAAAGCAATTGGGAAAGTAGGAAATGAGAGACCCAAGGGGACTTGGAGAGGTGAGAATTCTGTGGTGTGGGAAAAAATAGAGACAAGATTGGGAGCAGGGGAGTCTACTAAAATTCAAGAGGGGTGCCTGGATGACTCAGTTGGTTGAATGTCAGACTTCGGCTCAGGTCATGATCTCACAGTTTGTGAGTTCAAGCCGCCCAACTGGTTCTGTGCTGACAGCTCAGAGCTTGGAGCCTCCTTCAGATTCTGTATCTCCCTCTCTCTCTGCCCCTCCCCTACTCCCACTCTGCATTCTGTCTCTCTCTCTCTCTCTCTGTAAAAAAATAAACATTAAAAAAGTTAAAATTCAAATAGATGGTTCTAGACTTTCTGACTTCCTCTTTGATCTCATAATGCTGATACATAAACGAAGAAGTTTGATAATTGAGCTCCTCAGTCTCCATCTCATTCTGGGAGCCAGAGAGCACTTGATTCCTCAGGCTTTTCCTAAAAGTTTTAAGGAGAAAAATGTCTCCATGAATGTGCTTCCGTGACTTCATAGAGGCATCATCAATCAAGAAAGATTTGTAGAGAATAAAAATTTATCTTCTCCACAACTCTACTCTACACCAACTTAAAAAGCAGCACCCCGAGGTGCCTGGGTGGCTCAGGCGGTTGAGTGGCTGACTCTTGATTTTAGCTCAGGTCATGATCTGAGGGTCTTAGGATCAAGCCCTGTGTCAAGCTCTACACTGGGCATGGAGTCTGCTTAAGATTCTGTCTCTCTCTCTCTCTCTCTCTCTCTCTCTCTCTCTCTCTCTTTCTCTCCCTCCCTCCCTCTCTTTCTGCCCCTATCTCCAGTTCTCATTCTCTCTAAAGCAAAATTAAATTAAAAAAAAAAAGGAGTACCCTGTTAGAAACTCTTCCCAAACCACACCCCAGCTCAACCACATTCTTCTTGTCACAGCCAATAAGTCACTTGCATTGAATCATTTTATCCCTCTAGAGATAACTAGGATAGGTAACTGACATCATTCTTAGAGTAACTATCAAAGAACCAGTTAAAATGCCAAAATATTAGCAGACACAAATCGATTATACTAAAGCCATATCTAAGAAGAGTAAATAGAATTAAAATTGCTATCATGTTAGCAAGATACAAACACAGATTATTGTAGTTGTTTTCTGTGGCTGTGGAAGCACATTACTGAAGAGCTCCCAAACAGGTAGGTTATTATCTATTTTAGAAAACCATGTATTGTATATAAATGAACCCAGAGGGCAGACACTTGACAATAATGCCTAAATGAAAAGCAAATACAAGAGGGCTCAGTTAAGAATTTTGATGCAAAAGATCATATCGGCTTTTATCCTTCTGTGGGGCACAACCATAGCTTTCAATTATGTACAACCATTGGCTCAATTTTTATAACGCAGAAAAACTGTTTGACACAGTTCACAAACTAAATTCACTATCTCTGTATCAAATAGAAATTTTATTTTCCAATACAATTAAGCTCGTACAAATAGCAATTGGTTGTCTGAAATGGGCTGGTGTCCTAACAACCTCCCCGCCCCTCTACACACAGCTCAGCGCCACTGATGCCCCATAAAAACACCATCTGCCTCTGGTCCTACAGGCTCAAGGGATTTTCCAGCTCTGTCTGCCATCCTTGTTTACCCTCACTCTGGTCTAGTCTCCAAAGTTCCCAACTGTTACAACCTCTGTAGAATCTGTCACTCTTTTTACTGACTGGCACACTTGGGCTGTCTGCTGGGCTTGGGTTCCAGCTTCCCCTGGCATAACTCCCAGAAGGCCTTGCGTTACACATTGCCTCTGGTAGGCAAGTCCCTCCTAATCCATCACGTTCCCTGGTGAGCGTCCCCAAGCCTGATTCACTGTTCCCAAGGACAGGAGGGAAATTGACAGCAAAGGCCAAGAGTTACTGCAATAAAAGTTACAATTTCCCAATTTACTTCAGAGATTTTAGAGAAAATAGCATAAATAAGTACAAATTCAGCTGAAGATTCAGAAGTGTGGTTTTTATATCTAAAGATTTAAAGGAACATAAAAATTCTGATTCGGATATGATGGTAGACTGTAACTATTCAAGATTAGGTCATGTGGGGGTGCCTGGGTGGCTCAGTCAGTTAAGCGCAGGACTTCGGCTCAGGTCATGATCTCATGGTCTGTGAGTTCAAACCCCGCATCGGGCTCTGCACTGACAGCTCAGAGCCTGAGCCTGCTTCAGATTCTGTGTCTCCCTCTCTCTCTGCCCCTCCCCCGCTCACGCTCTGTCTCTTTCCCTCTCTCAAAAATAAATAAACATTAAAAATAATAATAATAATAATAATATTAGGTCATGTGACTGATTTGTTTGAAATAGACTTAGGGCGCCTGGCTGGCTTAGTTGGTGGAGCGTGTGACTCTTGATCTCAGGGTCGTGAGCCTGAGCCCTATGTTGGGTGTAGAGATTCCTTTAAAAATACTATTTATATTAAACAGAAAAGAAATACTCTTAAAAAAGAAAAATATTCTACCCATGTGCACTAATCTACAGTGCAGACTAATTATGGGACACAGTGACATAAATATATTTGCTAGCTTTGTTAACAGTGCTTGGCTTGAAGCCCTTTTATCTCAAACTTTTTCAGGACCCTATGCACACAAAACAAGCTATAAAATGGAACCACTTAGAACAAAGCTGCCCAACCGAAATATAATGTGAGCCATAGATATAATTTCAAATTTTCTGGTATCTACACTTAAAAAATAAAAATGCAGAGGTGAAATTAATTTTAATAATATATTTCATTTGACCCAATATATCCAAAATATTATTTCAACGAACATATCAATTATATGTAAAAATATAATAAAATGTAAAAATCATTGAGATAATTTAAAAAACAGAGATAATTTACATTTTTTAAACAAAGTCTTTCAAATTTTAAACTTAGAGTGCATCTCAGCTTGGACTACCCACGTTTCAAGTGGTCAGTAGCCTCATGTGGCTAGGGGCCGACAGGTTGACAGCACAGCTTTAGAGGAATGGATACTAGCAATTTCCTATAAAAAGAATTATTTCTGTAAAGAGAATGTATTCCTTAATGAAAATAACACAAAATGCCAAGCTTATTAATATTCTGAAATAATTAAAAGGATTTTAATCTCACCAAAAACAAGTCCTCATTTAATGTACTAGACGTCCAGTATCGACATGTAATCACAAGTTATAGTTTTGAATTCTTATTGCCGCCAGATAAAAATTTGAGATCTCTCTCTAGGCATCCATCTGGCTGGATGTTCCACATAAAGCTGCCCAGGCTGCTCTATGGATATATGGCTCTGGGACGGGGGAAGACAGGTTAATGGGATAGTATTTGCAGTGAAAAGAATATATAACAACAAGGCATGAGAATTAGTGTGTTTTCAATTCTCTTTGCAATTTCAGGGATGACATAACATTTCCACGAATTCTTGTTTCCTTAATTAAATTTTTATGCTCTCTTGTCTCCTTATCTCTAAACAACTCTACAAATTTAATGAGAATTGATTTCATCATAAGGATTTTCTAAGTAGAAAACCCTACTTTTTTAAAGGTCATTTTAGAAAAGCCTTAAAATGTATAGGAAAAAAATACTAGCATTTTTATTTTAAGAAGCCAATAACCAATACAAAAATCTTTTCCTATAATTCACTGAGCAACACCACAGTCAAGTATTTATTCATTCATTCATTCATTCATCCATTCAACCAGGATCGTTCAAATAAACATTCTATGCCATATGTTGTACATGGAGCATATATGCAACAAAGAACACCCCAGCTCATCCCTAGAAGTATATATTCTACCAGAAGTATCAGACTGTGTACTGTCTATACTTATACTAGAGAAAAGCATGCACAGATAATTTGGAGAGATATCAGGAAGGCACCTAACCTCACTTAAGTGGGCCAAATAGCTCTTTAAGTAATTAACAGCTAAGCTGAGCCCTGAAGGATAAACAGACACTTTTAAAGCCAAAGTAAGGAAAGAGAATGAAAAAAGCAAACTATTACATGAAAGAACTCAGGTTCAAATGACGCAGTTTTTCTTGGAGCTTTAAGAAAATTTGTCTGGCTAGTCTGTTAGTATAAGGAAAATGTGGCAAGAAATGAGGTTAGGGAATTAAGGATGCACAAACCAAATTGTGAAGGTTCTTGTAAAGCCATTCTAAGGATGAGGAGCTACTGAAGGGATTTAGGTAGAAAGCGGTTATTATATTATGCATTATAAAAGCCATGCTAGCTATCCTGTGGATATCACATGGATGAGACACAATAGTGGGGTGAGGAAAGCTCATTGAGAGAATGGTACACTTTCATAATTGGCAATTATCTGGACATCTAGTGGTTGGTAATAACAGGAGAATACAATAATCATATCCAGGTTTCTTGCTCTGGCAGTAAATGGATGGTAATGCTATTCACTAAAGCAAAGAATCATAATAATAAATGCACAATCAAGCACTTCCTCTGTGCCTGGGATGTACTTGTTTTACCTATTAAGCAAATTAATCTTCACAACAACCATATGAAGCAAGTACTGGAATTATTCCAACTTCACTCTTGTAGCAACACAAATGTGGAAAGCTTAACGAGTGGCCCATGACGACACAACTCCGCAGATACTGGAGCCTAGGATTCCAATGCAAGTGCTCAGCTCCAAAGATAGCAATCTAGGTCACTATACTGCAAATATATTGGACATACAGAAATCACATAAAACCTACCTTCTGATATTCTTTTTTTGGCCCGAGATGGTTTCGAAGAACGTCGTACTGTTGCCATAGTTTCAGAACTATTACTGAGAAGCAATGCATGCCCAAAGGTATTTATTTTTAAAAACTTTATTCAACTAGAAATTGTCCAGCACCATCTGAACCACTGCTCAACCAGCCAATATGATTCTTGCAGGACATTTCATATAAAATTGATAAAACCTGACCATCCATGAAGGATTTTGATATTAAAAAATGTTTTGTTTCTGGGAGTCATTTCCACTGAAATTTTACTTCAGATGCGTGGGTTATTGTTAGGGTGAACACAGCCCCAGTTTGCCCAATACAGCCCTGGTTTATGCTTGTTATCAGCAGGTAATTACCAATAGCCCTTAATTAATAATAGCCCTTATTATCTCTGAGATACTCTGGTTTAGAAGATAAGTTAATTGGTAATCCTATGGGTTGGACACACATACAGAAAACATTCCTATATCTTAATGCTGTGTGTATATGTGAGTACACGTGTGTGTGTGTGCGTGCGCATGTGCACGTGCATGTATGCATGCACACACACTGGGAATCTATCTCTAATTAATGGCCAGGGAATCCCTTATTTTAACCAGGTTCCCTCTACTTTCAAACCCTCACGTCACTGACTTCCCCGTTCCACCCTTCTCAGCCTGTATAGCTACAAATGACTCTAAAACCAAAAATGAAGGCTACAAACCCTCTACTACAAGTGTGGGAACTAGGGGATTCAGATTGGCACACAGCAAATGTTCTCTCTTCCTAATTTTGGAGCCAAGATTTTAAAAAGATTCTAAGGACCAGGGAAATTGAGGAGAGAGAAATCACACAGATAAAAAAGCAAGAGACAGAAACCACAATAGCACCAACCACATCGAGGGCAGGAATCCAAGCAGAATTCATGCTGTGCTACTACATACATAGCCTTCTGGTATGAGTGTTGCCAACAGTCATGCATGGCTCATCAGTTGCCTAGTTAGATGGGACTCTACTCAGTCCTTCCATATGCTCCATCAGACCCACCCTCAGTGTGTAGAATTTGTTATCCAGACGCCAAGCACTTGAACAACTTGGACTCGTAAAAGGGGAGGCAATTATGCAGAGAAAAAAACCTTTCCCTTGACCAACGTAAGATAAAAATGTTATAAAACATTTAACTTTATTGTGTTTCACTGAAAGGGTTTTTTCTTTTCATTTCCTTCACAGTTGCTTTTCAAGAAAAAATAAAATTACATAATACTCTTACTCCCTGTTTACTCCCACCTGTGAGTGGAGCCAACAGACTGTGACAGTAGCAAAGAGAATAAGAAATCTCAGCAATGAATTGCCTGGGTTACCATGAAACCAGATCGATCTACTTGAGCACCCGAGGTGAGATCTCTATGTTTTTCCAGACCACAGTCCTTTCCAGACCGCAGAACGACGCATTCATTTCCATTTAATGTCAGCTGAACACAATGAATGAATGATTTATTTATTTATTCCACAAATATTGATTGAGTACTTCCTTTGTACAAAGCATTGACATAGACATTTAAGACACATTACTGAAATGGCATGTTGTATTTTCCAAATATTTCTGTACCTATAAATCCATCCTACATGTTTTCTTGTGTGACTTTGGGGTTTGTTATAAATGATGATATAGCTTCTGACTGACTGTATCTCTCCTGGAATATACACCTAAGGAATCCTGAGTCAGTATATGAGAAGTCTGGCTACCCAGAGGCTGTGCACCAGACAGATCATCGTGGCTACATCGAAATAAGAGGTGCCTAAGTAACCTCAGATGTTCTAGCCTCAAGTCCGACTACATTCTTCCCTGTGTAAACAAGACAAGTTCCTGCCCCTTATACCTCCATGGGCTGCCCACTGGTGATGACATTTACAAGGAACACAGATGAGATAAGGCTGGCAAGCAGCAGGCGGAACACCAGCTTGAGAACCTGGAGAATCTCCATGGAGACATGGACACAATTTTTTTCCTCCATCTTGAATCCTCATTAAAGGTTTCTACAGACATGCATGCACACACACGCGCGCTCACACACACACACACCTTTCCATCTAAAGCCTCAAACATGTGACTGATTGAAGCTTCAGATGATTCCAGCCCCTAGACCTCATCTTGCCCAGCTGACACTGAATGGGACCAGTAGACACCGACACTGGTGGGAATGAAACCTTGTCATGTGGCATATCTTGGACAAGAATAAATGCTCTTGTTTAGTTATTAAGTTTAGGGATGGTTGGGTATGCAGTATTAAAAAACCAGAAGAAGAGCCTGATTGGTGTCATTTGCAGATTTCTATTGTGTGAATACCCCCCTACAGCTGAGTTCCATCTACTAATGGTTTAATGGTTGATTCTCAAAATTCCATATTACAAATTCTCACAAGCCAGTGTGAACAAGCTCAAGTACAACACTGCCTTGTTCTGTACAGCTTACAATCTAGCAGGAGGGAGATTGGTGTAAGATACAGAAATTTATCAGTATAACTCACAGTATCACTACACTAAAAGCAAAAAAAAATTCATAATAGGTACAGAAAAGTGACACAGTCGATATGCATTGATGTTAAAATTTTTCATCAAACTGAGAACATAAGGGAATTTTGTCCAAAATTCTATAGCTAACATTACACTTACTAGCAAAAGACTAATGCTTTCTCCCCCAAATCAAGAACAAGACAAGGATTTTTACTGACATAATTCCTATCCGACATCATTATGGAGGTTCTCTAGTCAGAGCAATGAAGTAAGAACAGAAAAAGGCAAATAGATTGGAAAAGAAGAAAAAAGTGTTTCTACATGTAGACAACATGCTTGTCTGGGTGGAAAATCTCAAAGGTTCTACCAAAGAAGCTACTCAAACTAAGAAGTGAGTTTAGCAAGTTTGTAGAATACAAAGTCAATATACAAAAATCAATTGGGACTCTCTAGACTAGCAATGAACAATTGTAAATTGGAATTGAAAAGTACAGAAAACTTTAAATACTTAGTTAAAAGCTTAAAAAAATGCAAGATTTGCACACCAAAACTACAGCACATTGACAAAAGAAATTTCAAAAGTCTAACGAAACAAAGTATAAGCAAAGAAATTATGATCATGCATTGCATGATTTATATTGTTGAAATGTTCAATTCTCTGGGTGCCTGGCCGGCTCGGTCTGTTGAGTGTCTGACTCCTGGTTTTGGCTCAGGTCATGATCTCACTTTGTTGAAATCGAGCCCCACAGCAGGCTCCACACTCAGTGGAGTGGGATTCTCTCTCTCCCTCTGTCTCTCCCCTTTTCTTTCTATCCCTCTCTAAATAAATAAATAAATAAATAAATAAATAAATAAATAAATATTTTTTAAATGTTCAATTCTCTGGAAACTCTTCTATAGATTTAATAATTCCAGTCAAAATCTCAGCAGCATTTCTTATAGAAATTGACAAGCTGGTTCCAAAATTATGTGGTGAAGCAAAAAAGTAGAATAGCCAAAATCCTTGTAAGGAAGAACAGCAAAGAAGGTAGATTTATACCACCAGATTTCAAGGCTTAGTATAAAGCCACAGTAATCAATACAGTAGGGTATTAGAGGAAAAAATGAACATATAGATCAATGGAGAAGAATTTAGACTCCACTGCTAGATCCCTACACACACTGGTAACTGATTTTCTACAACTGTGCAGTTCAAAGGATATTCCTTTCAACAAGTGGCAGTGAACAATCACAAACATACACAAACAAAATGAACCTTGACCCTTACTTTGCTCCGTCTCCAAAAATTAGCTCAAATGGACATGGACCACAGAGTTAAATGTAAAACCTAAAGCCGTAAATATCTAGATGAAAACGTGGGAGAAAATCTCTGTAGTCTTCAGTTAGGTGAAGTGGTTTTAGGTAAAACATCAAAAGCACAATCCAGAAAAGAGGACAACATTGCTGTTGATGATTATTGTGCATATTAATTCACTAATATTATACGTATTAATAACTCAATGTTTTACAAAGAACATCTATGTTACATTTGTGGAAAAGAAAAGTAAAATATCTGATATTAGATCTTTCCTATTAATTATTCTTTCTCTGTCTCTGGCTGAACCACCCTGTACTATTCTCTGTTCAACTGTCAATGGGATTCTTTTTTAACAAAGTCTTATTTCTGTATATATTTTTTAAAATTTTTCTTAATGTTTATTTATTTTGAAAGAGAGAGACAGAGCACGAGTGGGGGAGGGGCAGAGAGAAAGAGAGAAAGAAAGAGAGAGAATCTGAAGCAGGCTCCAGGCACTGAGCTGTCAGCACAGAGCCCGATGTGGGGCTTGAATTCATGAACCGTGAGATCATGACTTGAGCCGAAGTCAGATGCTTACCGACTGAGGCACCCAGGCGCCCCAGCTTACCTCTGTATTTTTATGCTAAAAACATTTAAACTCTCAAAAAAAAATTTTTAGATTTTTAAAAAGTATGTCATTCAAGGCTTTTCCCTTCTTCTCTCATCTCTGATCCATTATTCTTCATATCTTGCACTGTACGTTCCCACTATACAAGCAGGTCACTGCAAGAGAGTTACTGGAGAACTGAAAAAAGCTAAAGCAGTATACCTATAGGAAATGTCAATACTGACCAAAAAGGCTCCCTTCTAGGACAGGAATTGATCCTGAGAAGAAAATGCTGGGGGGCAAAATCAAAACTTCAAAAAGGCAGCCACACTAGCTAAGATGCCTTCTAATTTTCTGTCGCTCTGAAGTGGCAGCTCCAGAGATCCCAGCATGACTGAGCATGAGTAAACCAAGAGAATTTAGGCCCCATAAGGAATTTGCATAAAGCTATGAGAATCAGTTTTAATACAATGGCAATGTTAGTCCTGAGGAACGTTTTCACAAACATGGCCATGGAAGTTCACAGGTAAGGGAGACTAAAGAACAAAGCTCTACCGTGTTCCTTGACTTGTCTCTCTTCTCGAAATGAATAAGGAAATTTGTCAATAGTGTAAGTCGTTCATCTGTCTGTCATAGTTCTGAGGATTCTCTGTTAATTGCTACATCAAAGAATTTCCACTATTCGTCAATTCTCAGATCTGAATTCACCTACAGTGAAAGAAAATGCCCGTATTCAAAGCTGCTGTGACAGTACAGTGAGAAAGTACACACACTTAATTTTTTAAGTTTATTTATTTATTTTGAGAAGGAGAGAGAGAGAAAGAGTGAGAGGGAGAGAGAGAATCCTGAGCAGGCTCCACACTGTCAGCGAAGGGCTCAATGCAGGGCTCGAACTCACAAACTGTGAGATCATGACCTGAGCCAAAACCAAGAGTCAGATGCTTAACAAACTGAGCCACCCAGATGCCCTAAAAGTACACACATTTTAAATAAAAATAGTAATTCTCTAAAAAGCTCTCTCAGGAGAATATCTATCTACCTGTACCACATTTCTACATGCATTTCTAATGTTTGGGGTTCCAATTATACTCAAAAAATAAATAAATAAATGTCTCACAACTGCCAAATAATACTGGCTTGTAAGTTCTCTTGAAAAATTTTTGCTCAAGTTACATGTGTAATATAACATTAGTAGAAATCAATACCCATGACTCTTTAAGTCCCTTAAAAATATCATAAATATACACAGATAATACTATTTGCTCTAATTACTCTCACATTCTCTTTGAGGAACTAGCCCCCAATCTTAGAACTAAGACGAAAACTAAAATTCTGAATTAAATTGGATATACTTTTCTTAAAATATGTTTTCTTAAAGCAATAATGAATGATTGAGTTAAAAAAAAAAAAAAAAGGAGAGAAGGAAAAAGAAAATAAGAGGATAGTGTTATATCGTTCAACTCCAGAATACAAATGAAAGAATGACGTTTTTGGTGAATTCAAGTAAAATCCAAAGTTTAACTCATCCAAGTTAGAGGATGTGACTATAAAAATCTGTTATCTGAGATAAACTATTGTTTGACGACCTGGAAAAATTCTAGAATTTCAAGGGATAGTTCTGGGTTGCAGTTATATTGAGTAAATAGGAACAGGGATAAGATTTTTTTATTACTCTATAAATCCAGATTTCTTCATAAATATTTTCCACTTTCTTGCTCTTTAGTACACATGGTTTGTGCTCAGTCATTTTATGAATTTATTTCCACCAAAAACAATATATATAGGGGTGCCTGGGTAGCTCAGTCAGCTGAGTGTCTGACTTCCGCTCAGGTCATGATCTCACGGTTCGTGAGTTCAAGCCCCGCGTCGGGCTCTGTGCTGACAGAGCAAAGCCTGCTCTAGATCCTCCCTCCCCCTCTCTTTTCACCCCTGCTAACTTGCTCTCTCTCTCTCAAATATCTTCTATATAAAATCAATCAAAGCAGTCATTATATAATCCAATCTTCTATCTAGCCATACTGCATTTGGTCTGAGTTAAGGTGTAAATGTCTGAAAGAACCAGAAACTTTGTGTCAGAAAGTGGGCATGAGAAGCTAAAATCATGAAGCAGGAGTGCCCATTAGTTCAATCAGGGACACAAAACTACAAAGGCCAAGTGAGCAAACAGCGCTCCATTTGCTATTGGGGGTGCACTCCTTCCAGAACAACGGACTATGAGTCCCTTAGAAGCAGGGATGACAAAGTTTGATTTTTGTACCTCCAATGGTAAGTGCAGCGCCGGACACATTGTAGGTACCAAATAAACTATACTGAATATATGAATACTTAAAACGTCTGAAACACTTACACAGCTTCCACAACCAGCAAAAGAGATTGCAGACCTCAAAATCTTGAAAGAACTTACCATTTAAAAGCCTGGTCTCACTGGGGCGCCTGGGTGGCTCAGTTGGTTAAACGCCCAGCTTTGTTTCAGGTCATGATCTCCTGGTTTGTGAATTCGAACCCCATTTTGGGCTCTGTGCTGACAGCTTAGAGCCTGGAGCCTGCTTTGGATTCTCTCTCTCTCTCTCTCTCTCTCTCTCTCTCAAAAACAAATAAACATTAAAAGCATGGTCTCATGAGTCACAGAAACAACTTGGGACCAAAGAAATGCATTAGGGAAAGAAAATGGATCTAGGTTTTTTTCTTTTGATTTCTTCTGTACTCCTCTTCTCATCTTTCTCTTACAACTTGGTGGTCCACATAACCCACATCTTCTCATTTTATTTTTAATATAGCAAAAACATAATAAGAAAATATATTTATTAAAATTTGAAAAAAGAAAAAGAAAAGGAAATTTTACCATTTAGTCCCTACACGTGTCAGGCAACTTACAAACATTATTTAATTTGTCTTCAAAAGCAGGGTGTAAGATAGTGATTATTATCATTATTTTACAGATGAAGAAACTAGATAGCAAAAGGTTTTATCAGTTTATCTTGAATAAAACATGTGGTAAGTAGTGGAACAGCATTTAAACTCAAAGACTTTCAATCCCAAATCTCATACTGTTTCCCTATCTCTACACTCTTTGCAAAATAACTAGTTTAAGGAAATACTGCTTATATTGTAAATGATTATTTTAAATAAGTTTATCACAGATTTTTTTTATTTTTTTAATCTTTATTTACTTTTGAGACACACACACACACACACACACACACATACACACAGCATCAATGGGGGAGGGACAGAAAGAGAGGGAGACATGGAATTTGAAGCAGGCTCCAGGCTCTGAGCTGTCAGCACAGAGCCCGATGCAGGGCTTGAGCTCACAAACTGTGAGATCATGACCTGAGCCAAAGTCGGATGCTTAACCAACTGAGCCACCCAGGTACTCCTATCAAAGATTTTCTTAAGAGAGAAACTCCCAAAGTGAATTTACAATATTGCAGTGATACAAAAAGTATTTAACAAATAAATTTTGCAAAACATGGATTGTTTGAAGTATACTATAATCAGAAATCTAATGCCAGTGGCGTTTCAATAATACACATACAGAAGAAAGTGAATTGGAACCAAAAACTGTAGGACCCATTAGCCTCTGCCATTGATGTTTACGTCACATAATCACATTCTTCTAGTAAATTACTCTGTTTTCTAATCTTAGAATTTAAAAAAAAACATGCTGACCACCTACCTGAGGTATTTGACAACTAGCTATTTTGTCATCTAACTGATAAGTTCTTTAAAATATATATTAAAAAAAAAAAAGGTTACAGAGGGAGAGATCCAAAACATAAGAGACTCTTAAAAACTGAGAACAAACTGAGGGTTGATGGGGGATGGGAGGGAGGGTAGGGTAGGTGATGGGTATTGAGGAGGGCACCTATTGGAATGAGCACTGGTATTATATGGAAACCAATTTGACAATAACTTTCATATTTAAAAAAAAAGAACTGTATAACTCTTCATAGTTTTCATAAAAAAATAAAATGAAATAAAATATATATTTACAAATATAAGACAATTAAAATTGTCCCAGAAGTAAAGAATGTTGAGGGCAGGGATAGACAAAGCTTCAAATTTTTCTCCAACGGGTACAGAAAGAAATTTATATATTTTTTATAATGAATGACCCTTTTAATTGATTTCCAGTTATATGTTGTGCCAAGAATTACACTAGAAAACTGCTAGACTGGTAATTTACTAGAATATAAAGTAACCCAGAAATCCATTTTTTTTAAAAGCAAACATCAAAGGATTGTAAACTCTGGGAAAATAAAATGGGTCACAATATAGAGACTTTTGTTGTTATTCGTGGTAGCTATAGCAGTGAAAAGTGGCATGGATATTATATCTATGTTCAGACTAGAATAATAACACTAAATTTTTTTTGAAATCTATTTCATTCATTCATCATTCAATATTATTATACTAGGCTAGAAGGTAGGGCTATGGAGGTAAAAAAAAAAAAAAAAAAAAAAAAAAAAGATATAATTCCTGCCCTCATGAAGATCTCATTACAATGGGAAACAGGGAAAAATAATTAATAATTAATCAACTAAGGAAAGATATCACAATAAATTCTTATATCAAAATATATAAGGGATTTTTTTTAATAAGTGTGTGTATGGGGAACATTTAGTGGACACTCCATGTGAGCAACAAGTAAGAATAGCCCTCTTACTAATGTATGAGGTGCCTATAACCCAAAGATTTTTTTTTTTTAATTTAAAGGAAGTAGGGGCACTTGGGTGGCTCAGGTGGTTGAGCGTCCAACTCTTGATTTTGGCTCAGGTCATGATCTCATGGTTGTGAGATTGAGCCCTGCATCAGGCTCGGTGCTGAGCATGAGGCCTGCTTAAGATTCTATCTCTCTGCCCTTCTCCCTCACTTACGCTCTCTTGAAAAAAATAAATTAATTAAATAAATAAATAAATAAATATAAAATTAAATATAAAAAATAAAAATAAAATATGTTATTAAGTTTATCTAACAAAGCCATTTTCATACTTTGTTGTCTATGTGAATTAAAGTCTAAACACATTAAGACAATGTTTTGTCTGAAAACTATAGAAAGCTTATGAAGGAAATTGAAGAAGATACAAAGAAATGGAACAACATTCTGTGCTCATGGTTTGGAAGAATAAATATTCTTAAAATGTCAATACTACCCAAAGCAATCTACACATTCAATGCAATCCCAATCAAAATTGCACCAGCATTCTTCTCGAAGCTAGAACAAGCAATCCTAAAATTTGTATGGAACCACAAAAGACCCCGAATAGCCAAAATAATTTTGAAGGAGAAGAGCAAAGCGGGAGACATCACAATCCCAGAATTTAGCTTCTGCTACAAAGCTGTAATCATCAAGACAGCATGATATTGGAACAAAAACAGACACACAGACCAATGGAATAGAATAGAGACTCCAGAAATGGACCCACAAAAGTATGGCCAACTCATCATTGACAAAGCAGGAAAGACTATCCATGGGGGAGGAGAAGAAAAAAAAAGTTAGACAGGGAGGGAGCCAAACCATCAGAGACTCTTAAAAACTGAAAATAAACTGAGGGTTGATGGGGGGTGGGAGGGAGGGGAGGGTGGGTGATGGGCATTGAGGAGGGCACCTGTTGGGATGAGCACTGAGTGTTGTATGGAAACAATTTGACAATAAATTTCATATTAAAATAAGACAATGTTTTGTGATGGTCATCACTACTTTCATTGTATTTTATTTTTAAATTTTTTCTTTTTGTATTTACTTTTTGACCCCCTTCACCGATTTCTCCCACTCTCCACCACCAACATATAAGTTTTGTTTTGTTTTAGTTTCCATATATAGGAGATATCATATGATATTTATCTTTTCTGTCTGACTTATTTTACTTACTATAATACCCTCAAGTTCCATCCTTATTGTTACAAATGACAAATGGCAAGATTTGCCCTTCCATATGGCTGAATAGGGGTCCATTGTATATACAGTCCACAATTTCTTTATCCATTCATCCTTCAGTGGACACTTACACTGTTTCCAAATCTTGGTACTGTAAATAATGATGCAATGAACATGGAGGGTTTTCAAATTAGTGTTTAGTGTTTTCTTTGAATAAATACCTAGAAGTGCTGGATCATATTGTACCACATTTTCTCTTTCTAAGGAAACTCCGTACTGTTTTCCACAGTGGCTGCATCAATTTACATTCCCACCAAGAGTGCACAAGTGTTCCTTTTCTCCACATCCTCCCCAACACTTGATATTTCTTGTCTTTTTAATAATAGCCATTCTCACAGATATGAGGTGATATCTCATCACAGTTTTGATTTGCATTTCCCAGATGATTAATGATGATGAGCATCTTTTTACATATCTGTTGGCCCTCTATGTTTCCTTTAGAAAAAATGTCTGTTAGGATCTTCTGACTATTGTTTAATCAGAGTTATAAAGAACTCATACAACTCAATGTTGTATGAGTTCTTTATATATTTTGCATATTAACTCCTTATAAAATACATGATTTGCAAATATTTTCTCCCATTTCATAGGCTGCCTTTTCAATTTATGGATGGTTTCCTTGGCTGTTCAGAAGCTTTTAGCTTGATGTATTGACCTGTTTATTTTTGCTTTTGTTGCTTTCGGTTTTGATGTGAGATTAAAAAAATAATTACCAAGACCCATGTCAAGAAGTTTATTGCCTATGTTTTCTTTTAGGAGTTTCCTAGTTGCAGGTCTTACATCAAGTCATTAATACATTTTGAGTTAATTTTTGTGTATGGTGTAAAATAATAGTTCAGTTTCATTCTTTTGACTGACTGTCTACTCCCAATGCCATTTATTAAAGAGACAATCTTATCCTCACTTTATATTCTTGGCTCCTTTGTCATAAATTAATTGACCATATATGCATGTGTTTATTTTGGGGATCTTTATTCTGTTCCATTGACCCATGTGTTTGTTTTTATGACAATATCATTCTGTTTTAATTACTGTAACTTCATAATATAGTTTAAAGTCTGGGAGCGTGATGCCTCCAGGTGTGTTCTTTCTCAAGATTGCTTTGGCTTATTCAGGGTCTTTTGGTGTTCCATGCAAACTTTAGGATTATTGTTTCTATTTCTGTGAAAAATGCTATTGCAATTTTGATAAGGACTGCATTGAATCTGTAGATTGCTTTGGGTAGTATGAATATTTTTACCATATTAATTCTTCCAATTAATGTGCGTGGAATATCTTTCCATTAGTGTCTTCTTCAATTTCTTGCATTAATATCTTGTGGTTTTCAATATATTGGTCATTTATCTCCTTGGATAAATTTATTCCTAGGTATTTTATACTTTTTGATTCAATTTTCAATGTGATATTCTTCATTTCTTTTTCTGTTACTTGATTATTAATATATAGAAATGTAACAGATTTTCTATACCGATTTTGTATTCTGCAACTTTACTGAATTCATTTAGTTCTAACAGGTATATTTGATGGTGTATTTAGGAGTTTCTATATATATTACCATATTACCTGCAGACAACTTACAATCTTACCTTTTCCTTTCCAATTTTGATGCTTTTATTTACTTTTCTTGCCTAATTGCTCTAGCTAGGACTTGCAATAGTATGTTCAATAGAAGTGGTGAGAATGGGCAACTTGGTTTTTATTATCTTGAAATATGTTCCTTCTGTTCCCACTTTCTAAGAGTTTTTATCATAAATCAATGCTGAATTTTGCCAAGTGTTTTTTTCTGCATCTACTGAGATGATCATATGATTTTTATCCTTCATTTTGTTAATGTGGTATTATACTGACTGATTTGCAGATGTTAAACTATCGTTGCATCCCTGGAATAAATCCCATGTGATCATGGTGTATGATTCTTTTAACATATTGTTGAATTTGGTTTGCTGATATTTTCTTATGGATTTTTATTTCTATGTTCATCAGAGATAATAGTCTGTGATTTTCTTCTCTTGTGACATCCTTGTCTAATTTTGGTATCAGGGCAATGCTGGCCTCATAAACTGAGTTTGAAAGAGTTCTCTCCTCTACTATTTTTTGCAAGTGTTTGAGAAGTATTGGTATTAAGTCTTTGAATGTTTGGTAGAATTCACCAGTGAAGCTGTCTGGTCCTGGACTTTTGTTTGTTGGGAAGTCTTTTGATTAATTATTTAATCTACCAATAGAAAATGGTCTGTTCAGATTTTCTATTTCATCATGATTCAGTCTAGGTGGGTCGTATATGTTTCCAGGAATTTATCCAGTTCTTCATTGTCCAATTTGTTGGTATATAATTGTTCACAGTGGTTTTATGATCCTTTGTACTTCAGTGGCATCCGTAATATCTCTTCCATTTCTCATTTTATTGACTTCTGTTTTTCTTGGTGAGTCTACCTAGAGGACTGTCAATTTTGTTTCTTTTCAAAGAACCACCTCTTAGTTTCATTCATCTTTTCTATTGTCTTTTTAGTCTCCACTTCATTTATTTCTGCACTAATCTCTGTCATTTTCTTCCTTCTACTAACTATGGGCTTTGTTTTTCTTTTCTAGTTCTTTAAGGCATAAAGTTGTTTATTGGAAGCTTTTTTTGTTTCTTGAAATAGGCATTTATAGCTATAAGCTTCCCTCTTAAGACTGCTTTTGTTATATTCCACAATTTTTGGTATAGTTCCATTTTTGTTTATTTCAAGGTATTTTTAAATTTCTTCTTGACCCATTAATTTTTCAATAGCATGTTGTGTGGTCTCTGCATATCTTTGAATTTTCCAGTTTTGTTCATGTAATCAATTTTTGGTTTCATTCTACTGTGGTTGGAAAAGATGCTTAGTATGATTTCATGCCTCCTAATTTATTAAAACTTGTTTTGTGGCATAACATAAAATCTATCTTGGAAAACTACCATGTGAACTGAGAAGAATGTGTATTTTGTTGCTTTTGTATGGAATGTTCTCTATATATCTGTTTAGTCCATCTGGTCTAACATGTTATTTAAGGCTAAAATTTCCTTATTCATTTTCTGTCTGGATGATCCACCCCTCAATTTAAGTGGGGTAATAAAGTCTCCAACTATTTAATTAATAAAGTCCCCTGCTCTATGAATTAAAGTATAACCACACTAAAACAATGTTTTCTGATAGTCTTCATTATTTTTAAACTATGAAAGAATTTTTGGCTTCTACCAAAATTGATAGGATATGGTCATTAGGTCATTTGTAATAAACCATTGTGAGTTGCCTTTTCAGTATCCATCTATCTTTTCTTCTACCAAAAGAATTTTGAATTATATTTAAAATATTCCTTCATCACATCCTGTTTAGAAGTACTGATTCAACTCCCTGCTCCAGTAGGAAGCTCTGTCTACTTTAAGCTAATCTTATCTTTCCATTTTCCTGCCCACAGTGATTGTACAAGAACAGGAGTGTGTCATTCAGAATTAACTAGATTTGAAGAAACATTTCCTGTGGATTGAAATTTTCCCCCCTTCTTTATCAGGAGTATCAAAATGGATGTCTTTTTCTCTGCTGGCTCTAAATGTATAATTTACCCAGACATGGGCACTTTTGTAGCCAAATCTGGGGTCACAAGGAGAGAGTCAATTTGAAAATCAAGTCAAAACCAAAGAAGTAGAAAAAAGAATTGTGTTTTGGTCAGATCTTTGAGCCTTATACCAAGATATTTATTTTATTTCTTTAAACTAGATTCGGTCAGATTTTCTAAAGAATTCTGTTATTAGGGGCCTAATGGATAACAAATCTTCCACAACTTAGGTCTAAATTACATGGCATCAAGGTAGTTCCTACCTCGTAATAACTCAGCTTTTCCCTCCCACTTTCATTCTGTATCACTCTCGTCAACCTCATGACATTTCTTGAGGGGGCATCTCATAGGAGTATAAGAGCACACTATTGAATTGCGAAACTTATTTTCCATAACAATTCACAATATAAGTGTTTTTTATATGTTATCAAATACCTTGGGAATTTTAAAAAACACAACCCCCAAAAGTCAGTGCAGATTTGAGGCACCTATGTGCTCATTTGGTTAAGCATCTGACTGTTGGTTTCAGGTCAGATCATGACCTCACCGTTTGTAAGATTGAGCCCCATGTCAGCCCCTTCCTTGACAGCCTGAAGGCTGCTTGGGATTCTCTGTCTCTCCCTCACTCATGCTCCCTCTGTCTCAAAATAAATAAATAAACTTAAAAAAACTAGTTCAGATTCTCCTTCGATTACCTGGGTATCTTTCCATCCTAACTGGGGCTTTAGTAATGTGAAAGATGTAAAGCATCTCTTTAGGTGCTAGTACATGGATACCTGGGAATAAAAGTGCATGTAAGGTTGTTATACAAGAAAACAATTTAAGGGGATCCTGGACGGCTCAGTTGGTTAAGCATCCGACTTCAGCTCAGGTTATGATCTCATAGTTCATGAGCTCAAACCTTGCAGTGGGCTCTCTGCTGAAAGGTCAGAGCCTGGACTCTATTTCAGATTCTATGTTTCCCTCTCTCTCTGCCCTTCCCCTGCTCATGCTCTCTCTCTCAAAACTAAACATTAAAAAAATTTTTTTTAAAGAAAAAATGTAAGTTATATTTTTTAAATACCATGTATTTGTAACAGAAACCTTTTGGATCACCCCACAAAATCATTTTCCTTCATCTTTTAATTTTTTAAAACAAAAATTATCAAATAGCAGCTTTACTGATTTGTACAGCTTTAAGTTTGGGGGAAAACTATGACATCTCTCTCTACCTTAATAGGATACCAATTCTAACATTTGTATATCTCCTACCAGGATTTTGTCTAGTCACATATTTTATGTAATTATGTTCAAATTTCATATTCATTGCTCTGTTCTATATTTTCATTTAATGTTTAATATTGTAATTTTCCATGGCGATACCTAAATAATTATCATTTTCATGGCTTCTTAACATTTTATTAACTGAGTGACAAAAGGTATTTAACCACATTTCCCACTATCAGCTTTTAGAAGAAAAATGTGTTTATCTGATCATCAATTCTCTACAGAATATAATTTCACAGTTTAAAAAAATGTATGGATGGGGTGCCTGCGTGGCTCAGTTGGTTAAGCATCCGACTTCGGCTCAGGTCATGATCTCACAGTTTGTGAGTTTGAGCCCCACATCTGCCTCTGGGCTGACAGCTCAGCCTGGAGACTGTTTCAGATTCTGTGTCTCCCTCTCTCTCTGCTCCTCCCCTGCTTGTGCTCTGCCTCTCTCTCTTTCTCAAAAATAAATAAACATTAAAAAAATTTTTTTTAATGTATGGATGTAAGAAATTTTCTTTTCTTTAAAAGAGCACATACCTTTGGCATCTACTGAAGAATGAAAGCCAGTTAAACTCTAACACCAATGCACACTGTATCAGTTTATTCTGTACCCACTCCAGAAGGCCCATTCATCTATTTCCATTTAGAATGTCAATTTCACAGTCAAAGACTCAGGGACACTCTCAGGGCACCTGGGTGGCTCAGTGGGTTAAGCGTCCAACTTCAGCTCAGGTCATGATCTCACACTTCACGAGTCTGAGCCCCACATCAGGTTCTGTACTGGCAGCTCAGAGCCTGGAGCCCGTTTCAGATTCTCTGTCTCCCTCTCTCTCTGCCCTTCCCTCACTCACAATCTGTATCTCTCTGTCTCTCAAACATAAATGAACATTAAAAAAAAATTAAAAGAAAAAATGATCCAGGGACACTTTCTGCCTATCCTTTTTAAACTTACTATGAGGAAACGGTAGATTGCCCATCTCAGTGTCCAGCTGCTTGCTAAATACCTGGACTAAGCCCACAGATATATCTGGGTTCTGGCATTGGCTTTAACTTTTAAAATACTACAAATCTCATTCAGGGGCTTGAATTTATCAAATTTAAACTTTTGGAATTTCTTGACTTCTATTTCACTTCTCCAAAATACTTGTCATGAAGGCTTATCTCTCACAGACATTTTCCAATTTATTTTTTACAGGTCAAGCTTCTCTTTCCTAGCAATTCTCTACAAGAAATCACTTACTTTTGGAAGCATGGCCACCCTCAGAGGGAAAAAAAAAGCCAGAGATCTATTTAATAGTAAAGCTTCCTTATTGGTTTTAAAACCTCAAAGCACTAATATGAGAATAAAATTATTACAGCTAACATTTATTGAAGAGTTACTTATAACCAAGCACAAATCAAAGTGCTTTATATACTTTAAATTTAATCATCACAAAAGTCTTATGAGATAAGTACTATTATTAACATCCTTTTTTTGAAAGAACAAAATTGAGTTTTTAAGGTTTATGAATAACTTACTCAAGATCACATTATATATAAGTATTAATGTTGAGAACAGGATTGATGCTTAATTCCATTTAACTCAGAAATCAAAAAGGAAACCCAAGAATTAAATGCCAATCTCAGAGAAGATGAGAAAATGAAAGCTTTTGAATTATTTATTTATTATTATTATTTTAGAGACAGAGAGAGGGGAGGGGAAGAGAGAGAGAATGTTTCCCCCCCTTTTTTAAATTTAAATTTTAGTTAGCTAAATTGGTTTTTTTTAATGGAAACTCATATACTTTTTTTTAATGTTTACTTTTGACAGAGAGAGCACAAGCAGGGAGGAGCAGAGAGGGGGGGGACAGAGGATCCAAAGCAGGTTCTGTTCTGACAGCAGAGAGCCCTATGCGGGACTCAAATTCACAAACTGAACCATAAGATCATGACCTAAGCCAAAGTTGGAAGCTCAGCTGCCTGAGCCACCCAGGCACCCTGCAATACTGGTTTCAGGAATAGAATTCAGTGATTCATGATTCATCACTTACATACAACACCCAACACTGGAAAAAGTGCCCTCCTTAATACCGATCAGCCATCTAGCCCATCTCCCACCCACGTCCCTCCATCAACCCACAGTTTGTTCTCTACCATTGACAGTCTCTTGTGGTTTGGTTCCCTCTCTTCTGTTTTTCCTCCGTTTCCCATATGTTCATGTTTTGTTTCTTAAATTCCACATATGAGTGAAATCATATGGTATGAGAGAGAGAATCTTAAGCCGGCTCCACGCCCAGCACAGAGCCTGACACCGGGCATGATCCCCCGACCCTGGGATCATGACCTGAGCCAAAATTAAGAGTCAGACACTCAACTGACTGAGTCACCCAGGCACCCCAAGTGCTTTTCAATTATAGGAAAATAGACTGAAGAATACTTTTCTCAAACACATTTCTGTGACATACGGTATGTCTTCTTCCATTCCCCACTTGCCCATCCCTGATAGGAAAACCTACAAGGCTATCTTTCCTAGAGGACGCTTCAGAAAATTTGTCACAACAGTGGTCCAGGCAGCCAATCAGGTGGGGCAGGCTAAAGAAATGAATGCTACTGCCATCCTAGGAGACTGATACAGACCCACCAACTGGACTTTTCCAGCAAGGCAGCTGTGGTGTATATACCAAATAAAGATAGTGGGATAATATCATCTACTTCATAAAACTGTTGACATGATTAAATGAACAAAAACAAAGTTCCAGATAACATTACCTGGATAAATGTTTGCTCCACAAAATAACATTATTATGACCCAGACACTTTTCTACACTCTTGTACACAACCGACAAAAACCACCTCACCACCACCATGTTTCACAAAGCTAAAGGTAAACAAGGAGCATTCTCCAAGCTCATTCAGTCATTTCTTCAGCCATTCATTCATGTATTTATTCATCCAATGTTTTCAACACACCCTCTGATTATCCGCCATATGTCTAAAACTGATCTTTGAAGTGAAGAATATAAAAAAAGCAACCCCACCTTCAAAGAACATTTTTACTTAATCAGGGACAACAGAAATAAATACCACTAACTTTGATAAGTTTGTGAGGCATTATATTATAGGTAAATACAAACAGCTATATAAGTATAAGCAATAGGGAGCCTTCTTAAAGAAATGAACTTTAACCTAAAATGTAAATGTATAATGTATTTCTATTTTAAGTCTTGGCAGGTCTGAATAATATTTTTTTTATTTTTTATTTTTTTAATGTTTATTTATTTTTGAGAGGGAGAAAGACAGAGTGTGAGAAGGGGAGGGGCAGAGAGAGAGGGAGACACAGAATAGGAAGCATGCTCCAGGCTCTGAGCTGTCAGCACAGAGCCGGACACGGGGTGTGAGATCATGACCTGAGCCGAGGTTGGAAGCTTAACCGACGGAGCTACCCTGGTACCCCTGAATATTACTTTAAAGGGTGGTATCCTTTCTCATTTTTAACAGAAATTTTATTTCACTTAATTATTTTTGCTTACATTTTATTACATGCATACTATACACTATACTTAAATGTATGCACAATATCTCTTAAGCATACTTGGTGAGTAACTCAGGGGAATACAACTATCACCTGCCCAACCTTATATTCTCTGAGGGGACATTATAATTCAGAGGTGGTCCTGGGAATGCCTCACAGGTTTAATTTAATTAGTACAGTTCTGACCTTTTAATAGTATTAACATATAAACTTTTGTCCCTATAGTCTGGCCTGTTCATTATGTTTTCTGCCCGAAGCAGAGAACGCATTGATTTCCAATTACCAGTTTATAAAACTGCCAAGTCATCTCTGTCAAATGACTGTTTTCATCCAAGTAGCTTAAAAATTATACAAGTCAACTCAAGTAACAGAAGCATTAATTAAAATTTTGCAGATTATAAGGAAGGACCCAAGAGATAGATGTGAAAGCACCGCTCATGATTGCAAAAGAGAAGATGAAAACAAGGTTACCGGTGAGACGTGGCTCTAAAATGATCTGTGACTGTAAATAACTGCCATATTTTGGCATTATTTCTACAGATTAGAAATTTCAGATTTCATTATGAATAAACAACCCCATAAATTTGAATAAGCTACTAATACATATATACATATACATATACATAGTTGCTAGGAGCTCTATACACATACATATACACACATATATGTGTATCTATTATATATAGATACACATATATGCATATACACATATATGTGTATATATTACATATACATCTACACATACACACACACACATATATATATATATATATATATATATATATATATGATTATTTTAGGAAGAGTATCATACTTCTACTGAATAAATGACCTATATCTCAGAAATTCTAGAGGACTTGTGTGAGAATTAAGGAATTTTATATATTAATATACATAAATATATATAATATAATACAACTATAAACATAATATAATATAAATATATATTAATATATTTAACTCTGTGTATATCAGTTAGAATTAGAATCACCTAACAGTAGCAGAGACTAAAATCATACTGGTTCAGGCAAGAGAGATTTTATTGCTTAAGAAGCTGGAGGAAAGTGGAAGATCTGGTCCATGGAGCCTTTAGGAATCAAGGTCCCTTTCAGCTCTTTGCTTTATCACCTATAGGGTGTAGTCCTCATCTTCATGGTTCACAAGTGACGTTAGAACTCCAGGAATCAGATTCATGTTTCGGACAGCAGGAATAAAGAGGGGTTAAAAAAATGGAGAAAAAGGCTATGACACATTCACAGAAGTCACCACATGTTTACATGTAGTCACAGAGTCATTTGTGGGTGCCACAAAGACAGAAAAATGTTCTTTTGATTCTGGCCTTTGCTTCTGCTAAAACATGGGATCCTGTGACTTGGGGACAGGGAGAGAATGGACAACTGAAGGTCTCCTGCTAGTTTCTGACACTCTATTTGATTGTTGGGCTATTTTAAAATACTTGGGTAGTATCAAAATAACTGAAGACTCGTTTTTTATAGACAGCAAACTAAGAAGACAATACTGTGAAATGGCCAAACTGAGAAATAATAAAATGAAGAATTAAAATGAACCTTCCTGAGGCTGAAGTTAGGAGGGAGAGTAGAGGGGAGAAAATAGTCTGTCCTCAGGGCATGAATAGGAAGGAAAAGGAAGGAATATACAGATCATTAACATCAGGGAAAACAATCAGATACAGAATAAAAATCAAACCCAATTAGAAAAGGAAGCATGGAACAGAGAATGTGTGACCAAGATTCTTAGTGCTCTAGAAATTATCCAAATAGAGACTGGCTAAGTTAAAACTTAATTTTTAAGTCAAACTAATATTTAAAAAAACAAAAACAAAAACAAAAACGCATTTTTTGCAGTTTGGTAAATTTAAAATGAGTACAGTTGCTAGGAGCCCTAAAAGGGATCTGAACCCTCACCCCTTTTTTTTAGTGATAAAATCCATCCCTTATAGGATTTCAAAACCTCATGTGGAAAGAAACATTTTCATGTAAAAATGTTAAAAATTCTATCATAAATAAGTAAATGATGGAAGACAGTGACATAATGAGTAACTGTGAAATGTTTGCAGAACTAGAATTGTAGGAAAATAAGGATGCCGACAGGCAACACAGGGACTTAAGCTGGGGAATAAGAGGCGGGAATCCAGCAAGAGCAGCCATCGAGCAACCTTTAATTGGTGTAAGATATAAAAGATTCATTGGTACAGGAAACACCGCATAGCGTCCAATCCACCCTAGACTTCTATTCTTGCTGTGTTCATTTCTCAAATCCTTTCCCAATTAGATTGAGAAGAAAGAAACCATCACTGGGTAGTAGCTGGTCGTCATGTATCACTGGTTAGCCCTAAGTCACATTTGTAAACAGATTTCAAACCCCACAAGTCTTAGTATAAAAAAATTTGATGTTATAGCAAAATTCAGACCAAACACTCGAGATCAGTAATATCAAATAAGCTGTGGATGTGTAAGATTCCCTATAGAAAAAATAATTCCAAACTATAAAATAAAACCAATTCCCAGGACCGGGGAGCCCAACAAGGCATCCACTTCCAGTCCCCTGAGTGGCAGGGGTCGCTCACAAAAAAGATTATTTTAAAAGCGTAAAACTATTTTAGTGATTCACAAAGCCTGACAACTACAAAAAAGAAAACAGAAATTTACCTTCAAAAATACCAGACAAGTTGAAAAATAAGCTTATGTGCTTGTTTTTAAACATATCATCAATTTAATAGGATTAACTGATTATCTTGTGATAATACCAAATCTTAGTATTCAGATTTATGTGCTATTGATTAATTAAAAGTGAGAAAATAAACTATTATTCAACAGGGACTATGTTGCCAAACCTTTCCCCCAAATTAAATTTCTTAAGTTAAAAGAACAAAAGCAGTTAAAGAATTCCTTTAAAGGTAATAAAATTGGGCACCTGGGTGGCTCAGTTGGTTAAGCGTCTGACTTTGGCTCAGGTCATGATCTCGCAGTTTGTAAACTCGAGCCCCATTTCGGGTGAGCTCAGCTTCTCTCTCTTTCTCTTTTCTCTCTCTCTCTCTCTCTCTCTCTCTCTCTCTCTCTCTCTCTCTGCCCCAGGTGGGATTCTCTCTCTCCTTCCCTCTCTCCCTCTGTCCCTCGCTTGCTTGCAGCCTCTCTCTCTCAAAAAAGTAAATAAATAAATAAAAGAGATAAAATTGCCTGAGAAACATTGAGTCAATGTTGAGAAATGATAGAATGTTACATCTGTGTAGAGTATCATTGCAGCTGAGTAGTACTTCTCCGTATTTATGTTCTTTTTCTGGATAGCTGAAAAGACATCTGTCTACTTTTAATGATTGATATTTTAATGCACATATAATAAAAAATTTATCCTCCATGATTTTTCGAAGTAAAAGTTAAGAAAGTGATCAAAAACAATCTTTCTTCTCTTATCATCTCAATCTGTCCTGCGATCTCTAATAGTACCCTAAAATTAAGATGTTGCTGAGCTTTTAAAAACAAGATTTACCTTTCCATAATTATTTTAAAACTTAGCCACAGAACTAAGGCTGGTAATAACTAAGACAAGCTGGTAATAACATACTGGTAATAACATATCATCTGATTTTTTGACCTACCTGTCAAAAGAAGCATAAGGCTTATTCCATCAAAAAAATTAAAAATCAATGTTGGTTGGAACATTTCTGTCATCTAGCATAACTTTGATTCTGAAATCAAGTTTTTACTATTTTATAGGGAATTACAGAGAAAAACCAAAGGGACTAGATTAGCAATAAGTAATGCCAGACTAGTTTCAGAGAAGACCCTGGCTTCTATAAGTAGGCCACTTGGAGAATCCCAAAGCAGGAGGCATATGGCTGCAGAATTGTGCAACACAATCAAGTGAGCATAGGAAGAAAATATTAGAAAATATTTGTATAAAATATTCTTTAAAAGAGGCGCACCTGTGTGGCTCAGTTGGTCAAGCATCTGACTTCGGCTTAGGTCACAATCTTGAGGTCAGTGAGTTAAAGCCTCACATCAGGCTCTGTGGTGACAGCTCAGAGACTGAAGCCTGCTTCAGATTCTGTCTCCCTCTCTCTCTGCCCCTCCCCCACTCACGCTCTGTCTCTCTCTCTCAAAAATAAACATTAAAAGTTTAAAAATACATGTGTAGTTTAAAAGAAATGAAGTTTTATTATGAATTGACAATATTGTAGGTATCAAATATGCATGTATTGTGAGCAGAAATTTACGATATTTTTGATAGAGACATACAATCAAAAAATTTGGAGACCGGGGCGCCTGGGTGGCTCAGTCGGTTAAGCGTCCGACTTCGGCTCAGGTCATGATCTCTCAGTCCGTGAGTTCGAGCCCCACGTCGGGCTCTGTGCTGACAGCTCAGAGCCTGGAGCCTGTTTGGGATTCTGTGTCTCCCTCTCTCTGACCCTCCCCTGTTCATGCTCTGTCTCTTTCTGTCTCAAAAATAAACGTTAAAAAAAAATTTAAAAAAAAAATTTGGAGAGCAGGGTGCCTGCGTGGCTCCATTCATTAAGCATTTGACTTGAGTTCAGGTCATGATCTCACAGTTCTTGAGCCCACGTCAGGCTCTCTGCTGTCAGTGAAGAGCCCACTTCAGATCTTCTGTACCCCTCTTTCTCTGCTCCTCCCCCACTAGCGTGCACGTGCACTGTCTCTCTCTCTCAAAAACAAATAAACATTAAAAAAAATTTTTTTTAATTTAGAGACCACCAAATGAGATGGCTGGAGGGCCTTTCCCAATCCACAGTTTTATAACTTATCATTTTAAGATTGTCCCTTAACTTCTCTGATGGAAAGAAACTAAGTAACATGAATAGAGTGTGGTGTTGCAAGGATTAGATAAGGGAATGATTACAGGCTGCCCAGCATAACGCAGTCAGGAGTAGAGATACACTGGAAAGCACTCACCTCACCCCAGGGGAAAGAGCTACTTCTCAGCTAGCGATGGTTGCTGCTATGTATATTCACAGTATGTAAGAGAATCCAGAAAGTTAACACTGATGTGAACCTTGATGAGTTTTAAAAGACAAAACAACAAAACAAAGCATTATGGTCATGACACAACTCCAGGCTGCTATTTTGCGCTGGGACAGTGGTCAGGAGCATGAACTGGGGATTCAGGGAGAGAGAACTAAATGCTCAGCAGACAGCTCTATCACCAATTGTTCCTTTGACGCAGTTCTTTCAGTTCCTAATCAGGCTATACGTGCTTCTCTTCTGTAAAGTGGGAACAGCAGTAGAGCCTGCCTCACTGAGTTGCTACACGGGTTAAATGGGGAAATGCGTGAAAGCTACTTTAGCATCATGCTTACTGCGTAGCAAATACTCTGTAAATTTCAGTTACTGTAATAGCAACTGATTTTCTGTTATGTGCTGAGCACTTTCAGTTATAACACCTGATTTAAATCTTTTCACAAACCTGTAAGAACCATCTAATCTGTTGGTTAGTCTAAGGAGACTCAGAGTGAAATGAAAGATGCCCAAGGTCACAACTAGGCCACTGAGCAGCTTGCTGGGATTCCCACCCTGACCATGTTTCCTAGCCCCCGGTTTCCAGCTCTGCACATCCACCTATTCTGATCAGACACAGAGGCTCATCTGCAGAGTTGGCATCTTCTGTCCTGGACAAACATTTGAGTAGTTCCAGACCAGGATTTCTTAGCTCTATTAAGAAAATAAAACCAAACCGATGTGTCTTTCTCTGATGGCTTATGATCTGAAAATCCCACATAATAATGAAAATAACTATTGTTTTCAAAACTTTGTGTTACACTCAGCTTGAAACCTTTACTAACTCATGAAAGAAAATTAAAACAACAAGGATTCTGCAAAGAAGTAAACAGACCAGGGGCACCTGGGTGGCTCAGTCACTTAAGCAACTGACTCTTGGTTTTGGCTCAGATCATGATCTCGAAGTGCATGAGAGAGAGAGAATTACGTATCAGGCTCTGCACTGACAGTGGAGAGCCTGCTTGGGAATTCTCTCTCTCTTTTCTCTCTCTGCCCCCCCCCCCCCAACATGCTCTGTCTCTATCTCAAGTAAACTTTAAGAAAAACAACAACAAAAAAGGCAACAGACCATGTGACAAAATTATCAATTTTACCAAATTATTTAAAAACTCCACCATCCTTTTACTACAAACAATCTGCTTTTTTTACCTGGGAATGTTACAATTCCCTGTTTAGCCTTATTTCAGATGATTTTGGTATCTCCTAAAGGGGAAAATAAATTTACTTTTTAACTATGAGGATTGTCATTTATTATTTATGTAACAGACATACAGTTTAAAATTTATTGGAAAAGTGTAATTTTTTTAAGTTTATTTATTTATTTTGAGAGTGCAGCAGGGAGTGGGCAGAGAGGCAGGGAGAGAATCCCCAGCAAAGGCTTGTTCTCATGAACCATGAGATCATGACCTGAGCTGAAATCAAGTGTGGGATGCTTAACCAACTGAGTCACCCAGACAACCCAAAAGTATAAAAAGTTCTTCAGGTTACCAGCTATTCATCATGTTAGAAGCAATTCCTTGCAACATCATATCTTTAGTCTTCTTTAGAAATGAAGATAAAGCAAGGCTATTCTCTCAATGGGATTCAGTCTGGAGCTCCCAACATTCAATTTTCTGTTGCATTCCCTATTCCAGGGTTCACAAATTATAGCCTATGGGTTAAATTTGGCCTTCTACCTGTTTTTGTGAATAAAACTTCATTGGAAACAACAATAATGCTCATTCATTTATATATTATCTATGGCTCCTTCTGCATTATAATGGCAGAACTGAGTAGCTGTGACTGAGACCACATAGCCCACACAGCCAAAAATATTTACCACCTGGCCCGTTACAGAAAGAGGGTAGACTTCAGTCTGAGGTGTTCAAACCTTGTAGCTTCCAAAGAAAGTTCTGGCCTTTGACTGGCCCTGGGAAGATAGCCTCTATGCCTTTGGAATACCCTTTCTGGTAACAGTGTCTTTGTTTATTTGAGACCTTGGGCCATGCGAGACAGTTCATGCTAAAACTGTAATTTATTGGAGGGGGGGCAGGTACGCCTGGGTGGCTCTGTTGGTTAAGCATCTGACTTCAGCTCAGGTCATGATCTCATGGTTCATGAGTTCAAGCCCCACATCTGAGCCTGCCTGGGACTCTCTCTCTCCCTCTCTCTCTCTCTCTCTCTGCTCTTCCATTTGCCCTCTCTCTGTCTCTTGCTAAAAATAAATAAATAAACTTTAAAAAATGTTTTAAAAATGTGCAATTTATGGTGGGGTCCTTAGGTCACAATGGTCAGTTTATGACCTCTGGAGAACCTGGAAGACCAATCTCAATAAAAACTCTGAATACCAAGGCTTGAGTAAGTTTCAATAGTTAGCAAGAACTAACCTACATTGTCATACATTGTTGCTACAGGAATTAAGCACTGTCCATACAACTCCATTAACAGAGGACAATGGAAGCTTGAGCCTGGTTTCTCTTGGAGCCTCTGCACATTTTACCTTTGCAGGTTTTAATAGGCATTCTTTCACTTTAATAAACTGTAACTATGAATACAATAGCTTTTCTCAGTTGTGTGAGTTGTTCTAGTAAATCATTAGAGCTGGGAGTGATCTTCAGGACCCATGAACTTTGTGGCTCTTTACAGGAAAAGTATGCCAATTCCAAAATGTCAAATGGAGAAAAAATTATTGTACTCGAGTTAATAAAATATATCAAGTTTTTACAGAATTCATATTATTTATTGTTTTTAACTTATTAGCAAGCTTTCAAAAAAATTTTTTTGGTGTTTTTACAAATTTGAATCCCTGAAACAAGACCATTTCATCAGGAACCAGCAACAAGCCAATCTATTTTCCTTAACCCACACAAAGTCTCACTTACATTTTCAACATATAATATTGAGAAAAATCATAAGAATGAGCAGTAATGTGCATCCTAAAATGTATATGCAGGGGCGCCTGGGTGGCTCAGTTGGTTGAGCATCCAACTTCAGCTCAGGTCATGATCTCAGAGTTCATGGGTTCGAGCCCCACATCGGGCTCTGTGCTGACAGCTCAGGGCCTGGAGTCTGCTTCAGATTTTGTGTCTCCCTCACTCTCCACCCCTTCCCTGCTTGCGTGCTGTCTCTCTGTCTCTCAAAAATAAATAAACATTAAATAAATAAACAAACAAATAAATAAATAAATAATAAAATGTAGATGCATTTTCTATAGTGGCAGTGGCTGCTAAGATTTAAGCTTATCAAAAACAGGATGAAGTGAACCTGTCCTTTGAGTGGTCTTTGTTCTCTTTTATTTAACTCATATAAAAGTCAAGACAGAGTATTGAAAGCTACATACACATATTGCACTTTCTTGTCTTCAAGTAATATAATGTTCCAATGATACATTTATAAAAGGAAAAAACAAACTCAGACCTAGCTAAGAAAAGACTTTATTCAAAAGTATCATTTCAGTGGGGGGAGGGAGACAATTGCAATAGGGAGAAAGTTCTGATGTGCAAGCTTCTCCAAAGGTAAACAGAAAGGGAGGAGTAGATTATGCTAGAAAGAGCCAGGAGTGGGGTATTAGGCACAATTTTCCAGAGGAAACAGAAAGAGTAGGATGTATATAGTTATACTAGAGCAAATTGGAGAAGCACAAAAGGCAGTGGGGTCATTCAGTCAGAGTCGGAAGGCCTGAGAGTCAAGGGGCCCAGGTGTAAGCCCTGGTCTGAGTTCAAAGTGCCATAAACAGGAGCACCTGTGTTCAAGGGCAGAGCATGGATGTCTGAGCTCAAACAAAGAGTCAAAGTCATCCTTGCTCTGCCTTTTTGTTCTATTCAGGCCCTCAGGGATCAGATGATGCCCACATGCACTCGTGAGCTCAGACTTCCTCATTCAGTCTCCTGATTCAAACACTAATCTCTTCCAGGGACGCTGTCCCAGAAACATCCAGAAACAGTGTTTTACCAGCTCTCTGGGCATCCATCCCCTAGCCTTGTCAAGTGGACACATACAAGTAACTATCACATGTGACAAAGCAGGATGAATGCGGGTAGCACGATCTGACTACAGGTAAGACACTGTTGTACGTCCTAGTCAGCCAATTCTCAGGAAAGGCTGTATGTTGGCTCAAGCTGAAAGTGGGTCAAAGTTCAGGGGCCCAGGGGAAGGAGGGACATATAAAGTCTGATTCACAAATATTTTGCTCTAAGTGACCTTTGGGGCAAAACAAATTAGCTAATCACATGTCTGGCCTTGTCACGGGCATTCATGGGTCTTAAGTCATACGGGGTAGGATGTTTCTTTGTGGTAAGTCATTTTACAGACATAAAGATGGATATTTCTTGATCCTCACTGTATTCCAAGATTATGGAGCTCAGTCAAATGCAGCATTGTCAGATCACACAATTAACAACAACAGCAACAAAATCATTTAGGTCAAGTGGGGCTGCATGACATCGGCAATATCGCGAGTGAATGTAATGGGACAACTGAATTCATTTGGGGGGAAAGGCCAGATATAGAAAAATGGTGCTAGGGGCGCCTGGGTGGCTCAGTCGGTTAAGCGTCGGACTTCGGTCAGGTCATGATCTCATGGCTTGTGAGTTCGAGCTCCGCGTCGGGCTCTGTGCTGACAGCTCGGAACCTGGAGCCTACTTCAGATTCTGTGTCTCCCTTTCTCTCTCTGACCCTCCCCCATTCATGCTGTCTCTCTCTGTCTCAAAAATAAATACAAACATTAAAAAAAGAAAGAAAAATGGTGCTAATAATGTTTTAGCCTAAAGAAATTGTAAGGGTTAAATTGTACTGTAGGGCTAACGCTTAGCTTGAAAGATAACAACTTTGTTCTGACACTGAAGGTCAAAAGATAACAACCTTGCTTTTACTCTTGTAAATCATACTTCACACTCTTGTGAATCAGGCTTTACCAATGAAGGAAACAAAAGCTCAAAAAAGAGCGTCAGAGACAAGGTCAAGGAGATCCACTGGTTGCAACTTAGCAGCAGAAAGTCTAAAATAATCACCTCATTCAATAACTGTTTCTGACTCATCTGGCAACTGTTTCTAACTCATCTGGGAACTGTTTCTCTGTTCTGTTCCCAGATAATGATAAAACGATGTGATCGGCTTTAAAAACTCTGTACCCCGGCTGTTGGAGGCCACACTCTTGACAAGAGTGTTGGTCCCGATCGGTCAGCCACACTCTTGTCAAGAGTGTTGGTCCCGATCGGTCGGCCTTGCCTCTCATTGTAATAAACTTTGTTGCAACTGCCACTGGTGCCCGTAGCATTCTGTTTCAGGAGTCGTGTGTATGCAACAGAATAACTTCAAAGACATTTTAGTATTAAGGCATTTCAGGAGTAGAAATGTTCTGTTAAAATAAGGAGAAAATAAGCTTTATGTTTTACTGATGCAGCAAGAAAACCTGAGCTTCTAGTGTATAATCACATGGAAAGGGTGGCAACAGAAAGGAAAGGGAGCCATTGCTGAGTACCCCCCACTTAGTTCAGGGGATCAGCTTAGAACAAGAAACTGCTACACTTTACATCTTTTTCTTACATTTCTTTTTTTTTTTTTAATTTTTTTTTTTTTTTTTTTTACATTTATTTATTTTTGAGACAGAGAGAGACAGAGCATGAACGGGGGAAGGTCAGAGAGAGGGAGACACAGAATCTGAAACAGGCTCCAGGCTCTGAGCTGTCAGCACAGAGCCCGACGCGGGGCTCGAACTCACGGACCGCGAGATCATGACCTGAGCCGAAGTCGGCCGCTTAACCGACTGAGCCACCCAGGCGCCCCTTCTTACATTTCTTTATATGTGCAAATCAAAGGATATAGTAAGGTGAATTGTAGTAATGCCAGTAGTGAGTAAATCTTTAGATTGGAGAAAATCATATATCATATTTCTACCTAATTTTCATTTACATGAAAAATAAAGATCAGTGAGTATGTGCTCTGAGCCAGGCACTAGTCTAGGGGGTCATGTTCTTGTGAAGAAAGACAAAGCTCTTTGTCTTCCAGGGGAGAAGAAAGAAAGAAAAACAAAGAAGTCAATAAAGAATCGTATTATTACAGTTATTCGTAGTTACAGATCATTGAATTGTGTTCCCCCAAAATTCATAGGAGTCATATAGGAATCCTAACCCCCAGTACCTCAGAGTGTGACTGTATTTGGAGATAGGGTCTTTAAGAGGTAATTAAGTTAAAATGAGGTCATTAGGGTAGGTCCTAATCCAGTAGGACCGGTATCTTTATAAGAGGAAAGCTGAACAGGAATGGATTCTATCTCACTACGTGAGACACATTGAGAAGATGGAGATGGCCATCTACCGGTCAAGGAAAGAAGCCTCAGAAGAAACGATCCCGGAATTCTTAACCCCCAGAACTGTGAGAAAATAAACTTCTGTAGTTTAAGCCACTGAGTCTGTGTGGTATTTTGTTAGGGCAGTGCTAGCAAAGAGTCATGATAAATGTCATGTGGAAAGAAAACCATGATGCAATAAAACATGATTGATGGAAAGAAGTTTGGCGGGGAAGTGGCATGGCTTGGTTTGAAAAGTCAGAGGAGGCCTTTGTAAAGAGATGACATTGCAAAATGAAGAAATCATACCAAATGCAGTGCAGTCATGTTGCTGGGAAAGAAGACTGATCGTAGAGCCCCAAAGGACACAGATGAGGCCAACATGGCCCAAGGAGGTGAGAGAGAGTGGTCTGAGATGACCTTGGAGAGGTCATACTTAAATTTGGTTCCTTGATACTGGGAAGGAACTGGGAATCTCTCAAACAGCAGGAGGATCAGCCAAGGCCTACAGATCATAGTTCCACTTCATTCACACTTTTGGAATCCATACAAATAAATAGGGGCTGCCAAAGCTAGGAACCAGGCAAAAACTGAACAGAGAGCCGAGGACCTATGCTTTACTTTCAGAGTGTAAATGCTCATAAAAAACACAATGAGACTTGGACAGGCTTCATCACCCAAAGAGTGTATTCTATAGTCTATCTCAGGTTGATTACCTTTGAAACATACAGAAAATAGAGTGCTATATGGAAAAAACAAAGAATAAAAATTGATTCAGGGAAGTATAGGAACAGAGTCATATAAACACTACATTAGGTAATTCGTGCCCAAAGGCATGTTTCCAAAATTGTGTTTATGATCTCAAATAACCTAAGGGAACTAATGGTTAATAGAAGAAGAAAAAGAAAACTCTCACATAAAAATGCCTTCCTATCACCTCAATTCCCACATAGACAGGACTAAACAGACTTTGAAAACCCAGCCCAACTGCATGTCTAGGAAAATGTTCACTTAAAAAAAATTATTTCTCAGGGCAGGCATCTCAAACCCTTTAGGATTATGAGAAGAAATGAAATTTATACTGAAATTATATATAAACTGTGTCAAGGATGGAAAATACATGACAGATTTCTCTTTTCTCCAATTTGTCTCTGAGACTTGTGATGAATATCGCCAATCATGTCTGACCCTCTCATAGCCTACTTCAGGCACCCGAATGGGAATAATGCGATGGGGATTGTAAAATGGGGGGCTATTGTTTGCACTATTTGAATATTTTTCTCTTTGGCATCTGTAGCTGTGTGACATGAGTAGAGTCAGCCTAAGGCCTCTGTCCTAAATGGGGATGAACAGAGGGTTAACAACTTGTTATAGCAAGAACCTAAAGAGAAAAAAAAGATAATCCACTTCTCTCTGCTCTAAGACAATAGTGTTGTTATAGGAAAAACAAATGCTCTGAATTGCTTAATCTGTCATTTTGGAATTGGGATGCAGGCTTGGTGGCCTTGATACAGATTTATTGTATAATGTTGGCCAAATAGCAAGCAGAAGATAGTAAGATTTCAGTTCTCATAGAAGCAGATACTCAGACACATGCCTGCTATCCTTCCTCATGGCCAAAATCAAAGAAAGGGGAGTTAAAAAGTTTGAAAAAATGAGGATTCTGAAGTCGATTGTCATATAAACTACACCCAAGCAAATCTAGAAACAGCCATATCAGAATAAGATAAGCAATGAGGCAAAGACTGAGCCTCCTTCAGTACCCATGTGGCATGGTATACATAAACTTACAGATGTCATATGGCCCATGGGCACACAGGAGATAGCTGAGTTGACACTCTCTGGGCCTGCCCCTGGCAGTCTCCTGCAGCAAAACAGAGGGACATCCCAAGGCAAAAACTAAGAGTCTAACAGACCAGGTTAGGGAGTTTATCCTGCCACAGGCAGCCAAGGTTAGCTGCGAAAAATGTGGGAATTGCCTTGACACAACATAGAAATAGACTAGCTGTGGGGCGCCTGGGTAGCTCAGGTGGTTGAGCTTCCGACTCTTGGTTCCAGCTCAGGTCATGATCTCACCGTTTGTGAGTTTGAGCCCTGCGTCAGGCTCTGTGGTGCTGGTGAGGAGCCTGCTTGAGATTCTCTGTCTCCCCCTCTCTCCCTGCTCCACCCCTGTTCACTCTAGCTCTCTCTTCCAAAATAGATAAACTTAAAAAAATTTCTTTTTAATTTCCTTAAAAAGAAAGAGGCCAGCTATTATTAGTTAGGCAGTTATCCACACCAGTTATATTCAGCAGATACCAGCAAGAGGACACATGTCATTCCCTTTCCCTTATGACCAAATGGCAGCTTGAAAAGAAATGTGGAAGAGGGTAGAGTTCTAAGACTGAGCATTTATCTAGAAGGTTCTTTCATTATTACATTAGATTAAATTACCAGTTGTCAGTCAAATCTCTGGCTGCCATCCCCATTTACAGCAAGATATTTATGATGAAAATACAAATGATTAATTTTTTTATTATTTAAAAAGAGGCTGTATTTTCTTTGCCCCTGTCAATATAAATAAATATGTGAATCCACTAAACAATAAGCTGGAGATCTCCAAGTTTGTGGGCCAAGTCTTTTTCTTGGATGGTGCTAACATGAGTGTCAAAAATGTGTATCTTGGGGCACCTGGATGATTCAGTCCATTAAGTGTCCAACTTTAGGCCAGGTCATGATCTCACAGTTTGTGAGATCCTGAGTTCGAGCTCCACATTGGGCTCTCCACTGTCAGAGCAGAGCTCCCTTCTGATCCTCTGTCGCCCTCTCTCTCTGCTCCCCACCGTTCGCATGAGTGCTCTCTCTCTTTCTCTCTCTCTCTCTCAAAAATAAATATTTAAAATAAATGTGTCTCTAGAACTTTTTTTTTCTGTGTATATTTACCTGGCTCATCTCCAAAACCACTTCACATTGACACATCCTATCTGTAAAAGGTTACTTCAGACAGATTATATCAGGTCTAGCATCTCGGAAGACAAGAACTTTTTTTTCAGGTATTGTTTTCCTAATGTCCAGGGTGTTGATTAAATTTTAACTCTCAAAGACTAATCCACTTCCTTGATCTCAAAGTTCTTCAGATGGGGTAGGAAGTGCGAAGGATACTGCCAAATCTACAATAAAATTTATCACATTAAGTTAGCTTTCAGTCAAATTAGACTTATTCACAGAAGTATCACACAAATAGCACTTTTGATCATAAACATAAAGATATACAGAGACTGGCCATGGGTTCATCAAAGCGCTGTAAACAACCTTTTATCTTCCCCTATGATTCTGAATTTATAAAGCTCCTATTACTCTCTCTCCTGCTCAATCTTGGTATCCCTCCCTCCCTTTTTCCTGCCTTCACAGACACACATAGTTTCTCATTATTTTTGTAACTGGATTCTCTGTTTTTATGTTGTAGACATCTGAATCCTCCCATGGGTAGACAGGATTCACTTTGACTTCCACTTTTATCTCTGGTTTCAAAAGAAGTTCTTCATGATGAGAAAAGACAACCACATGTACTTTTATGTAAAGCCATGCATTCCTAAATTCTGCAAACAGCATAATTTAGTATTATGAAAGTGTATGCTCTGTTCAGATATTTATTGTTTCTCTGAGAAATGCCATTCTTATACAGCAGTTCACATTAGTATTCCTAGTGGGCTAGGAATAGACCTTCTAAAAGGTAAGAACAAAAACTAAGTATTTCTTCATTTCTTCAAAGTAACGGCAGTTTTTGAAGTTATACTGTAAATGCTTGAATGGATAAGGAAACTAAAACTGAGAGGCAACAAACACAGGAGTGCCTGTGAAAGGTTTGCTTAGTATAGTCTCCATTTTAGAGAGGGTACCATAATTTCATTTATCATTGCACGCGCAGAGCTCATACATGCATATTTAACTATTATTAGTTTATTTATCAAGTTAATCACAAAAACATCAGATTTGTTAGTTTTATTGACAAATAATGAAAAAGAAACTTTATCGAGCAGCGTGCAAGAATGAATCACTTAAACCAAGTAGTATGCAATGTCCTGGTCATTCAATCTCACGAAGCAGAAAGCCCAATAGACCAAGGTCCTTGGTTGTAGCTCCATTTCTTCAGGTAACTTTGTTATCTTTGTCATAGACCACGTAACTGGTCAGCAATTTTCTCATCTGTCAAGAGGGCAACGTTGAGTCTGCAAGTCCCTTTCCAAGTCTGTAAACTTGTGGCTCGCTATGTCAGACTAATGAATAACATGAAAAGGTATCTAAACAGGATTAGAGTTGGTTACAATGCAAAAGAAAAAGACAGCCTTCTTTTCTCATTTGGATTCTAAAATTGAAGCTATGTATTAAAAAAAAAAAAATGTTTGATTGTGTATGGGACCTGCATGGTGGCTGACTCTCCCCCTCTCTCTCTCTCTCTCTCTCTGTCAAATTAGACTTATTCACATACACACCCATTTATACCCATGTCCTAATCCTTAGAACCTCTGACTGTTACCTTAGTTTAAAAAAGGGTCTTTGCAGATGTGATTCAGTTAAAGATCTTGAGAGGAGGAGTTTATCCTGGAGGACCCAGCTGGGCTTTAGATCAGTCACAGAAACAAAGCGAGGCAGAGAGAGTTTGGAAAAGATAAACGGAGAAGACACAGAAAATGGGAGGAGGCAACAAGAAGAACACAGAGCCTTGAGTGATGTGTTCTCAAGACAAAGAAGGCAAGCAAGATGCGAGAACTAAGGAAGGTTTTCTCCAACGGAGCATCAAAGGGAGTGTGGCTCTGCCCACACTGGCCTCCAGCACTGTCAGCCACCAAGTTTCTGGTAATTTGTTACAGCAGCCTTGGAAAACTACTATAGGTAGGTTTGCTGAGAATTATTTATTGGCAGGATAGCGGTGACCTTCTCCTTGCTTGACCTTCCACATCCCTTGGAGCAAGGTCCTCCTACTCAGGGAGCTGAGCTGGGACCCAAGCAGCTGCTAGTGCATTTTGTGGTCCACACTCATATTTCTACCTAGACTTAATTATTTCTGAACCCTCCTTGTTTGGTGTCTGGTTTTATCCAAAATAGCAGCGGTTACTTAATATTTTCAAGGGCTTATCATTCAGTGATGTTTGAAGAGGCAAAAGGGGAACATTCCCCAGCTTTCAGAGAAAACTTTAAAAAAATTAGCTTCAAGTTGTCATACGTAATAATTCATACTACACAAATTGAGGAGAACCAAAAAGCAGTATTTCTCAGGTTTCTTATCGAAAATTTCTGATTGCTACCTCTGTAGGCTGCCTACCCCTAACTCTCTTAACCTCATAACTCGCAGACATGCTTTTATCTTTCATTTCCTAACCCTTACCCTTTGCATGGATAACTGTACTACTTTTTCCTAAATAACAGGATCTATAACTTACACTTTAAATTTTTTTAATGTTTATTTATTTTTGAGAGAGAAAGAAAGAGACAGAACACGAATGGGGGAGGGGCAGAGAGAGAGGGAGACACAGTCTCTGAAGCAAACTCCATGCTCAGAGCTTTCAGCACAGAGCCAGATGCGGGGTTTGAACTAGGGAACAGGGAGACCATGACCTGAGCCAAAGTCGGACGCTTAACAGACTGAGCCAACCAGGTGCCCCTATAACTTATATTCCTTCTCATGACTTGGTTCCTTTTATGTGTTGAATGTTGATATTGATTCTATTCATTATCCTCCTTCAGAATGGCCTAAACCTCCCCAACCAACGTGCAGGCAAACACAAAGCAAGATGTTAACTTAGCTTTTCCCAGGAGGCTCCATGTAAAGTAATTATATCTAAATAATCACATGGTGGTGATTCTAAGCAGAACAGTCCATCCAAACAAACAAACAAAAAAAATGTAGATGCAAAAGTGCACGGAGATAGCTATTTCCAAGAAAGGGCTTGAGAACCACATTGATGACTCATATCCTAGAAGCTGTTAGCTCGAGTTGTTCCATTAATAAGCCCAGTAATACTTCTTGGGATAACAATCCCCACTCACCCCATTACCACCTCATTTTTCTAAGTGCATTCAATATAGTATAGGTTTCGAAAGGAATCTAAACTGACTTTCCTCCTAGAAATTAAAACGGGGGAAAAAAAGGCCTCTAGAACACATCGGATATGATACATTTTTCAATTAGTTCGTTTGTATTTGGTTTGGGTCGGGAAGAAGACAGCAATTTTCACCAATGTAATCTCACTAATCTCCAAGTTATCTATCTGAGAGAGAAAAGAGACATAGCAGGTTATTTATTTTCTGTTCAGTGAATTCTTGTGTCATTCCCTTGCAGTTTAATGAACAGTTTCTCCAAATCCTGAGAGGAGTTGAAGTGTTTATTTCAGCAAATAATATGTTTGCAGAAGCACACATCATTACCGAAATCTTTCCTGGGAAACTTCCCTGGTGACATACTGTGGCCTCTTAGTCCACAGTGCAGAAGAAGGTCATAAGACAGCACATTGATATTTTGCCCAATGCTGCATTTTCCTCACTAATAACAGAGTACTGGAACCCAGAAAAGCATTTATACTTCTAAATTAATAGATTTTAAAACTATAGGTCAGGCAGAGAAAGACAGATATCATATGTTTTCACTCGTATGTGGAATTTGAGAAACTTAACAGAAAACCATAAGGGAAGAGAAGGGGAAAAAAAGAGTTTCAAACAGAGAGGGAGGCAGACCATAAGAGATTCTTAAATATAGAGAACAAACTGAGGGTGGATTGGGGTGGGGGGGGCGCCAGGGAGAGGAAAATGGGTGACAGGCATTGAGGAGGACACTTGTGGGGATGAGCGCTGGGTGTTGTATATAAGCGATGAATCATGGGAATCTACCCTCAAAACCAACAACATGCTGTATACACTGTATGTTAGCTAACTTGACAATAAATTGTATTTTTAAAATAAGAAAAATTAAGAATTAAAAATTTAAAAATTTAAAAATATAAAATAAATTTTAAAAACTATTAGTTTTATTTCCAGACAATTTCAAGTTAATTTGTTACTCTTTATTGAAGTATAATATAGGTATTTCAAAAGGATGTAGTGCACCTATGAACTTTCCCAAATGGCCCACATTCATGTAACCAATGCCCAAGTCAAGAAACAGGCCATGACTGGCACCCAGAAGATACCATCGTGCCCCTCTTTCAATCACTACCTCTAAGCTCACCACTGTTCTGACTTCTATCACTATCGATGGCTTTGTTGTATTCATACTTTACACGAATAGAATCATAGAGGGTACACTGTGTTGTGTCTGGTTTCTTTCATTTAACATTATATGTATGACATTCTTCCATATTGTGCATTATTATGGATCACTCATCTACATTCTACACAGTAGCATTCCATTGTGTGACTATACCATGATTTATCCATTATACCGTTAAGGAACACTTGGGTAGCTTTAGGTTAGGAACCATTACAAATTGTACTTTGATGAACATTCTTATATATCTTCTGGTGAGATAAGTATACATTTCTGCTGGATGTTTGCCAAGGAGTGAAATTGCTGGGTCATTATACGTAATACCTATCTATGCATCTGTCTGTCTATCTATTCAAATTTAGTGACTAACACTAGCTTTACAAATTGGTTGTACCAATTTTCACTCTCAAGTATTTAGGGTTCCAATGGTTTCACCTACTTATCAACACTTGGTATTCTCTGTGTTTGTCAGTCACTGTGATAGCTGTGATGGAATCGGGTTTAATTGGCATTTAAGTGATAACTCAGTTAAGACACCTTTCATATGTTAATTTGCCATATGCTGGTTGTTGTTCAGGAATTTCACCAATTTTTCTACTGGATCACTCTCCTTTTTCTCTAGTAGTTCTTTAAAAACCATGGCTATAAGTACTTTATAAATAAATGTATTGTGAATACTTCTCCCACTCTGAGGGTTAGTTGCCTTTTCAATCTCTTAAAGCTGTCTTTTGTTTTCTGGGTTATTTTTTTTAATGTTTATTTATTTTTGAGAAAGAGGGGGAGAGAGAGGGAGAGACAGAGAGAGAGAGAAAGAGACAGCATGAGTGGGGGAGGAGCAGAGAGAGAGGAGACACAGAATCCGTAGCAGGCTTCTGGCTCTGAACTGTCAGCCCAGAACCTGATGTGGGGCTTGAACTCATGAACTGTGAGATCATGACCTGAGCTGAAGTTGGACGCTCAACCAACTGAGCTACCCAGGTACCCCTGTTTTTTGTCTTCTTTAAAGTTTATTTATCTATTTGGAGAGAGAGAGAGTGCATGCACACAAGTGGGGGAGGGGCAGAGAGAGAGAATTCCGAGTAGGCTCCACCATCAGCACAAAGCCTAACTTGGAGTTGGATCATGAACAGAACTGTGAGAGCATGACTTGAGCCACCCAGGTGCCCCAACGTGGTCTTTTGATGAATCGAAATTCTTCAGTTTTACATTAGATCAGTTTATAAATTCTTGCTTCTTTGATGGGCACTTTTTTTGTGTGTCCACTTTAAGAAATCTTTGCCTACAAAGGATCATGAAGATGGTCTCCTGTGGTTAAAAAAAAATAAAAATAAAAAAATTCAGTGCTTTACCCTTTGCACTTCAACTGCAAGCCATCTGGAGTTGATTTATTATGTACAGAATGCTATAGGAATAAAGATAATTTTTTGTTTCCATATGAATGCAATCCATCCAGCATTATTGATTGAAAATCATCCTTTTTTTCTACTTTACTTTGAAAACTTTTTTTTTTCATGAAAATCAGCCAGGTGTCAAGCTAACCTCTTTCTTTTGGACTCATCTATAATCACAAATCTAAACATTAATGTGAAAAATGTAAATCAACTGATACACAATAAATAATACATTATTAAGTATTAAGTTTCAGAGTTACAAACAGGATTTAAAAATGACTAGGAAGAAGTGATTGTTCTCTCTCTACTTGATGTTTTATTTTTTTCATTTAAAATGTCACTTATCAAAAAAATAAAATATGTCATTGAGCTATAAAAATAATCATAGGGGAGCCTGGGTGGCTCTGTCAGTTAAGTGTCTGACTTCAGCTCAGGTCATGATCTCACTATTCTCAAGTTCAAGGCCCCTCTTGGGCTTTGTGCTGACAACTAGAGCCTGGGGCCTGCTTCACATTCTGTATCTCCCTCTCTCTGTCCCTCCCCTGCTCATGCTCTGTCTCTCTCTGTCTCTTAAAAATGAATAAGCGTTTAAAAAATTTTTTTAATAATAATCATTATTAACAACATTCTATTATCCATCTTGCCCTGGGGTACAATCTGTCCTGAGAACACCCAAAAACAGACAAGAGCCTACGCCCCACAGAGGAGTATTTGAGGAAATTATCACTTTCTTCAGTAGATACAACTTTTTCCTTTCTCTCCTCGATCCATCAGAATTCCATTTTACTCTTCTTATTTCCAAATATGTTGATATTTCCTCTTTTTCAAAATGATCTTTAGCAATTTGCCTTAGCCTTGCCAGTAGAAATTTAACTAACACGTATTGAACATATATTAGGCAGTGTGGTAGTTTTCACTTAAAATAATATTTCTTTATTTTTTATTTCTATTTTAGAGAGAAAGAGAGAGAGAGAGAGAGAGAGAGAGAGTGTGTGTGTGTGTGTGCGTGTGTGTGCGTGTGCGTGCGTGTGTGTGTGAGCAGGAGAAAGGGGCACAGGGAGAAAGACAAATAATCTTAAGCAGGCTCCACGCTGTGCACAGAGGGTTTGATCCCACAACACTGGGAACATGACCTGGGCTGAAATCAAGAGTCAGACACTCCACCAACTGGGCCACTCGGGCATCCTTAAAATCATATTGCTAATAGGTAGATCCAATTAGTCTGCAAAGGAGATCATTGTCTTAGTTTTATAACTGTAATAATTATTAATATTTTTAAGAGATCAGAGACTTTATGAGAATCTGATAAAAGTTTCAGTTCTTCTCTCCCGAAAATATACAAATACACAAAATGATATGTAACATTTCAAGGGTTCCTAAGGCCACAGGTTGAGAACTTCTTCACCAGAGAATCTCATAAAGCAATGATTATTCTATGAGGATGATCCTCCATAAGCATCGTTGATGGTTAATAGCACAATGGGTGTAACATGCTGTTTTATTGAGGATAATTTTGTGGTTGCTCTTAGGGCTTAATAAATGATTCCAATATAAAAGCATATTAAACTGAATGCAATAGGTCTCTGTTTTTTTAAATTCTGGATGAATTTAAGACACTTTGTTTGGTAATAATAAGTTTATGAAAATCCTTTTAAAAAAGAAGTGTCATTAAGAATAGACATTTTCTTCAACTATATAATGGAACACTTGGTGGCTGCCCCTTCAACCTATCTCTAAGCCACTAGCGAAGAGAAACACAGAATACCTTATTACCAGCTTTTTTTCCCCAAATAAATAGAACAACAAAATATAATTGCTTTGTGTAGTTATAAGAGAGCACAGCAGGGGGTCTTTTCTTTAAAGAATGAAAATGTATTTAATCAATTTGTGTTTCAAAATGTATCCGTTTGTTATCACATTCAGTAATGCCACATGGAGCGCCCTGCAGGGCTATATTTGGGCACCGACACATACAGAGCCTCCCACGTCTGAACACTAGACCAGAGCACAAAGCCTGCGCATAGCCAGCTGTGTGTTGCAATTAGCTGCAACTCCAGCCCCTCATCCTCGACATCTTCTTACCCAAAAACCTGCTGTTTTTATTTCTCCTTACTGCTCCACAGACGCTAAAGCTGCCATCTCTGACTTCCATCCAACAGAAACATTCTTTGCTTCATCAAAAGAAAATCAGACTCCAGGATCTAATACCCTGCTCAGACGTGACACCAAAGAACCAGCGGATTGATCTCCATGAGCCGGTAGTTTCTGCAGCATGCGCAAGTCGCCTTCATGAGTTAAGATTTAAAATAAATAAATAAATAAATAAATAAATAAATAAATAAATAAAAATGTACTTTTCAGTCTAGAAATTTGATACTTAGTAGCTCCTAAAACAATTTCCTTAGTGACTCTGTCAACACAGAATCCTAGGTCTACTGGACAGGAGGATGTTGAGCTGACTTTTGGCACTGGGTGCTTGCCAGTAAGACTAATAACTACTTTTCTTTTCAGAGAGCATACACAGAAGGAAAGAAATTAGAGGTCATACAATAATTTGTAATATACTGCATAAATACAAATGACACCATTGTTCTCATTTTACCCAAATCGTCTTCCCACTGTCCATCCTTCCACTCACTCTCATTCACCTTCAATTCTTCTACCCTTCTTTTAGATTTCAACCCCCCCTTCACAAACTCCGCTTAAGATTAGAGCCAACTTTGATTACTTTAGTCTGTTTCTGAGAAACTGAATATGGCTAGAACAAAATCACCCGGCCATTCTGACTATACATTAACAGTCATGAACACTGAGTAGGCCCTTAATATTGTCCTGCCATTGTACTATTTTCCTCAGCGAATTCACACTGCGTCTCTTTGAATGCATCCTTTAGGTATTACCTTCTCCTAGATCCTTCATTTTCCAAAATCCCCTCCCTGTCAGCACATGACATTTTTAATATTTCAATGAGAAAATATGAGCAATTGGAAGAGAACTTCTGGATCTTTCCATTTCTAAAACTAACAACATACTGGCAACCACACTCATATACTTGGTCTTCACTTCCATCATAGAGATTTAAAATAAGTCCCTTTGGGGTGCCTGGCTGGCTCAGATGGTTAAGTGACCAACTCCAGATTTCGGCTTAGGTCATGAGCTCATAGTTTGTGGGATTGAGCCCTGGGACAGGCTCTGACAGCATGGAGTCTGCTTGGGATTCTCTCTCCCTTTTTCTCTGCCCCTGCGCTGGTCAAACTCTGTCTCTCAAAATAAATAAACATTTTTTTAATTAAAAAAAAATAGTAAGCCCACCACTTCAGCAATGCAGCCAATCCTAGTTTGTCTATCGAAGGACTTCACTTCTGCAATTGATCACGTTTTCTTCTGCAACATCACCTCTTACAGAACTTAGCTCTCAGCTTTTATGTTTCATCTCTTCTCTGTACTTACTCCCTTTGTGATCACATCCATTCCCGTGGTTTTTAAATACAACCTCTGCACTAATAAATTATTTATATCTCTGGCCTCAACCTCTCCCCTGAGCTCTGTGCTTGTATACCCAACAGGTTAATTCAGTATCTACTCCTTGATGTCCAATAGGCATAAGAAACTTAATATCTAAAATTAAATTCCTTATTTCTCTTCAAACCTTCCCTTCTCTGAATTTTCTCTATTTCAGTAAATGGTACCAATATTCACCCAAGTGCCCAGGTGAAAAATCCTGGAGTCATCCTGGAAAGTCATCCCTGACTTTTCTCTTCCTTTCTTACCAACATACAATCCAATAGCAAACCATGCTATCTTTTTCTTTAAGATATAAACAGAATTGAACCAATTTTGACTTTTCTACTAACACTGCCCCACCGCAAGTCCCTATTCATTTTCACATTTTTTATGTCCATTTATATGAGTGAGAGAGAAAGAGAGAGAGAGCAGGTAGGGGAGGGGCACAGAGAAAGGGGCACAGATATGAAGGGGGTTCTGTGCTGACATCAGAGAGCCTGATGTGGGGCTCAAACTCACCAAGTGTGAGATCATGACCTGAACCGAAGTCTGACACGTAACTGACTCAGCCACCCAGGCTCCCCTATTTTCACATTTTCTATTACAGTAGACTTGTATTCTCTTCCAGCCTATATGTCATACAACGTTATAAATGATCACTGGGATTAAATAATCAATCCAAATAATTATTTATTTTTTTATTTAAAATTTTTTTAACATTTATTTATTTTTGAGACAGAGAGAGACAGAGCATGAATGGGGGAGGGTCAGAGAGAGAGGGAGACACAGAATCGGAAACAGGCTCCGAGCGGTCAGCACAGAGCCCGACGCAGGGCTCGAACTCACGGACCGTGAGATCATGACCTGAGCTGAAGTCGGACACTTAACCAACTGAGCCACCCAGGCGCCCCAATCCAAATAATTATTTAAAATTATGTAAGATTATGTCAACGCCAGGCACAAAGTTTTCCACAGCTTCCCTTCACACTTAACATGCAAAATCCTAACCTTGACCTACAAAATTGGACCTGGTCTAGTCCCTGGATATCCTCTGACCTACGATCTGATAATTCTTTCCCTTACTCACCAAATGCCAATCACTGTTTCTTCCAAGAACTCAACAAACACTTTCCTGCAGGGCCTTTGCACTTGCTCTCTCCTCTGCCAGGAATGCTCTTCCCCCAAATATACATACGGGTTCACCCCTTCAGTTCTTTTAGCTCTTGCACCTCCCCAGAGAAGCGATCATTTCTGCCCTCCTTAAAATCACAGCACTTTTATCCCTTCTCATTTTTATCCATTTTCCTTCTTTCATATCACTTACTACTAGCTGAGAGTGTTTCACCTGATTATTTTATCCATATTTACAATATAAGCTTTAAATATATCCATATTTACAATATAAGAGGAGGCATTATGCTAGTTTTATTTGCTGTTATGGTTTCAGGGTCTATAACGGTGCTCCATTCAATTCAAAGCGGATTATCATTCAGCATTTGTTAAATGCACAAATGTTTCCTGAACCCTAACATGATGAATTTGCTAATTACTATTCAGAACCAAGACTCTATATATATTATCAGCAACAGTCTAGTCAATCAATAATGTCATTTTTTTTTTCTTGGCAAGACAAGCAAATATTAAAAGAGTATTAAAACAAAAGGGAGTTGGGGCGCCTGGGTGGCTTGGTGGGTTAAGCGTCCGACTTCGGCTCAGGTCATGATCTCACGGTCCGTGAGTTCGAGCCCCGCGTCGGGCTCTGTGCTGACAGCTCAGAGCCTGGGGCCTGTTTCAGATTCTGTGTCTCCCTCTCTCTCTGCCCCTCCCCTGTTCATGCTCTGTCTCTCTCTGTCTCAAAAATAAATAAACGTTAAAAAATAAATAAATAAATAAAAACAAAAGGGAGTTAACCGCATTCATGAAATTTAATTCCTTTCAATTAAAGAAAGGTCATGCTGAAATAGCAAGTGACTTCAAAAGCAATTGTTGTCATTCTGGAGACATTTTCTATAAATAAAAAAAGTTCCTTTCCCTAAAGCAACTACACAGTCAGAAACTATTTCCAAAGTAAGAACAGCATTATCGAAACTTACATAACAATTGTTTCTTTAAATACATCTAACTTGATCTCGGCTAAGAGCTCATCACTTAAATAAAGTAGGAAAACATCGCTTCCTAAATGAACTGTTCGTGTACAGCTGGAGGTACGTGGTCAGCACTAACACACAGCATATAAGGATCTGTTTAGTATACTGTGGGTAGCAATGAGATAACATGACTAGGAGTGACTCTAACTTTTCCTGAAATTTTTCATAATGTCCTCGGATATGACCTTGTAAGGATAAGCTACTAACAGCTTCTAACTGTTTGAGCCATTCCAACTCATTCATGTAATAATAACGCTTATTTTTAAATGCAACTTGGAATTTTTCCACTACATAAGAATCTCAACTACTCTGTTCTAGCCTTCAAATAAACAGAAATCAAAAGTAAGGTAAATTGATTTCAAATGTTAATGATTTTATGATTCTCATTGGTGTTCCTTCCTAAATTATTGCTATCTAGGGAGGCAAAGCTATAGTCCCTCATGTACTTTTAAGCAGTAACACTACCATTCATGTACAACAATGAACTTATATTTGGGGTTAACTTAGAATCCCTACAAATAAATTTCTGAGGGTCAGACTATATGTCCTGTGCCATGTAACAGTATTACTTCAAAATTAAATTAAGTTTATTTGAAAATAAATTTTGCATTTCTATTTTTAGCTATTAAGGAGTGTGGCTTCAATACAAAGGAAGATTCTCAGTTTGGCTGAGTGCTGGGAAAATAGTTAGGAAAATGAAATTGGAACGAGGAGTTGGTATAGAGATGAACTCTGTTCTCTTACAAGCCAATACTTCACTGGGGCGTCTGGGAGGTTCAGTCGATGAAATGTCTACCTCTTGTTTTCCGCTCAGGCCATAGTCTCATGGTTCGTGGGTTTGAGGCCCGCATCAGGCTTTGCATTGACAGCATGGAGCCTGCTTGGGATTCTCTCTCTTTGGCCCTCCTCTGCTCTCTCTCTCTCTCAAAAAAAAAAAAAAAAAAAAAAGTCTATAGGAATATTTCCCTATGTGTATTCTATGGACTTAGTCATGAAAGAAAAAAAGAATTGAAAGTGTTGGGCAGAAAATCTTCAAGATAGGAGCAAGTCAAACAAGGTACTGCATTGGAGAAGGAAAGAGGTAAAGCTGTCAGAGGTGAAATGGTAAAGAGCAACGTGTTCTTTCCAGTAGTTGCTGTGGGGTGTGTGACATATACTCCCTTGTCCATCTCCTGTGTGAAATTTTTTAAAACTTTTATTTGTTTATTTATTTATTTTTAGAAAGAGAGAGAGGGTAAGGGCAAGCGAGGGAGGGGCAGAGATAGAACCCCAAGCACGCCCCATGTTTGAGCCCAAGCGCAGAGCCCAAGCACAGAGCCCATTGCAGGGCTCCATCTCAGGAACCGTGAGAGGAACCATCAGGCTCTGAGAGGAAGTCAAGAGTCAGACGCTTAACCAACTGAGCCACCCAGGGGCCCCTCCTTTGTGAAATTTTTATTAGAAGATACATTGACTCTAATAGTGACACCTGCACAGGTTAATTCCTTTGGGAAACTGGAAAGACTGACTGCCATCCTCGTGACTGTGGTATTAACAGAAAAACAACTCATGAATGCAGAGGAGGAAGGGCTGATGCCTGGACTCGGCTCTCTTTTTGATTCACTCCTCCTTCCAGAATTTGGAAAGTTAGTATCTGCTTTGACCAAAAGGCTATTGTTCCACCACAAAATAACCTCGGAACACTTTGAATATCAAGTTAACAAAATTCATTTCTAAAACTGAACTTAACAATGGACTTCACTTCTGGAGGAATTACACCCTGATGGTACTTTTATGATTTATCCAAGACTTAGAACAGATGTATTTGAAAATATTGTTTAATATGTTCATTAGTGATTTATCCATATCATGAATTCTCAGCCACATTTCATCCCATTAGGATAACAAATTGACTTCATGCCAGAAGCCCCCTAGAAATATGGAAGGATGCACACTTACCTTCTATACCATTCACTTTAATCAAGATTTCAACCCTCAAATAAAATTATGTCACACAGCTTCCCCCGGTGATGATTTTGTGACTCAGGAGTGCATGTGTTCTCTTACCCAACAATTCAAGCTGTTTCTTCACCAGCATAATAAAGTTAAACAGACAAGTCACGTGACTCACAAGAGAAGGCCTCCACTGTTCTTCCAATAACTGCCCCCAATCTACCTTTATTCAAATCAAACACAATATTCAGCTAACCACACAAACCCAAATCACCTGCCTAATACAAGCAGGCTTTTCATAAGAGGCAAAAGTCATGTAGAGCCTGGCAGAAAACATGTACAGAAGCCACATGTAGGGGTAAATATAACTGACTAACCAACCAGAAAGGGGGGCTTTAAGAGTTATCACCATCTGGTTACATGAATAGAGATAACTGTTCTTGCGATGCTGTGTTTAAGTTCTACATTAAAAAAAACCTCTTTTTGGGGTGCATGGGTGGCTAAGCCCTGAGCTCAGCTCAGGTCATGATCCCGTGATCGTGGGACGGAGCCCCAAGTAGGACTCTGTGCTCAATCTTTTGCCCCTCCCCCACTCATTCTCTCTCTCTCTCTCTCTCTCTCTCTCTCAATAAATAAACTTAAAAATATATAAAAGTAAAAAAATTCCTTTAATTCTTAATTCACTAATTGGCATCATGTTTGCTGTCTAAAAATGTTCCATGACTCAGAGTGATAGCTCTGTTTCCCTTTCTCTATTTCCCTTTCTCTCAAAATTATTCCAAATGATAAATGAATAAAACCAAAGTGTTTTGTCAACAAAGATTACTTTTGTCAACAATTTAAAACAGAACTTCTTATCTTGGAATACCTAAAAATACAAAAACAAAACCCCCCACAACCACATCATCTTTACCACCTGTAATCAATCTCCTTCCACATTTTATATGGGAGAATATTCCTACTAGGTGTATGAAATTTACTATGGTTAACTGCCATGTTTCATGGGAACCAAAATTCACATCTACTAAAGGGACGTACAAACAGGAAGAATGACCAAAGTTATAGGTACATAATTTATTTCTTCTCCTACAATAGTAAAGGAAATTCTTGAGGGCTTTCCATAGGTTATTTTAAGGTCAACTTCTATTCTCATATTTACAAGACAATATTTTACTCATACCAATATTAAAATTTTTTGAAGACCAGCAATATTTCCCCAGATGTGTTCTATAGAAAATTTTTTGTGATATATTAGTAAATGGTCTAGAAATAAATGGATCTTGCTCAACTAAGTTTGAAAGCACTAGATTAACAGATTTTTTTTTTTTACTTCAGATCTTCTCAGAAGACCTGACTGTTCAACCATTTAGTGAATTTAAAAAGCAATATACTGTGCAGAGTTTCACTTCTTATTTGATCAGGAAACCACTGCGTTGACTGTCCATTCTGTGACATTAGTGTTGTGTAGAACACACTTGGTAAATGCTATTATTCTGTTTATTAGTGAGACAGATAAATATCTAACAGGTAAATTTCCAATGGCAAACATACACACTTTTATTCCTAGGATGTGGGTTAGAGATCATGAAACAGAGTAGCTCTATCCTTTGAATCATAACACATAATAAGAGGTCTTTGGTCTATACATGTAGAAACAGAGTTATTCTCTGCAAGTTGATGGAAACTAATGAATAGCAGATCCTTTCAATGAAGACTTAACTTTTTCCTGACAGTTTCCGTAGACTAATATGAAAAAGGCTCATGGGCCCTTTAATCCCCATCTTTGTAAAAAGGGAAAGCCAAAACAAAGGAAGCAGGATTTTAGGTAATAAGATTGTGTTTTGGCTCATAATGTTATCTAGAGTGAAGGGTTTTTTGGAAAAATGCAATACAACAGTTTAGTGATCACTGTAAAATTATTCAAATCATAAAATGAGAGTGAGGCATTAAATAAGTCAGCTGCCACCTTTAATATATAAAAAATTAGTTAACATCCAAAGTGTACCTTATGTTATTTATAAGGTTTGTCTTCACATTTAGAGGAAACCGTTGAGGTATGTATTTCCTTAGATAACACTTTAAAATACAGGCTAAAAATATGTTACAAATGTGCAATGTATCTTGTTATATTAAGCTTCCACTTAAGTCACCTAATAGCGTGTGGCCTTGGATAAAGTACTGAACTTCATATGCATCTCAGAGCCCTCATAAGTAAAAAGTGGAAAATAACAATCACACACACACACACACACACACACACACACACACACACACAGTTATTGCAAGGATTAAAGAAGTTAATATATATAAAGTCTTTAAGACAATTCTTGGCATGGAGTAAATTTTAAAACTACTTTAGACGTGATCGTCATCATCATTTTTACAGGCTAAATCCTACCTACGCTAGTCAGTGGGGATGAATACACCAAGAGCGAGACACACAAGTTCTCTGCTCTCAGAAAGTTAACAGTCCCTTGGGAGTGAGACATAAATAAAACAAAGAGAAAATGCAAATATAAATGCAGTAATGAAAACAATACACTGCTATCACATTTTAGTAGGGGGGCTCACTGTATCTAGGTTGGTTAAAGAGAACACCTCAGAAGAAGACGTTTCAACTGATATTTAAAAAAAATATCAGCAATGCAGGGGAGCCTGGAAGGCTCAGTCGGTTGAGCATCCAACTTTGGGTCAGGTTATCATCTCTTGGTGCCTGGGTTTGAGCCCGATGCCGGGCTCTGTGCTGACAGCTCAGAGCCTGGAGCCTGCTTCAGATTCTGTGTCTCCCTCTCTCTCTGCCCCTCCCTGGCTCAAGCTCTGTCTCTGTCTCTCTCAAAAATAAATAAACATCAAAAAAAATTAAAAATATATATCAGCCATGCAAAGAATCATGGACAGTACATTCCAGGTAGAAGAACAGGACATGGAAATGCCTTGAAACAGGAAAAAATTCAGAGAGCCAAGGTCCGAGCAGGAACAACAGACACAATCAAGCTGGGCTGATTAGAGGAGGGTTTTCATGAAAACAACTACTTGCAAAATTGTGAGCAGGGAAGGCAGCAGCATGGGCCTGGTAATACATGAGCTCTTACCACCCCAAGCCAAAAAGATGAGAAAAGCCATGTGTTACCAGAACCCAGAAGGAAAGAGGTATCACATCAGGATGCCTTGAGAGGACTTGACCAATTAAAGAATGGAGCCAGCCAGAAGTGCCAGGGAAGAAATAACCCCTCCCTCAGATCTCCAGCTAAGCCACCCTATTCATCCACCCATGGACCCCAAAGGCAAGAACCAATGATGTAGTGTATCAAGCGGAGCCTCCTGGGGCAGAGAACAGGTTGGAGAAAGGAGAGAGGAACAAGAGGAGCAAAGATAAGAAATACAGCCAGCGCTGTGAGTTAGAATAAGTGAAAAAAATCTGGAATGAACAGAATATAGTGACTGAGTAGAGGAATGCCACAAAAGGGGGTGGATAGGCAGGCAGGAAATGAATGACTCAGGGGCACCAAAGGGTTTTAGATTCTATACCAAATGCAATGAGAAGTCACTGAAGGGTACTCCGAAGGGAATGACATGATCCAATATGTGTTTTAACTCAGTTTAATTTATGAAAAGCAGACTGGAAGAGCAGAAGCAGAACTAGAGAGACTCACATGGAAACTATGGCAATTATCTAGGCAAAGCGCATGTTGGTGACTTGGATCAGCCTGGGAACAGTGGAGATGGAGAGAAGTGGGCACTTTCAAGTTAAAGTAGGGCCGACAGGACCTTCTCATGGATTGGATGTTTGGGTAACAGAAAAAGGGGGAACCAAAGCCAACTACTAATTTCTGGCTTGAACCACAAGGTGAACATTCCTCATTGGCCAGGCCTGGGCGGGAACAGATTTGGGAGGGGAGGGTAATGGGTTCCATCTTGGATATGTTAAATTTAAGATGACTCAGAGACATCAAGTGAAGATGGCAAATACGCAACAAAATACCTAAGCCCTAGCTCAAAGAAGTGGACTGGCCTCATGATAGAGTCATCAGAATGTGTTGGTAAAGACCAACATGCCAGGAGAATTGATGAGATCACCCAGAGAGAGCGGGTAAGAGTAAAGATGGTCTCTGATTTGCCTAGATCATTTTCACATATATCAGTTGAGTTTAAACCAGAAATATTTATAATTTCTTGTACCATAGACACCCGTAATGGTACAATAAAATCTAGGGACCCCATTTCAGAATAAGTTTTCTCAAGGCATAAAATGCTACATGGGACAACTCAGGAAACCAATTATTTTGAAAAATACTTATTGAAATACAAAAATCTATAATAGAGTAAGTTATTTCTTTTAATGCATTAGATATCTACAGAGATGAGTCTAGTAACTAACATAAACTCAAAAGAGTGAGGAGCATAAATGATGTTTTCTAATACCTGTAACTGGAATAAAGTGTCCAAAAAATGTTATTTCTGCTAATGACAGACACTGGCATTCACAGCCTATCATGCACGTGCCTATAATCAAAAGGAAGGCAATATTAAATGTTAGTAGAGGACACCTTCTACCCTCAAGGAGGTTACTGTGCTGGTCCGTGGGTCCGGGGGGGTGAGGGAGGGTGGAGAAGCCATACAAGTCACTGGGCCATTGCACTGTTGGAGCAGCACACTGGTGGGGAAAGAGAGCTCACTGAGTGAAGGGAGACTGTGGAGGCCTTGGGAAGTCTCACAGACGTCTCTTCAGCCTTGCTAGCAAGGAAGTACGTGTTTGACATTGCAGACAAAGCGACAGCACAAAAACGTGTGTGGAATCAGGGACAGAGCGATCAAATGCAGCAACAGCACAGTTACTCTGTGCACTGGCCTTATCCTCTGCATTATTTCTTTTCTCAGAAAGGCAGGGAAAATGCAGGTGACTCACAGCTCCCATGTCTTCCCCTCTCACAAACAGTATCCTGACCTGACCCACAGAACCAGAATATAAAGAATCTTTCGAACTTGCTAATTGGTCTGTATGGAACCTACTTCACCTAGATCACTGCAGGGTTTGGTTCCTTACTGTATTCAGATCTCAGCTCATATGTTACCTTGTCCATGAAGCCTTCCCGCACTGACCAATACCAAACAGTCTTTATCTCCAACACTCTCTCCATGCTTTTTCCCACAGCATTTACCACTGCTTGAAATTCTCCTCTGAGGAGGGGCGCCTGGGTGGCTGAGTCAGTTATGCATCTGACTCCTGATTTTGGTTCAGGTCATAATTTCATGGTTCATGAGTTTGAGCCCTGCGTTGGGCACATGCTGAGCATGGAGGCTGCTTGGGATTCTCTCTCTCTCTCGCTCTCTGCCCCTCCCCCACTCATGCATCCATGCTCTCTCTCAAAATAAATAAATAAACATTACAAAAAGAATCCCTTATTTAAAAAAATATATATTTCGACGCAAGAACACAAGTATTGTCAGACTCCACCACAAGGAAGCTGCCTAAGGGCTGTGACTTCTTGTTCACAGCTATTTCCACAAGGGCTAGACAAGTGACTGGTGCACAGTAATAACTCACTAAATGTGTTGGGTAAATGAGTGAATCCACATATTGTTTAAGAATGTATTTGTCCTGGTGTGGTTGTAGCTGTGACTGCCACCCTGAACCACATGCCCCTGTGTTCCTCAGTAACCATCCTGTATATGTGAACTACCACCCTTGCCCTTGTATATGCTACACAAAAGGGCCCTTGGGGCTACACCTTCCCGTTCTGTCCCCAGCTTGGGTTTAACTTCTTTGCCTTCACTCACTGAAAAGCTAAGACTGTGGAGTAGAAGTTCTCTTTAGATGCTGCACTCCAACATAACACTCTGCTTATCTCTGAGGGCAGCGACACTGTCACACTCTACATCCTGAGAGCGGGCCAGAACAGGACTTTGTCTCGCAATGCTATTGACCCTGCAGCTGGAAAGCCCTTTGGCAAAGACATGAAGCGAAAGCCTCAAAACACCACCAGGTCCTGCCTCTTCTCTGATGGCTCCATCCCTGCAGCCTCCGCACCTTCCTGTTCTCTGCCAACAGCATCTCTCTGGGTTTGTCTACTATGTCCATTCTTTTATCACTTCCACTTTTAAATTTCTCTACATAGTGACACAAGTAAGAAAATGAGAACCTGCCGAGGTAGCACAATTGAGATAGAGAGTATAAATTCAAGAAAATACTGGGGCACCTGGGTGGCTCAGTTGGTTAAGCGTCTGACTTCAGCTCAGGTCATGATCTCAAGGTTCGTCGGTCCCAGCCCCATGTCGGGCTCTGTGCTGACAGCTCAAAGCTTGCACCCTGCTTTGGTTTCTGTGTCTCCCTCTCTTTCTGCTACCCCAACATCCACTGTTTGCACTCTATCTCTCTCTCTCTCAAAAAAAAAAAAAAAACATTAAAAATTTTTTAAATAAAAAAAATTCAAGAAAATATTTAGGAGGTGAAATATACAAGGTGGGTAACAGGCTGAGAACGGTAACAAAAGTAAAACAGATAAATAAAGTAAAACAGATAAATAAGAAATATAGAGAAGAATTTTCCATGTCACATAAATTAATGCAGTTCTGAATATTTAGGATGCTAAGTGCTTGTGATGTAACCACATAGACAAGCTGAGAAAGCAGTTAAGAATGTCAATCCAGAGCAGCTGGTGACTCTGTTGGTTGATCGTTCAACTCTTGATTTCAGCTCATGTCATGATCCCACGGTTCGTGGGTTAGAGCCCTGTGTCAGGCTCTGCACTGTCAGTGCTTGAGATTCTCTCTTGCCCTCTCTCTCTGCCCCTCCCCTGATTGCTCTCTTCCTCTGTCTCTCTAAATAAAATAAACTTTAGGGAAAAAAAAAAAAGGAATGTCAATCTAAGAAGTTGGGAGTCATGAACATTTGGAGGTGTACATTGGGCCATAGAAGAGGATTATGTTGCCCAGAAAAATAACAGCACGCACAGCTGGGCGTTGAGTATGGGAAGCTAAAAACACCAACATTTAGAATTATTATGATTTTGTTATTCAAAGTCAAAGTTTTGTGTACTACCAATGCAGAGATCTCTGGAAAAGAAGGAAAAAAAGAAGTTGATTTAGGGTGGGTACCATGATTATTTTTTTGCTCTAAAGTGCATTTCTTATGTATTAGGATAGCTCCTGGTGATCAAATACACTTTTTTTAATTTATTTATTTTGAGAGAGAGAGAGAGTGGGTTGGGGGGGGGGGGGGGGAGAGAGAGAGAGAGAGAGAGAGAGAGAATCCCAAGCAGGTTCTGCACTGTCAAGGCAGAGCCCGATGCTGGGCTCAAACTCATGAACCGTGAGATTATGACCTGAGCTAAAATCAAGAGTCAGATGCTTAACTGACTGAGCCACCCAGGTGCCCCAGATCTGCAGTAAACTTTAAAATAAACTAGTATCTGAGCCACTGTCATAGGACAGTAAAACATATTCTTAGGCAAGGCAACTGAAACTTCCCACTGCTTGTCAGCCAAAACCGTGCACCAAAGCAGAACATAGATCAAACTGCATTATATCATCAAGTGTTCAGCACTATTTTTTGCCAAGTGCCACCTTTTCAAGTCTTGCTTCTGACAGGGAACACTTTCTAGCAAGGCCGTCAAAATTCATGACTGTAAAAGCGGAACATTCCGAGGTTCCCTGGTGCTTCTTGGCTTTCGCACAGAATATGCTCTCTGCATGGAAACTTTTCTCTCCATTCTTCCCTCTCCCATCCCTTTACAATCAGCCAAACATCCCTTCTGTGTCATCCACATGCCTACCTTTAACCATTGCTTGTTCATCACGTTTAGCTGTCTGTGACCTAGGGGTCTCATGTTTCCTGCTATCTTTTATGAAACTGAGGCAGACTAATTTGTTAGCTGGCAAGCAGAGGAAAATCTCAGACTCTTCATAGATCTTGAGAGAAGGAAGGATCAGTACGTCCAAAAAAACCTAACAAAATATCTACCTGCTTTCTGTCACCTGATATTGCATTCCATTCTCTGGATTGACTCTATACCTTGCTAAGCTCCAAACAGTCTTAGAGGAAAAACCATAAAAATAATTATCCCATAGAAAAAAAAAAAGATTCTAACGATATAATGAAAAGGCTACTGCTGAGCCACTAGTGAAAGAAATGGCAACTTAATAAGGGTCTGGAATTAGCCAAGGTAAATTTGCCTTGATCACATTACCTTGACACCAGTATTTCTGTTCTGGCTTAACCATATTTATATTTTCAGTATTCATTCTGGAATTTCTCTAAATTCACCAGCCTCAACACTGCAGAAAATACCTATAAACCATGTGGGTTTTTTCAACTTTTTAAAATTATTTTGAGAGAGAGAGAGACATCATGAGTGAGGGGCAGAGCAGAGACAGAGGGAGAGAGAAAATCCCAAGAAGTCCGCACTGGCAGATGTGGAGCTCAAACTCACAAAACCACGAAACTGAACTGAGCCAAAACCAAGAGCTGGGCCCTTAACCGACTAAGCCACTCAGGCGCCCCCCCCCTTTTTTTTCAACTTTAGATAAAACAACCTCTTTTAACTTGATTTATTACCAAAATCCTTTTGCAGCTTCAATAAAGCTTTGATTTCTAACATTTTAGTATGTTTTGATCTTGCAATAATTTAAGGAGGTGAGTTCCTAAATCATCAAGTGTGGTTAATCAGTAGAAGAATGAATACTGCCTGGCAAGTATATACGTCTTTATTCGTACTGAAAAAATTTGAAATTACTATTAGTTTATAGAATAATGTTAATAAAAAAAAAATTCTTCTGGGGCACCTGGGTGGCTCAGTCAGTTACTTTTCTGACTTCGGCTCAGGTCATGATCTCACGGTTACTGAGTTCAAGCCCCGCAGAGTGCTCTGTGCTGACAGTGTGGAACCTGCTTTGGACTCTGTGTCTCCCTCCCTCTCTCTCTCTCTCTCTCTCTCTCTCTCTCTGCCCCTCCCCTGCTCTCACTCTGTCACTCTCTCTCTCAAAAAAATGAATACACATTAAAAAAAAATTCTTCCCAGTAATATTTTTTATTTATCATTAAAAAGCTCCAAATACTTCATGGGTATTATTATAATTGATGCTTACACTACCTTTAGGAAATGAATAAGCACATAAGTTATTTTCTCTATTATATAATTAGGGATCTAGCATTCAGTTGTTTTCCTAAGGAACACAGCTTTCTAAACTATGTATAGAACTCAAGATTTGACCACAGTGCCTATATCTGGACAGAGTCTATAACAAGGCCCCAAGGGTGGTATGATAGAAGAGTTTCTACAAATCTTAACAGCTTTCTGAAATATTTACATTGAAAGCCTGTATTTATGCTTCTAAACACCATGAATTTGGCAGTCATGCTGAGGTAAATATTTCTAGCATTCTGTATATGGGAAAGTATACATGTGTCAACACTGTAGTGACGAAATGTGTGTTCCAGGCACCCCAAAATGTGTTTTTTAATAAATTAATTAACCAACAAATTAATTTTCACTATAACCCTTTAAAGATTTCTCTAGGATTTCAGCTCAGTGGTCTGGGAGTTCTCTGTGGCTAACATCAAGAACTCTTTGGCTCTGTGGCTCAGCAGAACTTGTGAGCTTCTGGTCAGAAAGATGGAAATTTAAGAAAGAGAGAAGAAACCTTACATCAGTCTCGGAAAGAGTGAGGGAGAGTGTGTCCAAACTGCATCTCAGGGTGTGGTCCTGGGGAACGCACCTGCAACAGTTGATTCTGGGATCAGTGGATTTCAAGAAAGAAAACACCAAGTTGGAATTGTAGAACTTGCTACCCCCTGGCAGGAAGGACCTCTATGGGTAGTAGCAGATGGAGCACTAGAATCTCTGGCACACGTGGCAGTCCAACTGCCAAAATTCTCCGGGGCCCTGGGGCTTCTGGATGGTTAAGTGTCTGACTTCAGCACAGGTCATGATCTCACGGTTTGTGAGTTCGAGCCCCGCGTTTGGCTGTGTGCTGACGGCTCAGAGCCTGGAGCCTGCTTCAGATTCTGTGTCTCCCCCTCTCTGTGCCTCTCCCCTGCTCATTCTCTCTCTCTCTCTCTCTCTCTCTCTCAAAAACAAATAAACATTAAAAGAAAAAAAAATCTCTCCAGAGCCCTAAACTAGGATATTATGCAAGTGGAAGAAAAAACATTAGCTGGTGCATTGTGTGAATTATCTGAGAAATAGGAGAGACATAGTAACAATAAATAACACAATGCAATTGGGTGATTATTACTAAGAACGATTGATATTCTGAGGAAACATCAAGAAAAGCTAAGAGGGATTAGTCACTGACGGATAGTTAAGTGAAAGTCAGAGGGCCTCCTTGCTAGCTCACAGTCACTAATCTCTTTCAGAGGGCAGAAAAAAGTTGGAGGCCAGGCCCAAGACTTAGTATCTGGAGTAGCTCAACTCCAAAAAGGTTAAACCGTCCACCAAAGCAGTTAGTTCTGCTCTGCAAAATTGAGAGCTCTCTGTGGAAGAATGCGACCCAAGCAGCTCTCTAGGGGATCCAGAGCACAAAAGGCTCCACTGAGTGCCCACACTGAAATGTTAGAACTCAGTTACTTGGGTCTATCAGACTTCATGCTATAAAAGAGTTCGGTGGTGGGGCGCCTGGGTGGCTCAGTTGGTTAAGCGTCCGACTTCAGCTCAGGTCATGATCTCGAAGTTCCTGAGTTTGAGCCCTGTGTCGGGCTCTGTGCTGACAGCTCAGAGCCTGGAGCCTGCTTCGGATTCTGTGTCTCCCTCTGTCTCTGCCCCTCCTCTGCTCATGCTCTGTCTCTCTCTCTCAAAAATTAATAAATGTCAAAAAAAATTTTTTAAGAAGTTTGGCAGTGAGAAAAGATGACACAGGGAATTTGTGAAAAGCTCCAGTGACATCACAATGCAAACTTCTTCAACAAGGCCATACTCTCTGTAACACACAGCTACAATCCTAATTCCACACAAGCTTTTAATATTTTGCTTTAACTTACTTTTAGAATATAGATTTCTGGGCTTCTATATTGTTTTCATGGTTATTCATTTTAAAAGCTGAATAACTTCCTGTTAAGTTCACATAATATAATTTACCTTTATGTTATTAAAAATGGGGGGGACCTGAGTGGTTTAGTCGGTTAAGTGTCTGACTCTTGATTTCGGCACAGGTGATGATCTCACAGTTCGTGTGTTGGAACCCTACATAGGGCTCAAGGCTCAAAGCCTGCTTGGGACTCTCTCTCTCTTCCTGTCTTTTTGCCCCTCCCTTGCTTGTGTGCTCTCAAAATAAATAAATTTTTTTAAAAAGCCCATTTCTGTGTGTTTTTTGTTGCTATTACATACAATAAATACTTTGATGAACATTTGGCACATGTAACTTTATATTAATTTGAATTATTTCTGTAGCGTTAAATACCAGTAGTAGAGTGTTGGAGACAAACACATGAACATTTCTATGTCTCTTGATTATTATCATTATCTTATTTTATCTGCTCTCCAAAATTCTTGTAGCAATTATAGTAATTTAAACCATTTCTATAGGGCATCAAATCCTCAAAAAATGAAGTAACTTATCCCCTCAAAAAAAGAGCTTCATCAGTAACACAACTGGTATTAGAATCACATCTTGACTAGCATGATATTAATTTATTGAGTATACACTTAAACATACAAGAAAAAAATGGAATCATGGGCTTGGTTTTTCCAGGAAGAAAGTAGATTTTCCTCAATCCCAAGGATAAGAGGAACTTAATTTGATGATATTTCTTCAGCATGAAATACTTTTTCCTGATCTTCTCCTTACTTAGAAATTTCTACCCATTTTTCTTTAAAAGGTTTTTTTAAATGCTTATTTTTGAGACAGAGAGAAAACGTACAGGTGCGTGTGTGTGCACACACACACACACACACACACACACGTGAGTGGGGGAGGGGCGGAGAGAGAGGGTGACAGAGAAGCCCAATATGGGGCTTGAACCCACGAACCATGAGATCATGATCTGAGCCAAAGTCCAACGCTCAACTGACTGAGCCACCCAGGACCACCTACCTATTCTTCTTTAGAGAAGAACTCAAAATTTAATTTATGGAAGAAATCGCCCTTTACCTCCAGATTAGTTTAGGTTTCCGATAAAACACTGTCATTCCAGACTAACTTCCTCTTGTAGAATCTATCACAACTATAATTAAATCATTAATAATTAATTACTTTCCTAATACAACATAAGCTAATTTCTGTCTGTCTTGTTCTCCATTAGATCTATAATATCTACAACAGTGCTGTACATACAAAATTGCTCAATGTTTATTGAATAAATAACCAATACATGGATAGTAGGACGGATGGTCAAATTATTATTTAAGCAGTACTGAATGACGCTCACCAAAAATACTGTTAGCTCTCTTTTTTCTAAAAATCTATAAGGAAACTTGGCTTTAAGATGATGCATTTCTATAAGGCCTTTTCCTTTATTGACTCCAAAAATCATGGTGAAATGACAGTAGAAGTATACTATAAACAATAAAATATAGCACAAAAATAGAAAATATGCCACTGATGAAGGAAAAATTTTCTGGTGGACAGAATGTACATGATAGTGTAATGGCAGACAAATCAGATCAGACCAAGTGACTACCCAAAGCATTAACAGAAGACTTTTGTAGAGATGGGGGTTGTTTAGCCTGGTAAAGACCTGAAAAGATTTCAAGCTTGGAGTTGGCAGATATTGAAAATAGAAATGGGGTATAGGGAAGCACCATGTGTTAACTACAAGGTTACAGCCCTCAAAAGCTGAAGAGAAAGATTTTCCTACTGGCCAATCATGACATGAGTGTTAAGAAAGGGGAGAAAGGCAACTGAAAGCCTGCAGTGACTCTATACCTCCGTGGTAGACCTGTGGGGATTCATTGGGTGGAATTTGAGAAACTTAACAGATGAACATAGGGGAAGGGAAGGAAAAATAAGATAAAAACAGAGAGGGAGGAAAATGAAAGGAGACTCTTAAATAAAGAGAACAATCTGAGGGTTGATGGGCGTGGGGGGTGTTAAATGGATGACAGACCTGAAGGAGGGCACTTTTCAGGATGAGCACTGAGGGTCCTATGTAAGAGATGAATCACTGGGTTCTACTCCTGAAGCCAAGACTACACTATATGTTAACTAACTTGAGAACAAAAATAAGTTAAAAAATGTAAAAGGGAAGCAAAGCAGCTTCACCCGTAAATAAACCATGTTCACATGTTCCCCACCAGAGGGCAGAATGCTTACGTTGGCAGCTGGCACAGATGAAGGCGTGCCCAAATGTTCCCCAATTTTGTGACAAAAAGGTAGACTGCTGGGTGACAAAATCCACGCACTTGAAGAAAATTCACATCCAAGCATTCTACTGAGGGTGAAGTCTTGAGGATATGCAGATATTTGAATGGTGACTACTATCTGTCCAGGCTAAACAGAAGACTTTATCTATAACCATGAGTGGTCACACAAGGACAGCCACACTGTTTCATAAAAATAACAACATGAAAAAGAAACATTCAGTTTTCAAGTTTTAAAAACAGACCCATAGGCCAAATACCAATATTGTAAAGAACAGATGATAATACTATTAAAAAGAAACTAGTTTTATGCTAAGAGAGATTAAAGAAGATTATTACTGAAAGTCTTTTTCTGTCTAAGATTTAGATGGGAGGAAAGAATATTGTGTTCACCAAAATAAATAAATAAATAAATAAATAAATAAATAAATAAATAAATAAAAATGCTGGATACTTTTTTTTTTTAATTCTAATTTTTGGGGGCATCTGGGTGACTTAGTTAAGCATCTGATTTTTGGTTTTGGCTCAGGTCATGATCTCATGGGTTGTGACTTTAAGCCCCCAAGTCTCTCTCTTTCCCTCTCTCTCTGCCCCTCCCCTGCTCATGCTCTCTCTCTTTTTTTCTCTCTCTCAGTAAATAGACTTCAAAAAATAAAAATAAAATTCTAATTTTTCTTGAACCTGTCGAAAAGCTGCATTTGCAACAAAATCAAATAACCTAAAATTTAAGGGAGGAAAGATACTTCCTCAGAGAAATGGGATATAAGCCTTGACTCACCTGTGGCAGAATATGGAAGGAAGAAATTCAGGTATCAAGGAAGGAGGTTATAAGAGTTTAAGGATCCAAGTAAATTTATTTTAATTGCTCTATCAGTCAGCATTCTCCAGAGAAACAAAACTAATAGGAGAGTAAGAAAGGGAAAGAGAGAGAGACTGTGTTTAAGGAACCCAATCACACAATTATGGAGGCTGACAATTCCAGAATCTGCAAAATGGACCAGCAGGATGGAAACCCAGGGAAAAACCGATATTTCAGTTCCAGTACAAAGGTGTCTGATGGCAGAATTCTCTCTGTCTCAGAAGAAGTCAGACTTTTGTTTGATTCAGGCCTTCAACTGATTGGATGAGGACAAACCATATAATGGAAGCCAATAGGCGCATGCAAAGCTCACCTATTTAAATGTCATTCTTCTCCAAAAACACTCTCATATGAAACATCTAGAGGGACATTGGGCCACATATCTGGGCACTGTAGCCCAGCCAAATTAACACATAAAATTACCCATCACAATTGCTAAAGGCTGAGAGAACAGAACTCTGGGAAGCTATAGACATAGGCCATTTTGTTTCTGCTCTTTTCCATTGACCTCCACTATGTGTTCATGAAAAAGACTAGAGGACAGTGGGAGGCTGAGGAAAGCCTTCCTTGGTGGGCAGGTCTATAGAAATAAAGAGATGGTCATTGCAAGAAAAGCCTGAAGCCTCAAGAAGAAGCTCTTCCCTATGAAACAAAATCCTGGAGTACTTTAAACATGAAAGTAAGTCCTGTCACCCTGGGGCAAAGGTGAAGACTCACTACAGCTGCAAGAAAGTTAAGAGAGGGGCGCCTGGGTGGCTTAGTCAGTTAAGTGACCAACTTCGGCTCAGGTCATGATCTCATGGCTTGTGGGTTTGAGCCCTGCATCAGGCTCTGTGCTGACAGCTCGGAGCCTGGAGACTGTTTTGGATTCTGTGTCTCCCTCTCTCTCTGCACCTCCCCCATTTTCACTCTGTCTCCTCTCTAAAATAAATAAATGTAAAAAATTGTTTTAAAAAAGGTAAAAGAGAAAATCCTACCCCTGACAGGAGAGCAACACATATTCCTGGGGCCAGAATTTCATACCAATAGAATCCTGTACCAATCCAATACATACTTATGAGGAAAGGCAGAAACAATGAACTAACACAAAATCTGCAAAATATACAAGGCAGAGATTGGCTGCCACAGAGACAAGAAGCAGGAGCACAAGGGCACTTGGTTGGCTTAGTCTGTTAAGCATCTAACTCTTGGTTTCAGCTCAGGTCATGATCTCATGGTTGAGTTCACTCCCCACATAGGGTTTTGGGCTTGTAATGTAGCTCACCTTGGATACTCTGTCTCCCTCTCTCTCTGCCCTTTCCCCATTCTTACTCTCACTCATCTCTCAAAAATAAATAAATATTAAAAAAAGAAAGTCTATAAAAAACCTTAACAACGAATAAAATTAAAAAAAAAGAAGAAGAAGCAGGATCACAGAGGAAACTCCACCTCTGAGGCCCACGGACACAGGGCCTACTTAGGACTCTGGCTGGAGGCTGGATCAGGACAAGAGACCACAGCCCTCTCCTGACATCAGCAGGCTAAAAGACACCCAGGCATGCAACATTTCTGGAGGAGAGGGAAGAATGTGGAGAGAGACACTGGAGCACAAGAAAGAATGAAACCTGAGGGTACAAGGAAGTATAAAGAAGAACTCTGCAGCAAACCAGATTCAACTTCAACATGAGGAAACAATAGAGCTATTTGAAGCTGGTGTTGCATCAAGAGTAAATACAACAACAAAAATTTCCAAACTCAGCTCACTTCCTGACAACATAGACCCAACACTTTATACTAAGGGCACAGCCAAAGAGACAACCCATGTCCAGGCATAAATACCATTTCAGTCAGTCTTTCCTTGCTACACATTATATCTACTGTCCGATAAAAATTAGGAGACACATACACAGCAAACAACTCACTGTCAAGAGATGAAAAAAATAAACAGAATTGGGCTCAGAGATTACTCAAATACTCAATTCTATAATAAAGGATGGCAGAGGGGAGGAAAAAAGAAGGTATAAAAAGCAATTTTAATAACTGAAAGCCAGTCTTCACATTTTAAGTGATCTTTACATGCATAGCATAATGAATTTGAAACAAGACAAACCTAGATTCATCCTAACAAAACTCAGAATGCCAGGTGTGAATTAAAGTGTTTAAAATCACTGAAAAAGAAAAATAAGTTTACCTTCAAAAGTATAAAAATAAGATTTGCATTTGCATTTTCCGTCAGCATTACTGGAAACTAGAAAATGTAGCAGTCTTAAAAATTCTGAAAGCAAGAGATTTTAGAGCTAGAACTCTACACTCAAAATATCAGATTTGATTTTGAAAGCAAAAGATAGACATTTGCAGCTATAAAAGGATAAAGATGACTGAAGGAATACCCAAGAACAATTTTTTAAAACATGAAATCTAATAGAGGGGAAGTGAGAGATCTGAGAAACAATGACACGAACTCAGGGGAAAATTGACAAGAAGTTGTAGAATGATACCTTTTGGGCATGTTTAGAGCGCAGTCCACTCCAAACAGAGTAAATACTCGGTATGATTAAAATGCTGCATGTTCTAAATTGTAATCTATATTTTAATTATATCACCAGGTGATTTGAATCCATGTCAGAGTCTGAGAAACATCAGTGTGAGTGCTCTATTTTGCTAGTTTACCATACCACAAGTCAATTGATAAACTCAAAAGTTGATACATCAAGAAGGCAAGGTTCAAGGATGACATTTAGAACCATGGGCAGAGGGAGTAACAAGGAGAACTGAAAATAGAAAATTTCAACAGTTATTATATATAAAAAGAAAGATTATAAGATGAAGTAGAAGTAGATTTTTACTTTTCATATTCCACTCTTGGAAAAGCTTGTATTTAACTATGTAAGTATGTTATTTTTATAGCTATTATAAGGATATAAGGATGGGAATCCCAATGATTGCAAAATACTTATAGTTCCACAACTGTTTTAAACCTCCATTAACTATTTGACTTTGTTAAATTAAATTTGGTGTACTAGACCAGATAATTGTTATATTCAAATCGTGTTTACACAAAATAAATACTATTAAAAACAAGCATAAAAGATTTACAACTATAGTTAAAATTCTATTTCTTTTTAAAGTATTCCATACAACAAAATTCCATTTTGGTTCAACAAAAGTCTTTGGCAGTTTCTTAGATTTGATTGGAATAGAAATAGGCTTGGAAAAGTTTGCCTTTGGGAATGAAAAACAATTATTGTTGAAATATAACTATTCATTGTTTGTATCACAACACAATAAAGTTCCAAATAATAGGCCATTATTTCCATATATTCACAAATTGAAAGTAGTAGCTGGAGCCCTGGAATCCATGTTTAAACCAGAGTAGTTCTAAAATGAGATCAATCCCAATGCTCTACTCTAAACCCTAAAATGAATTTACCATCTCCTTGTCTTTATTATTGAAACAAATAATGCCATTCATAATGTCCTGGAGTTAAAAGTACACACAAATATGTTTTAGTAGTCAGCTGTGTTATACTAACAAACAACTCATAAATCTCAATAGGTTCTGAATCCTACCAATAGAATCCTATACCAACCCAACACCTACTTATGGGGAAATGTGCCCAAGAATTTTGTTACAACAACAAAGCTTTATTCCTCACTGTTGTTTTATGTTGGCAGCTGTGGGTCTCTGCCTCCCATATCCTTTCACACAAGGATCCAGGCTGAAGGGGAGACATTTACTTGCAACATGTAATTCTCAGAGAAGGGGGAAAGATAACCAGAGAATTGGTGGGAACAGACACAATCAATGGCTGTTGAAGATTTGTGTTTGGATGTGGTATATTTCACCTCTGATCACACTCTCTTGGCCAAAGCCCAGTGTCTGTGGGACAGGAATCTCTATTTCACCAGTACACACAGCAAGTTGAATAGATATGGATGGGAATCATAATCATCTTTCACAACAGAGAAAGAAATTGGGAACGCTAATATTCCATAATTCTTTTCTTTCCCTTGAACTTCACAGTCTGTCACACTTACCTGGGAGATATTCTGAGGTCATATGCCAGATGATGAAGTATTCCACAGAGGAACTGGAAAGCTGGAGGTATTGAATTCCTGTAGAAAGTATGGCTGAGTAAATTGAATAATGAAACATTTTTAATCTTAACTCAACAAAAATTCTGCATTTTTATTAAACTGATGCCATCTCAATTTATCTTTTAATTATATGGTGAAATAATAGATTTATGATTATTTCTTTATGGAAGTTTTATAAGGACAATAAAAATAAGAAATATAGGACATGTTTCAATTAATCATGGATTAAACTGGGAGCCAAATTTGGCATGAGATGAGTTCTAACTATCGATTTTTCAGTTGAGGACAAAGATCTGTTTAATTCCCATCAGATCTATGAAAAACAGACAGCTCTGAAAAGAATTCTGTGTGAAACATTAGAATTTGTCAGACTATGTGATTTTTCTCCATTTGTATGCAGAGTATATGCAAGCCAGACTGTAGACTCTGGAACTTTGTCAATATCATTGTACCACATTTATTAGTAAGTTTGCCTGCACCTCTTATCCAAAAAGCTATCATCTTCAGTCAACAGAATGGCCAGTGTTAAAATTCTGACACTACTGAACAAGTAATACAAAGGGTAAATGTTTTCACCTGGATAGAGCATATACAGTAGGAATAAAAACATGTTGCAACAGTTACTTAATGATTTTTATTATAAAATTCAAAGGTTAAAGTGTACTTGTTGTTATTACACACACACACACACACACACACACACACACACACGCACACACTGGAGAAGGTATTGACTGCTCTAAATAAAAAGTAAAAACTCTAGGAATAAAACTGGACCAAACTGACAGTCACTTCTATTTTATTATTTTGTATTCAAATACAAAGCTGCAACAGCTGAGGAAAATGCCCTTTTCCTCTTGAATTTTAAGGCAAAATACTCAATGTACATAAGCTTGCCAATATAAAACCTTATGACACAGACCTAATTTCATTGTCTTGTCATTGTGAGTATTATAATGGACAAAAATAACCTTGATCAAGGGAAAGTCCATGGGGTGGGAATGGGACAAACCAAAATTTTTGAGAAACTGCAAAAATGGGCAATAAAAATAACAACGTAGCTTTCCCAACCCTATTTCATTTTGTAAAAATTTCATATACACGGAGAGCATTTCAAAAAGTTTTTGGCATGAGGAGCATTATATTGCAAACAGCCTTCTATTTGAATCTCAGTCCTATATTTATAGCTATGGGAAAGTCAGTTATGCTGTTTGAGCTTCATGTATTAAATGAGGAAAGGTAAGACATACATTGAAATAATGTAAGAATTCGAAAGAACACAGGAAGCCTGGATGGTTCAGTTGGTTAAGCATCTGACTTTGGCTCAGGTCATGATCTCACAGTTGGAGTTTGAGCCCCGTGTTGGGCTCTGTGCTGACAGCTCAGAGCCTGGAGCCCGCTTCGGAGTCTCCCTCTCTCTGACCCTCCCCTCCTCACGATCTGTCTCTCTCTCTCTCTCTCTCTCTCTCAAAAATAAATAAACATTAAAAAAAATTTTAATAGAAAAAAATAAATTAGAGAGAGTGCATAGCATAGTTTTGGGCACACAAGTGGAATTCAATTTTTGCAAGTTTTCATGGTTGTTATGGTTGTTTTTAATGTTTATTAATATGAAAAAGTATTCAAACTTCAAGAAGCTACTCTAGTGCTTATTTTAAAGAATCCATTCAAAACATTTTGGGAGTATGAGCTATGCAAGACAATGTGTCAAGGGCTAAGCAAGGTACCAAAAAAGGGTAACTTTTTTCCCTGTTGCGAATGTGGGATTGAAAAGCAAGAAGAAGACTTAGCTAGAAAAAACACCAGAGCTATCTGGATGTCACTTTTGTGACCGAATACAGAGTTCTGTGCATTCTGGATGTTTCAGTAGGCATGGGTGAGGCAGTGCATTTTTTCTTTCTCTGTGCATTGCTTGATCATAGGAGATGTGGCACAATGAGAAATAGAGATTTGGTCTTTGTCCCTAGTTCCTGACACAGAGCTCTTATACCCTATGTAATTTCCTGCGTGACAGGAGCACCTTTTGATCCAATGAGGTGACTCTTGATGCACCTAGGTAGCTTCCGGATGGGGGCTGGTGTCCAGAAAGACGAAGGCATGGTTAGAGGGTTTCGGTCCCACCCCTCAGTCACTGGAGAAGGGAGAGAGAGTGGAGGTTTAGTTAGCATCAGTGGCCAATTATTTAATTCATTATGTCTGTGTAATGCAACCTCCATGAATGCCCCGTAAATGACGGTTTGTAGAGCCTCCCAGTTGGTGGACATATGGAGGTGATGGCAGGGTGGCACACTCTCCTTCCCACATACCTTACCCTATCCATCTCTTCCACCTGGCTGGTTCTGAATTTCTATCCTTTATAATGATAGAATTATTATAGCATTAAAGTGTTTTCCCGAGACCTGGGAATTGTTCTAGCACATTATCAAACTTGAGAGAGGGTCACAAGAACCCCCAATCTATAGCTAGGAGATCAAAAGTACAGGTAGAAATTTGGGACTTGCAATTTGTACCCGAGGCAGGAGCAGTCTTGTGGGCCTGAGTTCTTATTCTATCGGCTCTGTATTAACTCCAGATAGGTAACAGAATTAAATCGTATGACACCTGGTTCATGTCCAGAGCGTTGAGAGAATTGGTTGTTAATGGGCGGGGGGGACCTCCACCTATTTGGTGTCAGAAGTTTTAAAGGGAAAAAAGGTGGAAATAGTGTGTAAAAAAAAAACTAGTATAGCAGATATTCCAGCTGAATCATGTTCTTTTGAAAGAAGTGAAATACTAGGTACATAGAATTCGAAAGCAATTTGATGAACTGTAGGATACAAAATGATGGGATTTTTAAATTATTTTTTAATGCTTATTTATTTTGAGAGAGAGAGAGAGAGGGAGAGGGAGAGGGAGAGAGAGAGAGAGAGAGAGAGAGAGAGAGAGAGAACCCTAAGCAGGCTCTATGCTATAAGCACACAGCCTGACACAGGGTTCAAACTCATGAACTGTGAGACCACGACCTGAACCGGAATGAAGAGTGGGACGCTTAACTGATTGAGCCACCCAGATGCCCACAAAATGATGTGTTTTTTTTAAATGACTTTGTTTAATCTTGGAATTTTAATGGTGTTTTGAATTCCCAAGGGGGTTAGGAGTAGGGTAAGACACTGTTCATGTGATATCTAGACATTATTAACAATAGGATGAATCAAAACTGGAACAAGGGTAATGAATAACAGTAATGGGGGACCCAAGGAAGTGTTAAACTCTTATCTGTGGTTTTGTCTACATTTTAATCTTTCCCTTCATAATATCGTTTCTGATCTGTTTGTACACATACAACCCATCATTAAACACTACACTGGCTTGTATTTTATGCTGAAATTGTAACGAGCAACATCCCAAGTCAGCACCACTGACTGCCAAGGATAGCCAGATCTTTCAGGACCAGCCCAACATGGCAACTTTAAAATAAAGTGCAAATGTCACATGGGCATATAAGGAATAGTAATAAGAAGAGAATTGTCTGGAAAAGAAACATTTGCCTAATAACGGCTTTACAAGTTTTATTTGAATTCAGTGATAGAACAGATTTTAATTATGTCTAGAATTAGTCCAAAGAAAGATAATCTTGAAAGGTGCTCTTTCACAATTATGTGGGGAATATTATACATGGTTTGAAGAATGAAGGGACTAAACTACTTCTGATATTTCTTGATACGTGAAATCGTTTCATATTTATCCAATTAACACATAAAACATGCCAACAGATTAAAATCCCACAGTATGCACTCCCATTAACCAGGCTGGCTGACATCCTATTGAGTACATAAGTAGCAAATTTGACCCACAGATAAACAAAAGATTATAAATGCACTTTCTAAGAAGCTTTCAAACTAATGAAGAAAAACAGAAATTAAAGAAATAGACCTAATAATAGAATAATTCACTGTCTAAAATGATAAGTCAGCATCTCTTGTATCAACTTGTTGTAATTAACACGAAGAAAGTTCATACGCTCATTTAAAGAGCCAAACTAGGGACAACTGGATAGCTCAGTGGTTAAGCAGTGGCTCAGGTTATGATCTCATGGTTCATGGGTTAGAGCCCTCCCTGCATGGGGCTCTGCCCTGACAGTGTGGAGCCTGCATGGGATTCTCTCTCTCACCTTCCATCTCTGCCCCTCCCCCACTGGGGCATGCTCGCTCACTCTCTCTCTCTCTCTCTCTCTCTTTCTCTCAAAATAAGTAAGTAGACTTTAAAAATAAATAAATAGGAGCCAAACTATAAATAATATAAAACTTGGTTGTCTGAGTGCCTTAGATCAATATTTTTTTGCCATTGACTAACTTTGTACCAAAAAAGGAAATCTTAGCCACATTTTTGTTTGTTTGTTTGTTTTGAGAGAGAGTAGGACAGCAAATGGATGGGGGAGGGGCAAAGGGAAAGGGGATAGACAGAATCTTAAGCAGGCTCCACACCCAGTACAGAGCCCAACCACAGTTTCTAATAAAAAGCTAAAATGATTCTTTACATGGGAGCGAGAAGATCCCTAGGAAATGTGACATGTAAAGGGAATTATGTTTTAAAAGTTTGACTCCTATTTTAAAAGCTCTTATTACCTACCACTGACATAAGTAGTACCAGAGAAATCTTTTCTTTTATTAGATAAACATAAGGCCACAAATTCATCACTGGAGAGTGTGTTTCTGTAAGCCACTTCACTCAGAGTGTGTGCTAGGATTTTTCTATTCATACCTATTCTCTCCTCTCTTCCTCTCCTCTTCCTGATCTCAAGTGTTCATCTACAAACACTCACCCACTATTTCTAGTAAAATATTCTGTGCTTCACAACTTTTATACAAAATATTTGTCTTTCAGAGGACAATGATGGAAATGAAAATAAGAATAGAAAAAGATGACTGTAGGTAACTACTATAACTATGAGTAGTCATTGTTAAACAACACTACCTGTAAATACCATCAAGATCATTGCTCTTGAGAAAGCTGGAAACTAAAAAGGAAAACCATTCCCAAACATAAAAATAAAACCCGACAATGAAAAATATGTTTAATTTATAAATAAAAGTAATTAATATCTTTGAAGAAGTAATTAAGAACAAAAATCTGCTGTATAAGGAAAATCAAAATTGCATATGGAAACCAATTGTTCTAGAAGATTATATAAAAGAAACAAAAGTATACATTAAAAATTAATGAGTACCTATCAAGTATTAAGTCAGCAGCAAGGATACTAATTTTGACTATGACAGTGGGGTAGTTTGCTGTTTTTTGTTTTAGCCAAGAAGAGAAGAAAATAAATTCTCTAATTGAGAGCACTGTATTATGAAACAGTTTCCCCTAGAAACTTATTTCCATTTCACTGTTCCTACATTCAAGAGAATACACAAAATATATTTGTTGACCTAGATCTTAGTTAACTTCGAAAGATGCCTTAGAAGTCTCTTTAACTTCCCACAGGCTCAGAACAAAAGAAGTGATGAAATCTTCTCATGTGCATTACAGAAAAATTTGAGACTATAAACGTTATGCCCCATACAGCTAACAATAATTGCAAGAGAGAAGTGGGGAAAAAATTAGGAATCATGAAAAAAGTAATTCCGAATAGCTGAGTTCTCACTAATCACTGTCAGGAAGGCAGTGCTGATTAAAAGTTTTCAGACTGCCATCAGAACCTGTCAGGCCAGAGGGCACTGATTTTCAATTCACAGTAGTATCATGTGAGCATTTCATTTGAAAAGTGCATGACCTAGTCCTGAAGGAATATTTTACATATTTATTTGCCTTGAACTCAACTCAGCTTTTTTTTTTCAATCAAAACACCCCCATGATTTCAGGACATCTTTCTCAAGAAAATATATTATCCTTTTAGTGTGACAATAAAGAAACCGGCGGTCTAGGAAAATTCTAGTTGAAGCGTATTGGAAGTGGAAATAGTGATTAAGTCTAAAATATGTAATTAACCCTAGGTTCAATCCACATATTGCAAAAAGTGATAATGCACTAAAGAAGTGTTATTCAAATCACCAACATGGAAAATGATTACGTGTAGCCTTCAGTGAGACCTCTGGTATTATTTAACTCAGAGTATCATCAACAATGGTTTAAAGCTGATGGATAGACTCTAAGAAATCAAATCTGCCATTAGTAAACCATTGAGTAAACCACTGTGTACTTGATAAAGTGAAATATAAGAAGGTAACATTAATCTGGGGATCAGTGCTTAGTCATGAATGATTTTTTTTTGTTTTATAATTCAAAATAGAAGCCAAAGTACAAATCCCAAACATAACACCTTTAGTTAAAAGTTACGAATTCCACACCAATATTTACCACTAGAACTATACATTCACCTTCATTCAATTTTCAGTGAATCATGTAGCTGAAAGTTCACTATCCTATACCTTACTTTCTTCCTCTGCAAAATGGGTAAAACAATACATAACAAATAAGGTTGCAGTGTGGATTAAGTAAGGTAATACATGCAAAGTAGATACCTTGGTACCAAAAATCAAATAATAGTACATATCATTACCCAAAACAAAAAAAAAAATCCTGCCAATTACTATACACTGGCTAAACTTTATTACTTTTCATACATTTTCACTAATCCTCAAGCCTCGCTAAAAAGTTTGTTATCCCTGCTAAAGGAAACAAGCAAAGACAGATCCAATAACTTAGAGAATTAGTAAGTAGAGATATTCAGATTACAATGAATGTTTGACCACAAAGCCCATCTATTTTCAACTATACCAATGGTTCTCAAATTTAAGTGTACATAAGAGTCTCCTGGAAAGCTTATGAAATATAGTTGCTGGATCTGATCACCAGAGGTTCTGATTGAGCACAATGAGGTGATAGCCATGAATGTGTATTTGTAACAAGCTTATAGGTGATGCTGATGCCCCCTGGTCCAGAGACCGCATTTTGATTGAATCATACCATACAGTCTCTCCTAAAATGCAGGATAAATTGATGGTAATTGCATCCATCTTAGAGGACCCTTTTTATAAACCCATACACGGATAGGTGAAAAGGCTAGATGATGCATCTGTATTCAATCTTATCATTTAAAAATCCAGGCAACAGTTGGTTTTAGTATTGTATGTGGGCAAAAATGTACTTTCTCCTTATTAGATGGAGTTCTGAATCCCCTCCTATCAAAAAAGAAATCATTCTGAAAACAATCTTGGTTTCCTAAATTCCCTAGTAAGGCAAATAACAGAATTTTCAGAGAAATCTCCAAATCTTCCTGTTTGAACTATATATTTAAAAATAAATAATTGATAAAATATACAAATGAGCACAACATTCATGGTAGAAAGCTATTTTCTGCACTGCTATAGATATATAGCACACTCAATACCTGTAATGATTTCAAAAAGGTCTTGGTAAAGATTTGCACTAATTATTGATTCATTTCTGTGCAGGCACTTTTATATGGATGAAGGTTGCAGTTAGCCCAGTTTTTTATACTTTGAGGAAAAGATTCAACAAACCTGCTGAGTAGCAGCTACCACTGTTTTAAAAATACACATATCTAAACATATCTATGGATCAAAGAATCATAGAAAGGACCGACAAAGAGAAAGTATTCAATTAATTAATTAAACAACAATTCCTTCTGTGAAATCTGAGACAGGTAATCATGTATTCACTCCTGTCCACCTAAACTCTTTTTGTGAAGGGAAATTCATCAAGCTGTGTATTTCACTTTTCAACAGTTCTACTTAATTAAAAAGGTTTCTCTTTTATTCTGTGCATTTTTAATCTGGGGTCCATGCAAACTCCTTCCCCATTGTAGTTGATCTATGAGGCTGAAATCCTAAGCAAACATTTGCATACTGTTGGTGTATATCTTCCATCAACTCAGTGACTCAAAACAGGTGCAGAACCATTGATTTACATCATGAATTCCATCCTCATGCAAAAAATCCTTCCTCCTACTTATGCCATTGGGAATTTTATAGCCTCAAAGTTTGCTACTGCTTCAATATATCAGCTTTCCCATTACTTTGAAAGAAGTAATCCTGTCCTCCCCCAATTGACTGGTCTTCTCTTTCATACATTCAACATTTCCAGTTTTCTCCACCATTCCAGTCTGATGTGCTTTCTGGATACTTGCAATTTTTCTCTCCTCCAGGATTGCTAAATATTTATTTTGAGGCATATTAGTAACCATCACATTTTTATGTGATTGAATTTGTGCAATTAATTTTTTCTCAATGTACATCATACCAAACATAAACTAAAATGCAATCTATTGTTCTGCCATCATTTATGATAAATGAAGATAGCACTTTGAAGGGTAAAATTTTGTATATTTCCTAACGTTAGCACTACTTTCTTTGGTCTAATGCTTAATTTCATGATGGAAAAACAAATCTTTCAACAATTCCAAAAATATTTCACATTTTCACTTGCTCTGTGTTAACATACTTAAATGCATTTCAAAGTAATACAACCACACAAGATAGAAGAGTATACATTAATTGATACAAACAGGAATCTTCATGCTTAATCTAATGATGCATTCTATTGTTCTTGATGACAAAAAATTTAAAAAACCTTCCCTCCGAATTTGAAAGAACCTTGCAGGCAACCTTGCAGCAACAATCTTTAGACTGTCTTGTTTCTAAACTCCACATTGTGCTGTGAGGTTTAGTATAACAACACACATGAAGGAAATGAAAATATAAGAGTGCCCAGGGATGACATATATATTGTAAGAACAGATACAAATAAAGGGAAACAAAGAGACTCTAAGAACAGAGAGGAGAGCAAATAACCACGTGGACTACAAATCATACTGTTTTCAGGGATACTGATTACAGCGCATTGCCCTCTGGGGAACTATGTGTAAGACATTTATTATTTTTCATATTATTTAAAGGTACTAAAAGGTTGTCTGACATGAAAAAATAATCAGAAAAACCTAAATAAAAATATGTTTAGGTTAACAGTCAATCAGAATTACCCATGAATTTCTCATCATATTCATCTATTTGCTCACTTGGCTAAGGTTGAAAGGAATTCCAAATAGAAAGGAATTCCAAATAGAAATTGCCCTGGATTTGACAGCTTTATAAGATTCATGATAATACTAATCATAATTTTACTAAATACCGTAACACCTTTACTGAGGACTCAACAATGTGACAATGAATGTGCTTAGTATATTCAGCCAATTACCTCATTTACACCTCATAACCACTGGATAGGCCAGGAGTTGCCAAACTAGAAGCTGGGGGACAAATCTGACCACCAAACTGTTTTTGTAAATTAAGTTTTATTAGAATGCAGTTACTGCTCATTCATTTACATAGTGCCTGTGGCTGCTTTCACCCCACGAAGGCAGAGTTAGGTAGTTGCAGCAGACCATACATTCTGCGAACCTAAAATATTTGCTTATATGGCCTGCTACAGGAAAAGTCTGCCAATTCCTGAAATAGATGTTATCGATTTTACTTTGATTTTCAGTTGAAAAAACTAAGATAGCCTATTTGATAGGTGATGTTCTGTAATTATCCTTGAATGACAATAAAAATCTAATGAGTTAAATTCCAAGCCTATCATGAATGACCTTCTCCATGAGAAAGATGTATAGTTCTTATCCTATGGCCCGCATCCTATAGCCAACAGTGAAGTCACAATATGTGAATTTTAGAAAGCTTAAATTAATTGATGAAACTTGGACTTTGGTATGTATTATTTCAAACTGAAGAATAAGAAAAATAAAAGGGACAGAGTATATTTACCTTAAATATCTGCTCCACAGAGAAGCCTTCCCTGTGTTCTTGGAAGAACTATTGCAATCAATTCCTAGTCCCTGTCTATTACTTCACCCTGGTTATTAAATTAATAGCATTTTCCACAAGTTTCAGCTGTCATGTTTGTTAGCTTGTTGTGTATCTTCTTCCACATAGATGTAAGTTTCACGAGGACAAGGATTCTGTCTTGTTCATCTCTGTATCTACAATTCCTAGTACTATTAGTGCTCAAGTATTTGAAGAATGACAGGCAGTGAAAGAGGGGGGTGAAGGAGACCAAATAGAATAAATTGTATTTTCAAGAGATAAAGAACTGAAGAAAAGCCTTTTGGGCATAAAAAAAGGAATGCATGTAGTAAAGAAAATGCTTGCTTCGCTCTTCCATTGTTTATTGCTATAAATAGAATAAGTAGAAATAAAATGAGATATCCTCGAAGAAAGAATACAGAAGGAATATTTTTTGAGGAGTTTCATTCTTCTAAATATTGATCAACTTCTTTCACTTAAATCAGTCATTTATGAACAAATTGTACCATAAAACTATTTTACAATAGAGGGGGAAAAATAAATATGGTCTTAAACCTATAATTCCTGAACATTAGGATTTCAAGGGGCTGGCAGGAATAAATTTCCACTAAGAGCAAACTAAAATTGAACTACTAAATAGGGTTTGGGTCTAAAACTGAGCAGGAGTAAAATGGTTTAATGAGTCATGAAATTTTATGAAACTGGTAAAAATACTCTATCTAAATAGCAGTCTCTGAATCCAAAATGATGCTATCTTGTTTTCAGAAATAATCCAGTTATCTTTGGACATCATCAAAAGTTGCAAGGACAACTTTTGCCTGGAAAAGTAATGAAAAGTTTTAAGTGTTTTGAGATTAGAGTCCATGTATGCTACCCCTTGATGTCCTACTACTAACACAGTGCTAACAGAGGTCACCCACTCAACAAATAAATGGATAAGTATTTCTCAGAAATACTACTCTGTATGTAGCAAATGCTGTCATACGTTGTAAGGCACACCTCCTTCTAGGGTATCTCACTCTCATGGGGAAGGCAGGTAAGCAAACACACTATTTCTCTAATGTAAGAACCAATACAGAAATAATCTCAGAGTGCTAAGAGAGGAAAGCCTTAATAAATACAGACAAGTTAGTTAGCTGTGCACAACCCATGACAAGCAATGTCTATTTACTCAGTGTACTGCAACCACGGAGTTAACCACCATCACTCAGGTTTGGCAGAAACTCAAAGGCAAGAAGAAAAAAAATAGCTTTATAGTGGAAAAAATTGAAGACTTTAGGCCTGCCATAACCAGAGGTTATGGTCATGGGGAATTTGTAGATGGGCTAACTAGAAGTGGGCATCCTATGTGATTGGTTAGACATTGCATAGTTGGCTCTTTCCAGTTGGTCCTAGGGTGGAAGCAGGGGCAAAAATAAGGAAAGCTGTCAGTTACATGCGGAACTGGTCACTTTGTGCTGGTTACTACAGGGGTCATTGCTTGTGTACTGTTTGCTGCTGGACTGACTCCATTGGGTCAAAGTGCTATTTTTATATATTGTGTGGCCATTGCTATTTGCATATTCAATCTCTCGAATGCATATTGATGGTGATGAAGAATTTAATTAAAAAGTTAGCTTCACATTCCAACCAATTTGCCCCCTATTTTTTTTCTTCTCTTATAAGCTGAATGTAACCTACATTTTTAAACATTCATAAAAAGAAGTCATTTGCTAAAGAAAGCTTGTTTGATTTCCAAAAAAGACAGAGTCATAGTGTAGAAAGATTAGTGCTACTGCAGAGAGAATTATAAAATCAACAGATCGGACAGTTCAGACGCTTATAATAAAATAACTTTTCTCAAATCTGTATTTAAATTCAAGTTAGTCAACATGCAGTGTAATATTGCTTTTAGGAGTAGAATTTAGTGATTCCTCACTTACATATAACACGCAATGCTCAACACAACAAGTGCCCTCCTTAATACCCATCACCCATTTCGTTTACCCCCTGCCTACCTCCCCTCCAGCAACCCTCAGTTTATTCTCTATAATTAAGAGTTTCTTATGGTTTGCTTCACTCTCCTTTTTGTTCTCTTCCCCTATGTTCACCTGTTTTGTTTCCTAAATTCCACATATGAATGAAATCATATGATATTTGTCTTTCTCTGACTGACTTATTTTGCTTAGCATAATACTCTCTATCTACCTTGTTGCAAATGGCAAGATTTCATTCTTTTTCATGGCTGAGTAGTATCCCATTGTATTAATATAACACACCTTCTTTATCCATTCATCAGTCAATGGACATTTGGGCTCTTTCCATAATTTGGCTATTGTTGATAATGCTGCTATAAACATCGGGGTGCATATGTTCCTTCGAATCAGTATTATTGTATCCTTTGGGTAATTACCTAGTAGTACAATTATTGAGTCATAGGGTAGCTCTTTTTTTAACTTTTAGGAACTCCCGTACTGTTTTCCAGAGTGACTGCACCAGTTTGCATTCCCACCAACAGTGTAAGAGGGTTCCACTTTCTCCACGTCCTCACCAACATCTCTTATTTCCTGTGTTGTTAATTTTTGCCATTCTGACAGATGTGAGGTGTTATCTCATCATGGTTTTGATTTGTATTTCCCTGATGCTGAGTGATGATGAGCATCTTTTCATGTGTCTGTTGGACATCTGGGTGTCTTCTTTGGAAAAAGGCCTGTTGATGTCTTCTGCCCATTTCTTAACTGGATTATTTGTTTTTTGGATGTTGAGTTTGATAATGTCTATACTACCCAAATCAATCTACACATTTAATGTAAACCCTATCAAAATCCCACCAGCATTTTGCACAGAGCCATAATAAACAATCCTAAAATTTGTATGGAATCACAAAAGACCCTGAATAGTCTTAAATAAGAAAAACAAAGCTAGAGCAATCACAGATTGAATTATTATTTCTTTTAATTAAATAAACATGACAGTTCAATTCACAATTGAAGTAGTGGCTGTACTACTACATTAAATGATAACCTTTTAAATTAAAGAAGGTGTTTTCAATTAAGAAAGTAAGAGGTGCCACTAATGCCCAACTAGTCATATTCTTCGTATGTCCCGTTTGTTCCCATAATTTCCCCTTGTATTTTCTAGTCTGGAAAACCTGTGTTTTAGATGCATAATTCTACCATGTCTTTTTTTATCTTCAGTTGTTTATCTTAATTCTCAAAGACACGATGGTTTACAAAAAAACGAATAAAAAACAGCAGAACAAAAGCCTAGTCAACCACCTAAAAACCACTTAAGTCCAGATGGTATAACACGTAGGGTGTGGGGGAAAAACAGTTCTATGTACCACACACCCTGTTACTTGCCTCAAGAATATTTAAAATGGCAGATTTTTTGCATTCTTGGTATTGAAGATGGCGCCAAAGGCTGATTTAAAAGTGACAAAAAATAATGTCCAAATGTGTTCATAGTGTGCCTTTATGCATGTGTCTCCCTCACCACATATATTTTCTTCCCACTGCTCATGGTTTGAAAATGTAAAACACAATTTAATATAAATTTAATGGATCATATTCAGTATAGTTGCCCGATTTTATATATGAATTGTGCCAGTTTTTGCTGTCTTGCCTCATAGAGACTCCAGGAAATGTGTGACTTGCCACAGCTCAAGAACTTAAATAAAAGAAAATGTGGTTTCTGATGCAAAGTCCTATACTTCTCAAGTGATTACAAATTCAGAAGAAAATGATTACTTCTGCTATTTAACAAGTTTTAGAGGCATGTCAACTTGCTAGCAAACTCTTTTCAATGTAGGCTGATAAACAATTCTGACTCTAGATCAAAGTCCTCTTCCCTTAGACAAAACCGACCAAGTGCCACAAAATATGCCAGCTCATATTCAATGAACTAGGCTTCTCTTTGCAATAACCTAAGGATTGCTGTAGCAGTGGGTATTCGCAGTATGTGATAACTCTCATTATCTGATTTGTTCATAGCTCTCCCAAACAAGGACTATTAACTTCAAGTTCATAGATATCTTGGAAGGAATCCATTAACTCTGAAATTTTACAGAAGGGCATATTTTTTTTCATGGAAAGAGGATGCCCATCTATAAATAAATTCCAAAAAGGTATCAGTGACACCCATTTGGTTAAGATATTGGGATATATCTAAATCATAAACAAATACCTTTGGGATTTATACTAGATAACCAACGTATAGAAAAAAATAGCTTTAGTGGTCTTTGAAGGATGTCACTAAGTAGTTTTCTCATACATCTGGTAGTGACATTTCTTCTCTCTCTGTACATTTATTTAAGATTTAAACACATTGGTTGTTTCAAATAATATTCTATTACTATATGGAACGTTTAAAGTCACCAAAATATTTTGCTTTAATGTTAACATGATTTAACATTTATCTTATGCTTTAATTTGATGTTCCAGTTTTAAGTAAGGTCACAGATTATTTTCAATTATTTATTCTTTCATTTACTTATTATCACTACTATATAGATAGGGTTCTTTGTTCCTAACAACAGAATCCCTGCTAAGCAGAAAAGGATGTATTAAGGGCATTAGGTAGCTTAACAAATTTCTATCTCAGCCAAAGACCCAAACTTGGATGTTAGACAGCAGGAAAACTGCAGCCAGAACAGAACTTTGGTCCTGTTCTAGTGAAAACACCACTATGGCTTCTGCTCACCACTTACTATGCTATGAATCAAATATTTGACAACTACGATGAACCTGAACTACATATTGGCCATTTGATCTTCCATATCTACTCTCAACCCTTTTCTGCTTTGCTCCCTGCTCCAAAAGGCTGATCTACCCGATTCTACTAACAAGGTAATGACCCCTATGGATTCTCTTTGGATGGACCAGTGGGAATACTGCAAAAAAATTGGAGGGAAGAGAGTGAATTTATGACATTTATTGATTTAGGTCCCTCCCTAAATCTGTTAGGTTCTGTTAGATTGCCTCAGGATGGCTGTGTTCCTTGAGGCAACTTGCCCTGCACAATTCTCTCTCCCTCTCTACTCCAGTTGAATATCCATTTCTCACTCCTTTGGGGTAGGGTTAGAGGGCATCCCTACTGCTGCGAGACCAGGGAAATTGCTGTATTCATTAAGATGGCCTACATACCATGCAGACCTTTACCAATGGTGCCTTTATAAATAGACAGTGTGTCCTTTGTTTCCTGTTGAGACTCAAACTTAACAAAACAATATTTGCATTTTTGTTGATGAAGACCTGTTTTATAGCTATTCCAGGAAAATCAAAATTCTCCCCTACAGGATGCTCTCTCCCTGTACTCGACTACACAAATGTAACTTAATTCCACCTTACAAATCTCAGCTGTAGATCTCGGATAGTATGAAGAACATTAGATGCGAGGATTTGGGGAAATTTAGTTTTATCTTTTAGGCCTCCACAATTCAAGAAAGTACACCAAAAGGGACAAAGTAGATGTTGCACGAGGCAGCATACCATTACCTACTTCAAACACTGATATTTACAGATAAAAATCTATAAAAAGTTGACCTGCTATGAAGTGAGTAGTAGTGTTTTCTACAACTTTGTCATGTATCGACTTGGCTTATGTTGTTTTATACAAATATTTGGATTAGTAATCAAAGAGCACAGCTCGATATTAACCAAGAACATGCATGTATTAATTATCAATAGTACATAAAGCTTAAAAGGTCAGGTAAATATTGGCTTTGCTATGTGTATTCGGAATATATTTTTCATATATGCAATACATACACCAGAGGTTTATTCTATCACTCTACCAAATACATCCTCAAAAATGTAGCTATGACACAAGTATCATTTCCCTTGTGAATTCCATGGGTGCTGAAAATATTACACAGTGGATAGACTATGGTCATAAAGAGTATTTCCAGGATGTGGTAGACTTTTAAACAAAAATTTTTATTTATTTATTTTGAGAGAGAGAGGGAGGAAGAGAGAGGATCCCAAGAAGGACCCTCACTGTCAGGACAGAGCCTGTCATGGGGCTCGATCCCACAAACCACAAGATCTCGACCTGAGCCAAAATCAAGGGTGAGACGCTTAACTGACTGAGCCACTCAGGCACCCCAAGATGTGGTAGATTTTTTAAATGACCACAATCTTTCATTTCTCCAATGAAGAGTAAGTACCTATTTCCCCAGCTCTTGAAAATGGATGAGCTTTGTGAACTCTTGGCCACAAGGATATAGGCAAAGTACGGCACAAGCAAAAATTTGAAAAGCATTTATACACTGGGACTTACCCATTTGCCATTCCTGGGATCTGTTGTTACCACCATCATATGAATAAGCCTTGGCAAGCCTGCTATATGACAAGAGACACGTGACTCAATTACACCATCTGTTCAGGTAACAGAAACCAATCACCAGACAAGTTTGTGAGGCCATCCTGGAGAAGCCAGCCTCCAGCCAACCTGCCAGCTAACAGCAGATACAAGAACTGGCCCAAATGAGATGAGCCTAGTGCACCTGGAACAAAAAAGCCAGCATTGAGCCCAGCCCAAATTGCAGACCCACAGAATTATGAGCTGAGAAAAAAAAATAAATAGGTTTTTTAAAGGTGTGTCAAGACACTAAGTTTTGTGGGGTTTTTTAAAACACAAACAAGTTAATGCAGGTATAAAAAAAGATACCTAGAAGGAGTATGCTGCTGTTGTCTAACTGAAAAATATATAGCATTGCATGTAGGACTGGGCAGTAAACTGAAGCTGGAAAAGCAGTGAAGAAACTTGCCAGGGCTGACCTGTGCTATGAAGTAAAGACTAAGTGGCAAAACCATCACCTGTGGCAACAAGGGAGACAAAGAATGTATCTGCTAAGCTTGTTGGGCGTTGACGAGATGGCTTTACAGCAGAATGTTTCAAGTGTCAGTCGGATTCTTTTAGTTTCTAAGATAAAGTGTGGGAAGAGAGATATGCTAAAAATAAACTATTTTCAAACATAATTTATTTTTTCAGACAGAATTTAAAAGGAAAATAAAAGGGTGAGACAAGTTGGACTGGAAAACAAAATTGTTTCTCATTTCCAGTATCTTCAACTAGAAAATTATCATTATTATTACTTAGTTTCAGGTGTAGGATTTAGTGATTCATCACTTACATACAACACCCAGTGCTCATCACAAATGCCCACCTTAATACCCCTCACCCAGTTAACCCATCTCCTGCCCATCTCTTCTCCAGCAACCCTCAGTTTGTTCTCTATAGTTAAGAGTATTATTTCTGGTTTGCCTCTCTTTTTCTCCCGCTGCTGTGTTAATCTTTCTTGTTTCTTAAATTCCAGAGATGAGTGAAATAATATGGTATTTGTCTTTCTATGACTTATTTTGCTAAGCACAATACACTTTAGTTCTATTAACATTGTTGCAAATGTTAAGATTTAATTCTTTTTCATGGCTGAGTAATATTCCATTGTGTGTGTCTGTGTGTGTGTGTGTGTGTGTGTGTGTGTGTGTGTGTGTATGCCACATATTTATCCATTCATCAGTCAATGGATTTTGGGCATTTTCTGTAATTTGGCTTGTAATCTAAGAAGCCTTAGATTAAAAGGAACTAAGACTGCTAAAATTAAAAAAAAATCTTCTGTGTCTCAACTGTCTATGGGAAGAAGCAAGAAAGCTACTCAGTTGCAATTGGAGGCAATTTTTGTGAAAAAAAATAAGAAACATTTCAGAGACTTGAGCCATGAACTCAAAGGCTGGATTCAAGATCCATAGAAAACAGTGACCAAGTAACCACTCCCAAGGAAAATTTAAGAAGTTTTTACTGGGACCAGTTCTATGGAGAACTGGGACCAAATCAAGAAACATTCCCTGGTCCTAGAAGACCTGACAGCATTGGCTCTGTGGGATTCCAGAATTGCATGTATTAGCCCCTGTGATCTGGCTCCTGTTCCTTCCTTTTTTAAATGGAAAAGTCCATTAGAATTATCCTATCCTTGGGACACCTGGGTGGCTCAGTCTGTTGAGTGCCGACTTTGGCTCAGGTCATGATCTCATGGTCTGTGAGTTCAAGCCCCGCGTTGGGCTCTGTGCGGACAACTCAGAGCTTGGAGCCTGCTTCAGATCCTGTGTCTCCCTCTCTCTGCTCCTCCCTCACTCATGTTCTCTCTCTCAAAAATAAAACACTACAAAAAAATTAATTGTCCTATCCTTGTCCCTCCAGTATAGGTGAGGCACACATGTGTTTTTAGTTCACTGTTTTCTTTAGTTCATGGGATCAAGAGGAACACAACCAAGGAGCAACATTCAGACCTTATTTAAGCAAGAGAGACACATTCAAGGATCTCCCTTTAAATCATGAGATCCTGGACTTCCAGGCAAAAACTGGAATGTAATGAGACTTCTGGGGAGTCTTGGAAGGAGATAAGGGTATTTTGAAAGTGAGAGGAGAGTGAATTAATTGGGATCAACCAACAAACTATAGTAGTTTATTAAAACACAATTATCCCTCTTTCATATAAAGGCTTTCCACTTTCCCACCCCTTGAATCTAGGTTGGCCGTGTAATTTGCCATGTAAATGAGACATTAACAAAAATGATACAAGCGCTTACCTACTTGCTGTTTCTGGGCCTTCTGCCACTGCCACCATGTGAATATGCCCAGATTAGCCTACTGGTTGATGAGAGACATGCGGCTTAATTACATTTATACTCCATCTGAGAGTGTGACAACAATCAAACACGAACGAAGTTCTCGAGAGTCAGTCAGGCCCCAAGTGGCCTGCCAAGTATTAGAAAGCCCAGCTGAGTTCATCCAATTCCAACCTTAGGAAGAGTGGCACAAACTGCCAAACTAAACAAAAGGTTGTTTTTTAAGCCACTCTCTTTGTTACACTAGCTTGTTACACGGCAAAGGCAAACCAACATACAAGAGTAATCTACTTCCATGTAAACATCTGGATGGAATCTTGAAAGAACAACATGAAAGTCTTCTATATCTCCTATTGAGAAGTCTGGGAATCTAGAATTACTGAAGATTAGATTTTTTGTTTGCTAAAAGGAAGAGTTGAACCCTCTTTTTAAACTAGGTCTGTACTACCCCCAGGAAGTACTGTCTTAAAAGCCGAAGACAGTACTTTACATTGGGGTAAAAAGAGGCTTCAAATTACAGTTGAAAGATGTTGGGGGCAGGGGGGTGGGTCATGGAGGGAGCATGACCTCTGGTTGACCTGAGGGCTGGCCTGAGCAATCAGAGGCTCCTTGAAATGTACATTTTGCCCACTTTTCCCACAGTGGGAGCCATTTCCAAGGGTGTGGCCTTGCGAGAGCAGTATGTGGTTAGAACATCTACAGTGTTCATGACTTAACCCATTTAAGACCTTGTTAGATCTTGGCGGGTGGCTGTGGAAATCTACTTGGTTTGCAGCAGCCTAAGACAAGGCTTGAGTAGTTTCCCTTGCTTATCCAACCTGCTGCCAACCCCTCTGGAGTGATCCATCTCTTTCCCTGATGTCTCCTTACCCTCAGATAAAGGGCCCAGTTCTCAAACTAACAAAAGATCTGTGTTACTTTTACCTAGTAACCATTAACTGAATAGTTACATACATATTTACATATACATATACATACATGTACACATACATGTATACATATCTAGAGTACATAAGTGGACAATTCTAGTCCTCTACTGAATAAGTAAAATAAAGGGGGTTGGATGAGGTGATAGCTGAGTTTCCATCTAGCTTGAAAATGTTTTGGTTTTCTGATTTCATTTCATATTTTGAGGCCAGTCTGACCATTAAACTAATGGTCCATTAAACTAATAACAATGTCTCCCATATATAACTATATTTTTAATCCAAGTGTTTACAGAAGATTTATATAGTTGAAGACAGAAAATAATCACATTCCTAGGTTGCTCGATCAATCTGTCTAGCTAACTAGAGAAATAGAGATTTTTATTTGCTAATATTGTAAAATTGAAAGTTTCACCAATTAGTCCATTTAAAAGTATTTTTTAAATACTAATTACATGTAAAGTATTGTGTTTTGACACCTTCCAGGACACAAGAGGTGTTGTATCTAGAAACTGCCCCCAAAGACCTTACTATTAATTGGAAAAGAAAGATATTTACTTATTAAAAAACAAATCAGGGGAGGGGGCACCTGAATGGCTCATTGGTTGAGCATCCAACTTTGGCTCAGGTCATGATCTCACAGGTGGTAAGTTCCAGCCCCACATGGGGCTCACTGCTGTCAGCCTGCCAGCGCAGAGCCCACTTTGAATCCTCTGTCCCCCTTTCTCTCTGCTCCTCCCCCACTTATGCGCTTGCTCTCTCTCTCTCTCTCTCTCAAAATATAAGTAAAAAAAAAAAAGCATTAAAAAAAGGAAGCAAATAACAAGCTAACCCATAACAATATATGACAAATACCACAGACATCATGTAAGTCAAAGCTTAGTGGTGAAGAGGGAAGGCTTTGGAGCCAGATTGCTGAACTCTGATGCTAGCTCCATCACTTACCTGCTGTGCAGCCTGGACAGGTTTTTTTTTATTTTGTTTTTGTTTTTGTTTTTACCATCTCTGGGCCAACCCCTTAAATACATATGCACAAAATAGGTATATCAAAGATTGTACCTACCCCAGAGATTATTATAATTAATATATATGAAGTGCCTACAACAGTCTAAATGTTAATATATGCAAAGTGCTAAGCACATAGGAAATGTTATATAAGTGCTATTTATCTAAATGTAGATGGTAAATGGCTAGGAATAATTAGCTACTCCACATGAACTGCTCTAAGAGACAAACTCCAGCCACCTCTAGAAGAAAAGTCAGCCAACTTCCTGACTTCAATTTCATATTCCATCTGTTTATCAGTTTTCAGAATTGGACCATGTTTGTTAACATTTTGTTTCCTCACATACTCAAATTCAGTGTGCCAAAGTATTTTTTACTATGGACAAATTCTAATGACAAGACATGTGAAGGGCATGTTTTAATCATACCCCTCATGTTGAGTCTGCTCTGTTTTTCTTTTTAAAATTATTTAATGTTTATTTATTTTTGAGAGTGAGAGACAGAGAGTGAGTGGGAGAAGGGCAGAGAAAGAGAGAGGAAGACACAGAATTCCAAACAGGCTCCAGGCTCTGAGCTGTCAGCACAGAGCCCAATGCTCGAACTCAGGAATGGCGAGATCATGACCTGAGCTGAAGTCAGATGCTTAACGGACTGAGCCACCCGGGCGCCCCAAGCCTGCTCTGATTTCAAATGGCTGTTAGAATCAATACAGCAATTGATGCATTCGCATGGAAATATACATGTAAGCTCCATATCTGTGCTGTGCACTAATTCACCTCTCCTAGGAGAGTGGCACATAGTATGCATCCAGTGAATATTCTTGAAATAAATTAATGAATATGTTGAAGGTAATTTCAGAGGTAGAATACTAAAGGCAGTATAAAAAAAAATGCAAAGCTCAGTCGGTACTATTATTCAACTGAGTTTCCTTTTTTTTTTTTTTTTTGACTACATGCACCTACACAAAGTTTTACAAGTAAAAAAAAAAAAAAAAAAACTCATCTCAAATTAATGTTAGAAAATGCATTTATGTACTAATAGATTTAGGTTTCCAGAATTTTCCTTCTGAAGTTATTTGGAGCCTAACAGTTTACAATGCCATAAGAGCCACCTTAGACGTGATTTTCAGTGAAAGTGTTCAGCGCTAGGTGTGAAAGTGTGGTCTCCAAAGGGCTGCATGGGCATCACCTGCATACTTGTTAGAGATGTAAATTCTCGGGCCCCATCCCTGACCTGGGGAAATTCTGGAAGTGAACACAGCAGTGTGTTTTAATGAAGTCTGCAGGTGTTTCTGTTGCATGCTAAATTGGGAGAACCCTGGCTTCCAGCAACTTTGTGGTCCTCACTGTCTTTTCTTACAGACTTCCAAAGGAATGATATTGTTCTGTCTTCAAAGAGATAGACAATTCTTGGGTTATTTTAGGAACTGCTTCCAATATTACAAAAATCAAAATACAAAAAGGCAAGCTCACTCCTCTTTTTCTGAAAACAATGGAATGGAACTGTTCTACCAGGGAAATTTTTTCAAACACGTGGATAGGCCTTTTTTTTTTTTAATATCTTTTACCACATAACTTATGCTAAGTGTATTTTTGTCCTTTCTTTTAGAAACTGTTGATTTAGTGAAGAGAACAAGAAATATCACATAGTACAAAGTGTAAAAGTCACCAAAGAAAAAAGCCAAAAACTAAAGGTTGAAGAAAAAGTTAATACTGAATTTCATTTCAAATAGATAAAAATTTACAAAACCATGAAATTCATCTAATGAGAGGGAGCTTGCATAAAATAGAAATAATTTATATGTAAAATGGAAGAACTGATTTTCCCAGTTTGACTTCCATTCAGAGACACATTTATAAATTATAAGTAGACATGAGGGGAAAAAAGACAAAGGAATTTAGAATCACAGTCTTAAAATACTGCCAAGGCACTGCATAAACCATTTTTAACAGTAATTGAGTATGTGTATAGGGAATTGCACTGTATTAACCACTTTGGGAATTATAATTTAGTTGAATACAGCTCTTGTTTTCACAGAAGACACAATCTACTGGATAAAGTATCTACTTTGTGATGAAAGTGCATGTTAAAAAGCACTAGGGAGAAAAGAGAAATTTCATTTTAACATGTAGAGTTATAAGACTGCGCTCTAAGAAAGAATTCTATAGCCAGTTTTTTAGATGGGCAACAAAAATTAGAGCTCCAGTAAGACAAAATGATGTTGGTACAGGTTTAGTACAGTCCCTCAGACATAGTAAGTAATCTGTAAACATTTGTTATTCAACTTTACAGTAAATTCTATTATCTTTACTTTCATAGTAGAAATATTGCCTCCTTAAATATCTGTATTACTGTACCAACTAGAAGGAGTTAATGAACAAGAAAGAGAGAAGACACAATTGTCAACTACAGCAAAGAGTTTCTTTACATTATAGGAGAATTTAAGAGACTCAAGGAGAGACGAGAGACTACGAGACATATAATAATGAAACTATTAACATAAATCAATGTACCATGAGAACTTATTGAACTCCAACAGTGTGTAAGATACTCTAGAACATGTTATCATGCACTGTCAGGATACAAAAACCTGAAAAGCTTAGATTTCTTGTCTGCTGAATGAGAAGAAAAGACATATCTGAGAAGTATATGGAAATGAATACAAGGTGATTAAGTGCCCACTTTATGAGGGACAGTGAAGGTTACAGGGCCAATATCAATTAAACAAGAGTTTTATATTGGCAGGTGGTATTGAAGTTTTTAGGTTGGACTGTAGTTCCTTGTTCTGCTGTATTTTGGTTTTTTTTTTAATTTTATTTATTTATTGAGAGAGAGAGAGAGAGAGAGAGAGAGAGAGAGAGAGAGAGAGAGAGAGGAAGAGTGGGGGCAGAGGGGGAAGAGAGAGACAGAGAGAGAGAGAGAGAATCCCAAGCAGGATCCATGCTGTCAGCACAGAGCCTGATGCAGGGCTCAAATTCACAGACGCTGAGATCATGACCTAAGCTGAAACCAAGTTGGCCTCTTAACTGACTGAGCCACCCAGGCGCTCCCGTTGTGCTGCATTTTTAGGATAAAATCATTACCTCCCTTGCTTCTCCCAAGCAGATGGGGGTAGGGCTGGAGGGGGAGGGAGGGAGGTAAGTATTCTTTACTCAGTATCAATGGTTCGTCAGAAAAACAAAATCCAAATCTACAAAACTAATTGTAATTGCCACCAAGTTTGCCAATGGAACTGTATTTTTTTTTTTTTTTACTAACTCACATTCACACGTTCTAAACGGTTTACAGAGTGACTTTGCACACATTCTATTATTAGTTGGCGCAGCAAATATGAGTAGAAACAGGTGCTCAGGAAGCTTAAAAGACTTGAGTAAAGGCTAACAGCTAGACATTGGATGGAGCCAGGACTCAGAATCAAATACTCAAAATGGTATTGAATACTTTGAAATACTCAAAATGGTATTGAACACTTTGAAAGGCCAAAGATGAAGATGTTTCCTGGTCTAAATTTAATTCAATATCAAGGAAAAAAACTTCCAACACAGGAGTAACTATCATTTGTTGAGCACTAACCGTGTGATCAGTGTTTTATATCTCTAACTGGGCGATCTCCTTGGCCCAGCCAGAGAATCTTAGAACCCATATATTAGTATATGGGATTTTGCTCATATAATCAATAGTCTCCACCTGTCAATAGTTCTAATAGAAAGAGGAGGGAGTAATGTTCTGTGTCCTCCAAGGCTGTTTCAGCTAAGAAAAGACAATACTGTTTCTCCTTCTCTCTCTGTTTCTCTCTGGCATCCCAACTCCCGTGCTCTAAGGAAATCAGGCCATATGTGGAAGCCATATATAATTGTTCGAGAAGGCAGTCCTAGTTGGCAACCCAGCCAACATCTAGCCTCATGACCAGACCTGTGAACAAGTCTTTGCCAGGCACTGACTGCAACATGATAGACCATGAGTGACAGTAGGCTAATTGAACTCAGTCAGCCCTGAGGGCCAAGGGAGACAAAAAGAGTGTTGCTTTAAATTATTAAGCTTTAAGGTAATTTGTTCTACAGCAAAATGACAACCAGAGCCTCGTTTTTTTTTTGTTTTTTGTTTTGTTTTGTTTTGTTTTTTTAACCTGGATTATTTCTTTAGAGAAGGCAATTAGTTCAATTTGTAGGCTCTCTGCGGAATCCCAGCCAGGTGATAAATATGTAGCACTTGGTCAGGTCTGAGACCTCATTGTGCAGAGACAGCTACATAAATTGTGGAACCTAGTGCCAAATGAAAATGTAGGGCCCCTTTTTCAGAAAGCAGGAAAAAAGTGTGGAGATATATATATATATATATATATATATATATATATATATATGAAGCTTTTTCCTTTCTTTTATGGTGTCTCCACCTGTTTGTGTTTTGTTGTCTCATGCCATTCCCAGGGAAGCAAAATTTACATTTTAAATTATGAGCGCTTTTTGTGCTATTCATCTTTATATTATTCAATGCAAACTTCAAATGCAAATATCAAAACATTCAACTTACATGTGGAATCGCCAAAATTACACAATTCATATTACGTGACTTCTGTCCAAAGGGGACCACAAGCCCACCAAGGGAGAGAAGAAAGGAGAAAGGGAAAGGAGAAGGAGGAGAAAGAGAGAACCTATGTCTAGGGACAGAGCGAGCCTAGGGATTGTTCTGGGGCATAAGGATTGTGAGGAGAGTGCAGACCCTCACAGGTGGCACAAGTGTGGGGCCATCTAGGGATGCAAGGTGTACACATGCTCACTGAGCCTGCCGTTGATACAGGAGCCATCCCTCAGAGAGGGTGGGGTCTGGAGAAGTCAAGTTCCCTGTCTCACTGGTCTGTGAACAACCCCTATGGATCTTTAAACCTTTGTACTGGGAGGCACTCAAACCTGGATGAAAGGTGGCCACCAAGCCAGATGCAGCATCAAGCAGATAGACCACAAGGTAGGTGTTGCCACTCTGGGGTGGGAGACTGTTAATGTCATAACACTCTAGGTTCTAGGATACCATGGAGTCCGCACGCCCATCCTGTCCCTTTCCTGCACCCATGTCCACATCCCTGTTGGGGACAGAGGCTAGCAAAGGCTATGAAGTGAGGAGTGTGGAGAAGGAGGCTGGAGGGGCCCAGGATGCCAGGGAGTCAGGGAGCTGGGAAGCAGGGACAACCATCTGAGGAGGTTGCAGGGAAGCAGGATGGGTGGGAGGCTCCAGGGGCCCATGCTTGATCCATTGTCCCTTGAGACTTGCAAATCATAATAGCAACATGCAGTGCATGCCATTAGAAAGAGAAAGACTCAATAAGTAGTTACAAATGTAATTGAAATTCTAACAGAAGTCCAAGGTGCAATGGGAGCCAGTGAGGGTAGGAGGGGTCATCTTTGAAGTATGTAGAAAGACTTCTCTTCTTTCAAATGACACTGAAAGGATGAGCAGGATTGTGTGTCTTTGTTTCCTCATTTGTGGGAAAGACTGGAACAGGGTTGATCAGGGACATAGAAAAAGGACAAAAAAGGGCAGGGCATTCCCAGCGGAAAGAAGAGCATGGACCACAGTGCTGTGTCTGGAACAGATACTAATTTTGCAGGTAATGCGAACCCAGTGCTGACATACTAAGGGGACAAGACAGCAGGTTCTGACAGACATGGGACATTAAAATGCAAACCAACAGCAAACCCTGCTGTCTCAGAAGCAGAGAGGAGCATACAGGGGACAAAACAAGTATTTTTTTTTCCCAAATTCAGAGCCTGAGATAGGATTCACATGCAACCAGTTCATTTTGGAAGCTACTGCAGAAAGCGCCACGAAGGAATAGGGATGTAGGACAGAGAAAGAAAGATAACTAATGTAGGCAGTGTTGCTCTGTGGATAACTGTTACTCCCACTGTGCGGACCCCAGCCGGGAGAGATAGTACAGAAACTTCCCTCAGACTTGTCTCCTGTGGGATAAGGAAGCTAGGGTATTTTGTCCAATTCCTATCCATCACTGATGAGAGATTGCCCAAGGGAATCTAACTCCCTGGGGCTGCTGGTTTGGCCATGTGTGGCAATAGCATACTGCCAGGACCAGAGAATGCTTCAGGCAGAGACCACAGCTGTTACTGGCATTCTTGACAATGGTGAACTTCAGGGCAGGCTGAGAGGTGTGGGCAGGGTACAGTGTTGGTCATAGCGTTGACTGAGTGGCTCACTGAGCTGAGGTAAGGAAATGGAAACTATAACAGAAGAAAATTCTAGAAAAGACCATGACCTAAGTAGGGAGATAAAATGGTAGCTAGTACTTCCTAGTTCTCCAATTAACTTAATCCATTCACAGAGTTTTGGCGCTCAGTGTTTCAACTGCCATCTTACATGACAAAACTGGGTTTTCCAAGAGCTAACTCACTTGTCCAAAGTTTAACAGCCACTAAGAGGACGAGCTTCATAGCATTGATTCCAATCTTTTTTCTACTATTACATACCTCTTTACTAACATGGCTTTCACCTTGAAAAGGAAAAAAAAAAAAAAAAGAATAAATGGGATTGGCATAATCATCTTCATGCACCAGGACATAAGCAGCTTCTAGAAAGCGGATTTACAAGTAAAGTCAAAACAGCAGCCGGTATGAGAAGACCTCCACCTTATTGAAATGTATATAAATATTTTCCCCCAAGAACTCGCCCTTTCTTCATCTTCATATCCTCTACAGTTTTGGAGAAGAACAGAAGATTTTGCACAGAATATTGCTAATGTGCTCTATATGTGTATTAAGGTATATAATATGTATAAGTAAAAAAAAAACAAAAACAAAAACAAAAACTAGATTTCCCCTGGTTTAGTAAAAAAGAGTAAGACTCAATTATTGAGGGTAGTTATGCATCAGTAATCCTCCAAGGAATAAGTTAGCATATACCAGAGGAACAAAATTCTACTAAGCTCAAATACATCACAGGCTTCTAAGAAACAACTTAAAGAGCTAAAAAGAAAAAAATCAATATTAACACAATAAATTTAATTATCTATAGGAGGACAGTGTTCTTGGAACTGTACCTTAATAGCAGTCTAAAATTATATCCCCTACTATAAGAACATGGCTTTAGCCACTGGAGTGATTCAGCTGGCATAGTGATTTATTCAGGGTATAAAAAGATTTGAAATATTAAAACCTTAAATTTGAAAGGTTATCTTCTCTGCCTGGACAATAGCTACATATAAGGGTAAAAATATGATGTAACAAATAATAGGACACTTACAAATGAATGATGCCTTCGAAGGTGAACAAAAATTTTAAAATAAGGTGAATAGAATTTTTCATTAAAAATATTTGACATACTGAATATATATTTGAGGCCAAATGCAGGAATAAGTCACTGTCATCACTGCCATGAGCAATTTTAAAAATCAAAATGCTACAGGGAAGTTATTTTAATGATAGTTAAATCTTCTAGAGACCCAGGTGAGCTTTTGACATAAATCTCAACTGTCCCTAAAAATCTTCCCAAAATGATACACGATGCCCCAATCTTTCCATTCAAACAGCTTCAAAAGATCAGAGTGTCACACAGCTCATACGTTTTTTAATTCAACTTTTGTCAAATTGATTTATGATCTCAAATTGGACTTATGTCAATTTGATTTATGTTCCTGCTCTCGGTCGATGCCATGCGTACTTACCATGACGGAGTTGTCACAGAGGGAAGGGGACCCACAGGGATAGAGATGATACACCTCCCAAGGGGCCATTAACTGGAAAGAACAGAGCAAGCCTCGCCCTTTGCTCTCAATGGTCCATGAGCTTCAAGAAGCATGTGTCTTGCACTTCCAGGCACAGATTAGAAGCCGGGACTCCACTGAGATAAGCAAACAGATATGATTCAGTGCTTTCTGGGAAAGTAACATCTCCCATAAAGTTCTTTTGTACTTTTAAAGATTAGCTGAGTTAGAAAACCGTTTAAAACTCATTACCTATGACCATTAGGTGATAATACATTTCTGTTCAACGTGTCTTGCTACAGAAGGAAAGCCTATGTGGTTGTCTCAATTTTTCCCACCTTAATATAGACATTTTGCCTGTCCCAGGGAGAAACGGGTTTCAAGGTTTGGTGAAGAAAAAAAGATGTGTGAGATAATATTGCACCATCACCATTCACACAAAATAAAGTTCCCAGCCAACACACTTAAGGACTTAATGGTAAATTATCTGCCCTTTTAGGCGCAAGATTGTGATTTCGCTATTAACACCTATTGGCCAAGATATATGGTCCTATTTTCTCCACGTGTGGTCTGCCATTAGCATACGTATTCTTCAAAACTTCTGATGTCACTGCTAGGTATAATTTAACTCTCTTCTTTTTATTGTTAGTATGGCAATGACCATATTTGACTTCTATAAATCTAAACTAAAAAGTGAAGTATAGAGTAGGTGTCTATCAAGCATGTCAATATTTTCTTAGATCACCACCAAACAGTGCAGTGATAAAATTCCCAAAATGACCTTTTGCTTAGCTTTGATTTGCAGAAAACATTCTCTCTTTAACAATTGGGGCATAATTTCCACAAATTGCCACTGTAACTACTTCCCAGGAAATCACCAAAAGTTAGTTTGAAAAATATGTTTTGAAAACATTTGAGAAGAATATTGTTTCTACTGAATATCTGCAGAGAACAGAATATACTGTGATTTCAAGGCCATGTCAAGGCCAGAAAATGTACTTGTCTAAGTAGATCCTCAGGTACAAAACAAGACCATTAAGAGGCACCTAGGTGGCTCAGTAGGTTAAATGTCCAATTTCAGCTCAGGTCATAATCTCACAGTTCATGGGGCTCGGTTCATGGGTTTGAGTCCCACGTCGGGCTCTGTGCTGATAGCTCAGAGCCTGGAGCCTGCTTCAAATTCTGGGTCTACTTCTCTCTCTGCCCCTCTCCCACTCACGCTCTGTCTCTCTCAAAAACAAATAAACATGAAAAATAAAAGACCATTAAAATTTTACATTTTCTGTAAACTTTAAGTTGTGACCACCAACAACTCTCTGGCCACTTTCTTCCCTCCCTGTAGCAGCACTCAAATAATAGGGTATTCAGAGAGTTATGGAAGTTTACTCTTCATAGATCTTCAGTCAAGAAAACACCCATGTCTTTCACCAGTTTATGAGCAGTACTCTAATTGAAGAGAATATTCCAAACCAGTCACGGAGATCTAATCTATCCCTAGTATTTTATATAGATTAGATGTCCATTCTATTGATCTTAGAAGATTTCAGGCAGCCTTGAACTCTACGTGTTAGTAAGCCTCTGATGCTATGTAATTAATCTGAGGAACTTTGTATTTCTTCAAATTAGCAAATACCATAGCACCTCAAAGCAATACTGAATTCTAGTAAGGACTGATGAAACTTTCTTAAACTGAAGGTAAGAAAAACTAGGCAAGGCCCCCACAGAAAAGCCAGGGGACTCCTTCTCCACATCTAACATCCTGAGCACACGACTCAAATTTGTGTCTTCATAGGATGACAAATTATGACAGGTTATAGACAATGTTGTTGGAGCAACAAGTGCCAAAGTTCTCTTGTGATACCTCTCCTGTATCCATGGCTTCGAGCACTGTGGTATTCTCTGTCCCATCAGTGAGATCATAGAGAAGGCACAAATAGCCTTGGAGGAAAGCAATGATTAAATACAGAATATTGTGACTGTTCCATTTTATTTCATGTTATATGAAGAAATTAATCAGCTATTTAGCTGTTTCTTTCAAGACTGCTTCCTCTGACCTTTTCATAGCTCATGCAGGGCACTGAGAGAGAAGAATAAGAATTCATCGCAGATTCTTCCACACTCTCGCAGTATATCAGGTGTCACAGCGAAAGCTGATTAGCCTGGTTAGGAAAATGTTTTTTCAAAGGAGTGGAAGTGCTCACACTCTGCATGGTGCTTTTCTTTCTCATTAAGCCTGACATTTCAGTGCTTTGTTACAAATCAAAAACCCACGACTGCACTAGACCGTCAGTATGAAATTTTGCCTGCTGCACAGAACACAGTACATGGAAAGAAACGAGAGGGAAGCAAGAGAAAGAGTTCCTGATACATACTTTGTAGCTATGGTCACTTGATGACCCTTACCAAGCGGCAGCAGTAGCTGAGCCAGTTTACAGACAGCCATAGACAGCTATTAGAATACTGACTACCAGAGCAGCCTACACAATTGACAAATCAGAGGGGACTTCGACTGCAAATCCAAGCACATTTGCTTTGTCTACTCTTCATCCCAAATTAGCCTGCCTTTTCCATAGGCAAAGGTTTTGTCGAAATTCCTTGATTTATATTTTGAACTTGATCTCAGTTAAGCATCTGCCTCACTTTTACAAGTGGGAATCTAACCAGAGAGTACTGGCAGCAACAGAGAAACAGAGCAACAGGCTATCAGGGGTGGGATGACTGTTGTATTCAGCTCATCTATCATTATGATCTAAGGCTTGGGTTTTCTCTGTAAGTTGAGAGGGTGCAAGTATATCCATAAGTCACTGTGACCTCTTCATACTATATACACTCTTTGTTTTACTGATAGAAGTTTAAAATTCATGCGCATTTTTTTTTTTTTTTTGTAAAAAGAACAGTTGTTGCCCTATTTAGGAATTGCACCAGAAATGGAAATTCTACTCTGAAAAAAAGACTGAGATCACTTGTGGAGATTAGCATAATCAATTTGTCACCATCAGTATATTTACATACATAATAAGTTTCCCTTAAGTATACTGATATATATTTATTTATATATATATGCATATATATATATATATATAAATGTATAATACTATAACTGTTGATTTCTATAATTAAAACACAATTTTCTCATGTACAATACATATTTATCTGTAGCTTAAGCCCCTGGTAGAACATACTAGCAAATATATTTCTACTTTATTTACTTATTTACCTTTAGAAACAATGGGCATGGATTGAGTGAAGCAAGTTATGAGGGAGAGCCAGAAAAATCCTGTTCTGAATATAAACAGCATATCCAACTATATGCAGTAAATAGCTACACAATATTAATTTTAGATAGATATACAAAGATGGCATGATAGATACAATTTCTAATCGTTTTACAATTAATGGATTTAATCTCATTTTTTATAATTTCTATTTCTATATATTTCTCCTTTCACCTGGATGTAAGTAGGCCTGGAATTTAGGGACCAAATATACGCTAACAAATATAAGACATTCCTATCCCTTTTTAAACATAATTTGTTTCTAAAAAATACCAATAACATGTAACATTAAAAAATGCAAATGCTATGTAGAATATTTCCATTAAGTAATTCATGTTGTCTTTAGTAAGAAAGCATTTGAAATTATATCTACTAAAATAAAAGAGTAACAGATTAATAAGCTAATATTATTAGTTAAGGAATTAATAAACACGGTGTCTTGGTTATCTATTGCCACATAACAAAATTAGTGGATGAAAACCACAAGCCTCCCAATTTCTGTGGATGAGGACCTGCAGTTGCAGCTATGCTTGGTGCCTCTGGTCAGGGTCTTCTGTCAAATTACAGCCAAGTTGTTGCCTAGGGCCATGTTCTTACCACAAGACTGGACTGGGAGGGTGCCCTTCCAAGGTTGTTCCTGTGGCTGTTGGCAGAGCTCGGAACACGTGCCATCTGTGTGCATTTGTCCCTCCCCACAGGTCTGCCTTACCACTCACCACATAGCAACGTGCCTCTGCACAGAGTAAATGACCCAAGAGAGAACAAGAGAGAACATCCAAGATGGAAGCTATAGCTTATTCTCACCTGATCTTGGAAATAACATCCCATATTGTTTACCACAATTGTTTATTGTTTTATTCATTAGGAAGTCAGTAAGTCCAGCTCACACTCAACGGAAGGGGACTATACAAGAGTGTGGATACGACAAGGTAGGGATCATCCGGGTAAAAGCAGAGGCTGCCTTTCACATATTGTGCTGAAACTCTCTTGGAAAATATCCCTTTAGGTCTCAGTTCTGTTTAATCAGCAGCTATTACTCATTTGTAATAATTTATTCAAATATTCTATATCAATATGATATCTGGATAATTTGGTTCTTTGAACCTCCTGGACTGAAGGCTCCAATAAGCACATTTAAATATAATTTAGTCCTCCAAAAAGAATAAGTTATGTCTTCTGATATGGCCCATTTTTGACCCTGTAGGAAACCAATTTAAACTTTTTACACTATTTATAATTGCCTTCAAATGTAATTTGTTTTTTTAAATTTATATTTGTTAATTAATATACAGTGCAATGTTGGTCTTAGAAGTAGAATTCAGTGATTCATCAATTACATACAACACCCAGTGCTAATCACAACTGCTCTTCTTAATACCCATCAAATGTAATTGCTAATTATCAAATAATTGTTAAATGCCATTAGATTGTTTGGAAATGAGATTATGAAATCCTCTGGTAAAGTATTAGTAAACTCCAGTTTGAATCATAAATCAAATCTGATGAAGAATAACTTCTGCTTCAGTTTGGCAAGAATATTTTTCTGGTTCAGCAGAAGGGGATTAAATTATGGACAGAAACAGACAAAAAATATAAAAGACTTGGAAAGCTTGATTCATTCCAGATCTACCATTGCCTCAGTTTTTTTTTTTAATAAAAAAGGGAAAAACAAGAGCATCAATCAAAAATAGGTATAGCATCCATACCTGCCTTCATATAGCTATCATTCAATTCATTATTTGTCAAGGTAAAAAATGTTATTCAAATCTTGCTCCAAATTACTTATATTATTTTTATTTAAGCATTATCAAGGATTAAATTTCAATTCCAATAATGAGTCGCCACTTCTGTCCCTTCACCGTTTACTGAAGGATATTTTTTTATACATTCTGTATGAGGCTGCTATATTTTTTGGCTCTCTTTCTTGAGACAGAAGTAAGGATATCAGATTATCAGAATAAGATTGGATCCTTATTGCTTATTACTTTTTTTTTAACTAAGAAAGGGTCAGGCCAATCCCGTGACCCATTCATATTCTAGAGGATGTCATGGTGAAGAACTAAATCCTTTCAGAGCATCCGTCTCCCTGACCTGGCTCTTGCTCACGGTTGGCCCTAAATCGAAACATTTGGATGTGACAAAAGACAGATGCTAATGATCATGCATATCTGCAAAAATCACACCTCATAGTACAATAGTCTTCTCAAGGCTTTCAGAATACCCTCCGTCAATGTGATTCATCACTTTCAAGAATGCCATTTTAAAATATTTCTGGCAATCACATAAGGCACGTGCCGAGAATGACATGAATTAGATCATTTTAAATACATAGAGGTAACTTTATTTCCCTAACTGCCTCCATTATGTAAGTAGAAGACATTATTCCCAATTTAGAGGTTATTCATTAATGACAATGCAAGTTCACATAAGAAATGTAAGAAATGCCCACAGAAATACACACACACACACACACACACACACACACACACACACACACACACAAATACACACACACATACACACATGGTATATTCAGGCTCTCACATACTATGAATAATGAAACAACTTGCCATCTAAAATGATGCTAAAATATAGTTTTACCAAAGCATAAATGGCACTTGTATGAATATATATGCATCAAACTGCTAAGATGTACAAGCTAAGCAATTTTAAAAGGAAATTGAGTACTAAGAACTAGTTTTCATTTAAAAACTCAAGTTTCACAGGCCAAAGGAAAAAAATCTGAGTACCAACAAAGTGACATAAACCTCTATTTTAATTCCTACTAGGAAATAAGTCTTTTAACTATTATTTTAATCCATAAGCCTTACATTTCATTTTAATATGGCTGTCCTTTTCTCTGCATATGCTTTCTCAATGTGAAAACAAAGTCTTATTCAAGATCTTTACAAATACAGAAGATTAGCTTGCCCTGTCATTTAGAAGGCCTACGTTTTGAGAAAGAGTATCATACTGAAAAGATGCCCTTGTGATTTAGCAGTTCTTTATCAGCTCCCCACAAAATAACAACTTTCACATATGGGACCCTATATTACCTAAAGATAAAAGTATCCACTGAACTTTCTGTTGGACTACCTACTCCCTGTTTTTCTCCATCTTGCTCTTTTGTGTCTCTTGCCTTAACAATATGACTCAGCCATTATTCCCCTTTGACATAAAATAGCAGTTAGTGATTTTTCTTATCAAAACCAAACTCAGAAAAATGCATACATCAGAAAGTTTTTGAGATACTCTGATGTCTTATTTCTATGAAGGTCCTTACATGGCTTTGATGTGTCCATGTTTCAATCATTATCTGTTTCAGTCTCCACAGAGCTCTTGGGAAGGTAAGAGCTTGATGGTAAAAAGGACTACTAGCTGTTTTAGTCAGCTGGTCTGCCATAACAAAAATGTCAAAGACTGGGTGGTGTAAACATAAATTTATTTTCTCATAGTTCTGGAGAGCAGAAGTCTAAGATCAAGGTACTAGCATGGCTGGCTTCTAGTGAGAACTCTCTCCTTGGCTTACAGATGGCCATCTGCTATCTGTGTCCTCACATGGCTTTTCTTCTGTGCAGCACACTCCTGGTGTTTCTCATTGAAACACCAACGCTTTAAGACATAATTTACCTAATTAACCCCTGAAAAGGCCTATTGTCAAATATAGTCACATTGGGAGTTAGGACTTCAACATATGGATTTGAGGGGTGGGGGGAAACAATTGAGTCCATAACACTTGCCAGTATGCTGGGATCTTAAATGATGTCTTTAGGGTCCCACAGGAAACTCTATGGTTCATCCAGGGGTCATTCAGCTCTAGAAGGTCTGTGACATTCCATTTGCTAGTCCCATCACAGATTATGAGCTTCCTCTGGATTTGTGTCTCAGTATATAGAACAAGTATTTATGGAGTTGTGTCTGCAGTATTGGAGCAGCCAATGGCAACTCTAAAGGAAACTCTTCTAAACTTTCCTTTACATATTAGGAAATAAGGCAAACGATTTTCCAATGACTCACAGTGATCCAGGTTACTGTCTTATAAAGGTGCCATTCTCATGACCTAAATCTCTGTCCTTTTCAGATAGTATTGATCATGACTTAGAGCCATCTGGGAGAATCAATCCTTCTTCATTAATTTATTCATTCATTCATTCATTCATTCATTCATCAACTATTTACTGTTTGAACATGCTGGTCAATATCCAACACACTGGGATTCAGTGATAAGGAAGACAAGGTCCCAACTCATAGTTGAGAACTGAATTTGAACTTTTAAAATGTGGACCTTTGGACCTAAGGTTGGAGGACATAATCACTATCCTGGTTTCAATAACATAAAAAAGTGGATCAAAATTAAAATGCTTTCAGGTCAGGACCGCTGCTAGGCCATACAATGCCTTTGTGCAAGTTAAAAAATGGCAACTTCTCTATGCCCAGATGGGCACATGAACAACACCAGTGTACAACGAGCATCCCTTTCTTCAATGGACACAGGCTAAGCACGATGCACAGGCAGGACCGTGGCCACCTACAGACTCTTCGGTTGTATCCATTTGTCCAAAGAACACAAACTGCACCATTATAAGTGCCAGTTGTCTCGCAGATGGTGGGATTCAGAATATATTGGGGAGCAACACAGGCCGCCAGCAAACATTCCAATTGAACACCACCTCATACACCAAACAGTTAACCTGAGAAGATTAAGTAAGGTCTAGGAGATTTCAAGGCCAATCCAGAGATTCAAGGAGGCTAGTCAGTAGAATCCCAGATCCAAAAAAATGTGAATATATAAATTCCACAACAATGAAGTTCCAGAGATCTTTGAGACTGATTTTATCCCCAGGAACTCTTTGATCTGCTAGAGAAAGCAAGAAAGGTAGACTACATAGGGACCTAAGCTGTGAATGCCATGTACCTTAGAAGTACTTATGAAATGCAAAGCAACACAATCCTATTTTCAACAGAAGTAAAAAAAAAAAAAAAAAAAAAGGAAAGAAAGAAAGAGAGATTGAAAAAAATCAGGTATGTAGGAATGACTAATTTCTAGTTACAGAAATGATTATTGGGTGAAGAGGAACAGTCTCAAGTGTCCTGCATACACTATCCTAAAATATCTTCATATTTCATTTATTTTAGTTAGTGTTTTTCCAGTAGGCATGCATGAATGCATACCATCAATTCAGTGACTGAGAAGTTTGATAACACCATTTTTCTATATCATGAAGATAAATACACAACTTAGCTTTAGGCTTATAATTAAATGAACCACAAAACTCTGATTTATTAAAACTCTTTGCAGATTTTTGGACAGAAATTTATTCATGTTCAAAGGTAACAATAAATTATTATAAACGTTTCTGAACTGAAATTTGTGTTTTTCTGGCCTACAAAAAAGATGTAAGTAAACCCTTTATTCCCTTAATTATATTATAAGTCATACTTAGGTGGATCAAATTAATAATAAGATTGATAGAAGACAGTGTTGGCATATATGCTGATAAAATGTAAACAGCATTTTTATTTTTTCTTTGCAAAAAATTTTATTACTGAAATCTAGCTGATAAACAATGTTGTATGAGTTTCAGGTGTACAACATAGTGATATGTGGTTTAATAGCAAAACGAGTGCAATGCCTATGACCACACAACAGTCCTAGATTCTAGGGCTATCATCTAGAATCTATATTCTAGATGATCACAAACTGTCATTTCTCCTTTCCTCAAGTACATGTGCTTTTAATCTTTATCAAACCTATTCTATCTTAATTCTGTACTAATATTTCCTAACCTATATTGCCATCTCCATTTGTCCCATGAGTTGAAAATTGTTATTTCTTGGGGTGCCTGGTCACTCAGTTGGTTAAGTATCTGACTCTTGATTTCAGCTCAGGTCATGATGTCATGGTTTGTGGGATGGAGCCCCACATAGGTCTCTGTGCTGATAGCGCGGAGCCTGCTTGGGATTCTCTCTCTCTCTCTCTCTCTCTGTCCCCTTCCACCACTTGTGTACTCTCTCTCTCTCTCAAAATAAATAAATAAACTTAAAAAAAAAAAGAAATTGTTAGTTCTTATGATCATTCCCACATTTCTCCCACTGTGCCACTGCACTAGCTACTTTCAACAGATGATGACTAGGCTATAGTCATTTCCCTGGTTTAGAGTCTTCTTTATGTACATTTCCTGTCCTCTCTGATTATCCGGCCTCTTCAAAAGCCTCCTTTTATACTTTTTAATTAAAGAAATACTGAAATAGAAATTAAGTAAAATCAGCCATACTCATGTTACTTTAAAGTGTATAAAAAGTTAATGTATAAAAAACTAAATCCACATCTTCCTCTTTCCCAATCTATCCAATTGCAAAGGTCAGAAGTTATGGTTAATAGCTCAGTGCCCACCTCTTCTGACACTTTTCTATTTTTATACAGATGTCTTTCTCTCTCTCTTTCATATGTTTGTGTGTGTGTGTGTGTGTGTGTGTGTGTGAAAACACTTAAATGTACACTGTTTTATTCCCTCCAAATATGGGAATGTGTGCACACACACACATTGCTTTTTCCACTGAAAATATCTTATGGATATCTCTCTACATTATGAAGAGAACTACTTTATTTTACTAAAGGGCTGTATGATATCCCATTGTATGACTCCCCTGTAATTTGTCAAAGACGGTTTAGATACAGCTTTTTATTTTTATGTGTAACACTGCAATGAAATTAACATACATCTCTATGTACTCTTTAAGCACTATATTTTTTTCCATATAATTAATTTCTCAAAGTGAGATGGTGAGATCAAAAGGTTATTCTTTGATGAGATTCTTGAGAATAGGATCCATTTGTAGATTCCCACAGGATTTAGATAACACTCCAAGATATGGTGGTCACTAACTGGTGTTAGCAGACTCTAGTTAATTGAGTGGTTGACTATTCTAAAAATAGAACTGACCTTTGTAAATACCTGAACAAATACAAGTGATTGACTCTTTCACTTTTTCCTACAGCGATAGATTCTACACAGCCATCCAAAGCATCAGTTGAGGAGGTTATGGTGATAGGCAAGTCTTTATTCATAAGAAATTTTTTTTATTGTGTGACTTTGATGCAAATGAAAGCCAACCCACCATTGTCATTGAGAAAGCATTAGCATCTCTCGGTTTTGCTTCTTTCTTTCTTTCTTTCTTTCTTTCTTTCTTTCTTTCTTTTATTTATTTATTTTAGAAAGAGAGAAAAAGAGAGTTTAAGCAGGGGAGAGGGGCAGAGGGAGAGAGAGAGAGAATCTCAAGCAGGCTCCATGCTCAGGGTTCAGCATGGGGCACCAAGTAGGCCTGACCCAGGGCCCCATGTGAGGATCAATCCCATGATCCTGGAATCATGACATGGGCCAAAATCAAGAGTCAGATGCTCAACCGACTGAGCCACCCAGGTGCCCCAGTTTTACTGCATTCTAATATACTAATCATTACTGGGAAAATACACCATGTATTAGGTTGGTGTAGTATACTTTAAAGACCACTGTCCAAAGGCTGGCCTGTTGCTATCAAAATTTGTAACTGTGTCAATACTCTCTAGCATACAGCTTCTGCATTTGTAAAATAAGATAAATAAAATAGACAAACTCCATGTTCTTTTCTGGTTCTAAATTCTCTACTATAATCCCTGCCAATAAAGACAGCAGTGCCATATTATTTGACTTTCAAAATATTCCTCCCACTTTGATTGAAAATGGAATTATTAGAAACATTTTTCCTAGATCCGTTCAAATTGTATAAAACTGGAGAAACGTGTTCATATATCCTCGAATTTGCCAACAAAGTGGACATACTGATTCCTACTGTACAATGTTTTTGTGAAAATTCAGTGATCAAATACTCTTAGAATACTTTGTATAGTGCTTAGCATATATGAGTACTCAGTGGCTACTACTTCTTTTCATTATGATCACTGGAGAAGGTTTAGAGCTTGTGTTTAAATGCTGTATCATTATATCCTGTTTTAAATCATGAAATTGCTTAAAATAGCAGAATTAAGTAATCATTATCAAAAATTTTTTACACAAATTGTGGAGTGTCTTAGCTTCTTTAATAAAGAATAATTGCAAACGTATTTACTCCTGAAAGAGCTAAAATATAAAACATAACAAGCAGAAGAGATTACCAAGAACATACTCAACGATCTTCAATCACCATCAGTTGATCCAAGTCCAGCCCATGAACTGAAAGAACCCTCTGTTACGTAACTTGAGTAATGATGGCAAACCACATCCTTGGTGGAAGCAGCATCCCAGGGTTCTAGCACTGAAAATAGCTACTTCTAGCATATATAAAGGCCAGCATATGTATACTTCATGCACTTTATTATTTCATAAAAGTTTAGGCTATAATGTATAACAGCAAGAAAGGACATATGCAATCATTAAATCCTTTAGAGCTAGAAAGAAGGCTCCAAACCTTGACCTTATTCAAGTCAATTCTGTCCCAATGTGCATTACACATACTATCCGTACTCCAAACAAACACCAACAAAGTTTTGCCTACAGCCTCTCTGCTCCAAATTCAACTCCATCTTCCCACCTTTGGAGGTGTTGTTGTTGTTGTTGTTGTTGTTGCTGTTGTTGTTGTTGTTTTCTGCACAGAATCCTTATCCCAAACATCTTTTAAGACCACAGTCAAGCTGACCTTCTGTGCAAGGCAGACCATAATCCTCCTGTACTTGGTTTGAGGTCGGATTCAACCTTCTATGATTCAGTGTGGCTCTACCTCTTGATTTCGAATCCACAGAGGCCCTAAAATCCAGGTGTCTTTTACTTTTTCATAGTATGAGGGGCTTCTTACTCATCCGGCATCAGCTGCTCAAAACATATATTTAGAATTTACTTGAATCGAATCAAATTGAATTGAAGAGGACGGTTGATTCAACCGTTAAGAACATAAGGCTCAAAATTAATATACGTTTACTGGGTTCCACTAGTAGCAGAGATAGAAAAAATAAGCCATTAAATGCACTGCAGCTAAACCATTAAACCATCTACAGTTCCCCTCATCTTTGTTGCTTAAGTGTTATTTAGAACCAGCAAATTTGGGGACGTGAAGGAATTTTACTCCCTAATTAGCTTTATTAACAGTGCTCCTTGGGTGCAATGGATCAGGTGCCATCTAAATGCTAGATACACAAGGGTGACAAAAGATGGACAAGAATTTTTCAGTTTAGTGGGGTAATAGGCTAAGTAAATAATTAGAATTCCGTCTCCACACCAGGGTAAGTAGAGGAGCGTGGGACTCCTTGAAGGCCTCTAAGAACCATCTAAGATATGATGAGAACAGTGGAAGTGAGTGAGCTGACAAAGATACAAAAGGAGGGGGTGCTAGACACAGCTACATGGCTGTGGAAAAGCAGGTGCACTGGGGTGGGGTGTCAAAAGATAAATCCATGTTAATTTGCTTATTCTTTGTAGCAACCAACCACCAAAGGGCCTTCATGAATGAACTAAACATTCATACCTACAAGCCTGGCACCATGCCACTCAGGATTAAAATAGAAACCACGGTTTATTGGCACAGTAGTATCAAGCATCCTGTTAAGATCCCCATAAAATGGTTAGGAGAGATGCCCTGGCTAAAAAGCCTCATGTCCACAAGAACAAGTATCTTTTGTAACAATGCCACAGCTTCCAAAAATCCCAGTAAAGACATGCTCAGAGACAAAATTCATCATACTCAGAGAAGATTAATGTTAATTTGCCAATCAGGGATAATTTTTCCACCAGCAAGATGGCCTGGATGTGTACTCCACATCTGAGCAGAGGCAGACAGTTAACCAGTTGTCATCATCTCTTGCGGAAGGGGAAAGGGTTTGACAAGCATCTGCCCACACTGTCCTGTGGTTAGTTCTGAGTGGAGCAATGCTCCAGGTAGTGGACACAGCATGTAGAAGCCTATGGGAAAGGAACAAATAGTACCTTCTGGTGCCTAAAGCAAAGTTCATAAAAAGACTGAAGCATACTGGGAACTGAGAGAGAGTAAGAAGCGCTGGAAATGGCAAGGAAAAGTCACAGAAGCCCGGGAGAATATATTTTACAGGGCTGTGGTTTAATGTGGGACTACCTGAAGGTTCAACGCAAGTGGATAATTTAATCATATTTGCTTTTTAGATAGCTGTCTGGGGCTATTCTATGCACAGGAGATTAGAAGAGCACAAAACAGTCTGATGTCTATATCTGCCTCTACATACACACCCTGCAACTTTCCTGGCCCTGTTCTCTCCCCAGGGGTCAGTCTGAATGCACTACAGTAATGAGTTCCCTACCTTCTGACTTTCTGTTAGGGTCAACCTATGCAGAGCCCTAGCAAGAGACCCAAAGGAAGGCAGAGAATGAGGTCACGTAATCATTCCCCTGGATTCTTCCCTTCAAGGTTCCTTCCCTGAGATTGGCCATGTCCTTCCACCAGGTGTCATTGCTCCTTTTCAGGTTGTTCTCAGAACAGTTCACTGTCACCTGGGTTCTGATAGCCAGCCACTCCTCTTGAGATCAGCTCCAGGAGTAGTGAACTAACTAGAACTATTCTTATTTTGAAGTGTTCTATCTATTTTCTCCTAGGTCCTGGTCTGATCACAATAAGACGTTAGGTTAGGCAACCAGTTAGGAGTTGTTGGGATCCTGCCCAAGATCCCCTTGGAAACCTTTCACCATGTGTGTGCCCCCTGCCCTGACCCAACCTTCTGTGTGCTCCTTCTAACAAGAGAATCTGTAACACTGGTAGGAAGATGATGGTCAGGACCGGAAATGCTTTTCCAGGACATGCAGACAAGCAGAGAACTTGAGTGTGTACATCTCCCTAGGGCAGGCCTCATAGGCTGTGACTGGCTGGTGCAGGGCTATAAAAGCCCAGCTCCTTGTCCCAGCTCCATTTCTGAGGCATGCCTATCCTCCAGGGGATCCACAGGTCCCCTGTGGGATCAGTTCAAGTTATCCCATATTCAGGGCCCAGTGCAAAGTGAAAATGGTAGCCCATCTTGATGAAAATGCAGGGGAAAGTGCTATTAAAGGCACTAAATAATAAAACGTTTTACTCTCCTCTGTGGTCTCTCTTGACTTGTCATGGCATTTTGACCTTCTATTTAACGTCATTTTAAGAAAGAAAAATGCTTAACATCTTACACTGTAAGCCTCAGTTTCACTGTTCACATTTAGATTTTAGATTGTGCAATGCCTGCTTTAAGTATAAATATAAGAGCAATTTATTGATATAAAAAGTCACTGAAATTACACAATTCATATTTTGTGGCTTATACATGCATAAGTATTTCATTGTTACCAGAACAGGGGAAATGCTACACAAAAGTAACTGAATTGTTTTTATTTCGTTTTTTGAATGGGCACACGTTCTATTAACACTCCATCTTTAGCTTACTGATTAAGGAAGGACCAAAAGGAAAATGAACTATGGGTTACTTTACTTCCTAGATTCCATCCGTGTCACCATTTTTAGCATAAATGACTTGCTAAGACAGTGAAGTCTGACACTAGCAAGAAAAGATCTGGTAAGTTTCCTTAGTCCTTCCTGTTTGTTCCTTGGAATGTCAGGGACTTCTTTCTGCATTCCCTGCACATTCTGTTTCAAAAGCAAAGGGCAGCTTCAAAAGCAAATGGGCACCCCAGCTTTCTTGGTCACAGATTCAACACCTCTACCTCCAACTTGCTTTCAGTGATGCTTATCTCCAACTCGTTATGGCTCCACCAAAATTCAACATTCAGGGAGCATTGTAAGCGCTATCTGTGAACAGGGACGCAAGGGATGAGAAACACACAAATTACATGTGTCTGCTCACCTGTGCACTCCATTGTGCTCCCCCCCCCCCCCACCCCAACACACACACACCACAACCGACTGCTCTTAAAAGATACAGGTTCAAAAATCAGATTCTTAATGACTTTCAAGACCGCGGGGGCAGCAAAGCATTAAACCAAGCCCAGGGCTTGACTCAGTTCAGGACGCTACCCGTTTGCACAGGCCTTTGAAGCTAGCCTTTTCTGTTCTCAATTTTGCTGAATCACACCCTTTTATTATTTCCCCCTTTACGCTTCTTCTAATTCCTTACTGGTTTCTCCTGGCGGCATTTCCTTGATAAATCACTTGCAAATGAGACATTTGCTGGAAGTTTGCTTAGGAAACCAACCTAAAAAAGGTTTTATTGGAAATGTCCCTAAGAGGCAAATCTAAGATGAGTTTCAGGAACTGGATCACTGGCTGGACAAGTAACAACACGCACCCCACACCTACTCCCGCAATACTGGTGGTGAGTGGAGGGTGATATAGTTCCTGGGGTGTTCCAGCATTGCAGTTACTAAGATTTCCACTTATAGAACTGGGACAGACACAGATGGAAGGAGATGCCCTTGTGTGTGCAGTCTCTCTCTTGGGTCAGGGCTGTGGTGGAAACGTGGAATTGACTGGGTTTGACTGAGCACCGCTGATGCGTAAAAAAGAGAAAATGACAGGGGCGCATCGGTGGCTCATTCGGTTAAATGTTGGACCCTTGATTATGGCTCAGGTCATGATCTCACAGTTCCTGGGTTCGAGCCCTGTGTTAGGCTCTATGGGGACAGTGTGGAGCCTGCTTGAGATTGTCTCTCTGCCCCTCCCCCACTCACGTGAATGCCCTCGCTTGCTCTGTCTCTCTCTCTCTCTTTCTCTCTCTCAAGATAAATAAGGCTTAAAAAAGAGAGAGAGAGAGAGAGAAAGAGAGAGAATGGCAGACTCGGCTGAGTCAATTACCAGAGTAATGAAGTGAATATCAGAAATGCTCCATGGCAGCGTATAAAGAGGTCCTCCTCTCCAGAGCAGGAGTCAGCAAACTCTTTGGGCCAAGTTTGATTCACTACTATCTTTGTAAATAAAGTTTAATTAGAACACGACCACACTTATTCATTATATGTACTCTATGACTGCTTACAGTACACCATAATAGCAGAGTTGAATAGATACCACAGAGACCTTATGCCCCACCAAGCCTAAAATATTGCTCTGGCTCAGTACAGAAAAAGTTTGCAAGTCCCTGACCTGGAGTCTGAGAGCAGCCTGAGCTGCTTGTCACATGGACTTCCTCCTTGTCTGTCTCTGTCTAAATTTTTGTCTCCTTGGAAGAATCCCAGTCACTGAAATAGGATACACCTTAATCCAGTATGATCTCACTTTAACTTGGTTACATCTGCAAAGACCCTATTTCTGAATAAGGCCTATTCACAGATTCTGGGTGGGCAAGAATTTTACTGGGATACTATTCACCTAGTATACCACAATATCAACAATTAGGTCCAAATCTCAGCATGGCGCAACTAGGGAAATGCTGGCTCTGCTAAGGGATGGAAGGATTATACTTAGAAGCCCAGGAGCTAAGATGTTCATACAGTTCTAGGAGTATAATGGTCTGAGGTATCCCAGACACCTCCTGAAGATAATGTAGGAGTTACTGTACCTTGTGCCTCTGACCACAGAGGAAAAAAATTAACAAATGAAATGAATTAAAACAGAGTTTGCTAGACCTCTTCTAGTTTTAGAGGCAGCTTGCACTGCAGTTGTGACTCATTTATCGAGTGACCTGGGAGATTTCCCAGTTTTGAATAGATCTGAGAGTGAGGCAAGAAAGTGTTCCACAGCTGAGTCCAACCACTCCCTTAAGAATTTTCAGAGATTTCCTTGTGATAATACACCGAATTACAATACATTTTCCTTTTCCTAAGACAAAATCCTCTACTGTTCTCTGTTCAAAACCCTCAGATATTCCATTAACAGCAAGAACATAATCCAGAATCCAGAATCCATATTCCAGTGATCAGTGGACTTCTCTCCACCCTAGATTTGTCACATTTTGGACTTCTAACAGCAAGCAATTTTGAAAGGGCCAGTATCAGTAATAAAGATGAAGAATTGCTTGTGTGATTAACCATGTTTGAACATTAAAGAAAGAATAAAAAGAGATGAAAAGGAAGAGAAAGAGAGAAAGAAGAGAAAAGGAGAAAATATGTCTTCACTACAAGTATGTACAAGTATAAAGGAGTAGAGTTACTTTTCATTTTTCCTTTTCCTCATTATTTATGACTCTGCTCTCATCTATTAACATAAAACTATAGAGTGTTGTTTAAATATTTTCCAAGATAGGTAAATTCTAATTTTTTTTTTACATTTATTTAATTTTGATAGACATAGAGAGACAGAACACAACTGGGGGAGGGGCAGAGAGAAGGAGACACAGAATCCGAAGCAGGCTCCAGGCTCTGAGCTGTCAGCACAGAGCCCGACGCGGGGCTCGAACTCACAAACCGCGAGATCATGATCTGTGCCAAAGTCGGACGCTTAACAGACTGAACCACCAGGTGCTCCCCAAGGTAGGTAAATTCTAAAAAAATATTTAGTATTTAAAATCAAATGCTTTGAAGAAAAAACCAAAACACGATTCAGTGAATTACAATCCACTTTCATGTAGTTCCTAAATCTCCAAGTGGCAAAGCATTTTCACATATAATACAAATACTTTACCCAATACATCTATAAAGAAGAAAATGGAAGATATTGTTATTCCTTTAAAGGCTGAAATCAGCAAAGTACAGAGCTTTTCTAATAACTTAAAGTGAAGCCATCTTTCAATATACTTGACAAACACATGCTAGGCAAGCTGATATGCCATAGGAAATAAAAATCCCTATCCCCATTCTTCTGGGGGATAGAAGCATTGTGCCAAGACTAAAAATTTAAAACTGAGTAGGATGGGTAGCCAGAGGGCAGGAGGGGGGTGCAAAATGGGTGAAGGAGAGTAGGAGGCATAGGCTACCAATTAAGGAATGAGTAAGTCATGGGAATGAAAGGTACATCACAGGGAATACAGTAACTGTATTGTAATATTGTAATGGTGTTGTATGGTAACAGAGGGTAGCTACACTTGTGATCATAGCACAATTTATAGACTTATGGAATGCTGTGCACCTGAAACTAACATAACATTATGTGTCAACTACAATAAAAAAAAATGAGCAGGATGAGAAGCTGTGCCCTTAAGGACACACACACACACACACACACACACACACACATACATACATCAACATACATACAAGCATGCACATGTGCATGCCCATATACAACCATATGATATGATATACTCTCAGCATAAACAGTCTTCAACAACAACAACAAAGTAGTGATTAATTCCAAACGAAGTTATCTGAGACCTTACAGAGAAAGTAACATATTTGATGGGACCTAAAAAGATGAGATGGATTTCATGAGGAAGTAGAAGAGGAGAAGACAGCAAGGTGGGGAAGTAGAGGCAACACCAGAGAATCTTGAAAGCTTAGACAGGTGTTCAAGGAGGAGAAGAAGTCATTAAAATGGAGGAAGAAATGACTCGTGAGGAATGGTGGGCCATGATCTAGGTGTGTACTTTTGGTAGAAGACCATTAATTTTACTATGAATACTAGAAATCAAAATGTCCCACAGATAAGATTCCTTGCATTTTCAAAGTCTAGCAAAATACATGACAAACTTTGTAAGGGAACAAGAAACATTTTTGACAAGTTAACACAGGACGTTTAAGTGTGTATTGTCTTTTATGGCCTTGTTTTGCATTACATTTCATGTACTGCATTTATTTTATATCTATACTTTTTATTACTTTGGGGATAAGCATTTATATGAAGAGCATCATTTCTACTAAAACACTGGTAGCAGCAGTTGGCATTTAACACCACTCTAAAGGATCATTTTCAGAACCTCTCTTTAGGGAACTACATTTTAGGAGAAACACAACTTTGAAGAAAATACAAGCAAAGATGGATATAGGAAAGCAAAAGTTAGTGGGAAATTTCTTGGTGAATATCAGTAAGATTCTGCCAGCAGAGTTTAAGTGCAGCTAGATCTTAGGTGCCCACCTTTATTTATCGTACACTTTAAGAAGTTCATCTGAGACCGAGGAACTTCCTACCAAACTACACATTTGATGTGTCCAGATTATAAAAGAATTTCTACCTCACTATTCCTACATGATAACAATATAATGCGGGTAAGCATACTGTACAAACTGTATAAGTTTTTCCATATGTAATAATAATAATTACTGCTTGCTGAATAATTGAAAATGAATGATTTTGAATAATTAAATAGACACTATGCAATAAGAACTGTTAAAGAATATTTTGAGTGCTTATTCTGTGATAAGCACTGTGATAAGTACCCTGCATAATTATTTTATTGATTCCTTTCAGTAACCCAAAGGAAATAAGTAGGATCTTGGATTTATAACTGAGGAAATTGACCTAGAAGGGTAAAGTGATTTGCCCAAGGAATTATAGGAAAGTAATACAGAGATGGTAACATACAGATAACAGAAAGAAGACCTGAATATAAGCAGCACTAATATCAAAGATCCAGATATTAACCATAAGACATCAAACAATCCTAAGAAATGGCTGAACATGTAAAATGGGCAAAAGCTTTGAATATACACTTCACCAAAGATATATATATGGTTAGCAAAGAAGTATGACCAAATATACTCAGCATCATCAATTAAAATGGGAATTCAGATTAAAGATACAATGTCATACCAGTATACATCTACTAGAATGGCTAAATTTTAAGTTTTAAGTTTAAAGTGAAATAAATGACAATACCAAGGGTTGCAAGGATATGAAGGAACTTGAACTCTCACATAGTGCTGATGGCCATATAAAAGGGCAAAACCACTTGGAAAAACAATTGGAAGTTCCTTAAAAAGTTAAACCTACACTTACCATATGATCTACCCATTACAAGCAAAATATTCACCCAAGAGAAATAAGCTCATAAAACTACACAAAGACTTGTACAGGAATGTTCACAATAGCCTTACTTGAACAGCCAAAAGCTGTAAATAAGCAGAATATTCATCAGATGGTGACAGAATAAACAGATTGTGGTATCTCTACACAATGGAATACTATTCAACCGTAAAAACTATTAATACACATGACAATATGGATGGATCTCAAAACCACTGTGCTGAGTGATAGAAACCAGGCAGAAAGGTATATACACAGGTTCTATTTATATGAAATTCTGTAAAGTGCAAACTAACCTACATAGTGAGGAAATGCAGACCAGTGGATGGCTGGGATGAGGTGGGGCAGAGAGGCAGGAGGGAGTGATTACATAACGAGTCGGGGTACCTGTCAGGCTCAGTGGCAGAATATGCGACTCTTGATCTAGTGGTCATTCAAGCCCCACGTTGGGGGTGGAGTTTACTTAAATAAACAAATAAAAACAAAAATAAAAAATAAAAAAAATACATATAAACAAACCTGAGAGAACTTTGGGAGTTGATGAATATGTTCATTACCTTGACTCTGATGATGGTTTCACAGACATACCTATGTCAAACCCTATCAACTTGTGCACTTGAAGTATCTGCAGTTTATTTTAGGTCAATCCTATCTCTTTTTAAAACTGTTAAAAATGTACATGTTGGTTGTTTTGTTTCTATGATTTTTTTAATGTTCCTCTTTTTTTTTTTTTTTAATGTTTATTTAGTGTTTAGAGAGAGGGAGAGAGAGAATGAGTAGGGGAGGAACAGAGAGAGAGGCAGACACAGAGTCTGAAGCAGGTTCCAGGCTCTGAGTTGTCAGCACAGAGCCTGATGCAGGGCTGGAACTCACAAATCATGAGATCATGATCTGAGCCGAAGTCCAATGCTTAATGGACTGAGCCACCCAGGCACTCCTAATGTTCTTCTTTTAATCTGTGAGAATTACTATCAACATTTTAACGATGGTTTTTTTCTGGGAGAGAAAGATTAGGAATTTTCTGAATTTTCTTCTGTGAGTTAATACTCATTTTCTCAATACACTACAACAATTACAGATATTCTTTTACAACCAAATACCAGTTTAAATGTAATTTTTTTAAATAGTTATAAACAGAGAGGGAGGCAAAACATTAGAGATTCTTAAACACAGAGAACAAACTGAGGGTTGATGGTGGGGGGGTGGTGAGGAGAGGCGAAAATGGGTGGTGGGCATTGAGGAGGGCACTTGTTGGGATGGACACTGGCTGTTATATGTAAGTGATGAATCATGGGAATCTACTCCTGAAGCCAAGAGCACACTGTATGCACTGTATGTTAGCTAACTTGACAATAAATTATATTTAAAAAAATAAATAAATTGAATTTTTAATTGTCCTTTTTATTTTTAATTTAGTATTTTTTATTTTAGTTGAGACACAATGTTACATCAGTTTCAGATGTACAATATAGTGATTCAACTTCTCTACAGCTTTGCTATGCTCACCACAAGTGTATGTATCTGCAATAACAAAAGACAGGAAAATAACATCAAGTTTAGAGCTAGTTTATTTATTCCTCCTACTTTTCTACAGTATCCTATTTTTCTTTGCAGTAAAGATAAATTTTACATTTAAAAATAAAATGTCTTTTTATTCTTTTTTAAGTTTTTATTGTTTTTTATTTATTACTTTTAATGTATGTTTATTTTTGAGAGAGAGAGCTGAGCAGGGGAGGGGCAGAGACAGAGGGAGACACAGAATCCGAAGCAGGCTCCAGGCTCCTAGCTGTCAGCACAGAGCCTGATCTGGGGCTGGAGCCCACAAACCATGAGCTCCTGACCTGAGCCTAAGTCCCACGCTTAACCCACTGAGCTACCCAGACGCCCCCAAAATAAAATGTCTTTTTAAAAGAAGGCACTGTCTTCTTACAGACCCTTGGAAATGTGCCTATATACTACTCTGGCAATTATTTCCATACCTACATTTGTTAAAATAACCAGAAAGTCAATTTATAAAGACCCAATTTGGCTGTGGACCCCCGCGCCCAGATAAAGTTTTGTGACTTGTTTTCCTCTATGTCGCTGCCCTGCCTCCCCCAGGCCTTGGTCTTTCCACAGAAAGAGGTCACAAAGGGAGGGCAAGTACACTGGGCTCGTGCTTTCTTTTGCTAGTCGTAGTGCCTGCTTTTCTTTCTTTCTTTTTTTTTTTTTTTTTTAACAGCACTTTTAACTTAGATGAAATAAGTTACAAACGCCCAAGGGCAGAAATGGGGCAATGTTTCATTAAATGGAGTTGTCAGGATTATCCGTCTGCGCCCAACCGCGACAGGCGCGCGCGTCCCCGCCGCCCTCCGCCTGGAACTCTGAGCCTCTCCAAGCGAAGGCGTGTGTGTGTGACGCAGTCGCCATCGCCTAGGGCTGCATTCTGATGCAGAAGCCCCTGAAGCCCCTGGTGCCCGACCGCGCGGTAAGCCGCCCGGGCCTCAGTTTCCCGACTTCTAAAGAAGGGGAACCATGCCGCCCTGTTTCTTGTTCCTCTGTAAGCAGATCAGCAGTTCGCTGGTGTCCCTGCGCAGCGCGCGCCGAGGCTTCGCGCTCCGACCGCTCTGGGTTTCCTGGTGTCCCTCGGGTCCCCAGCCCGCCGCCCCCCGCCGGCCGCTGGCCGCAGCCACCTCCTCCCGGGACCCTGCCGGGCCCACCTCCGCCCCCTCCCGAGTGCGGCAGAACTTCCACCCGGACTCCGAGGCCGCCATCAACCGCCAGATCAACCTGGAGCTCTATGCGTCCTATGTGTACTTGTCTATGGCCTATTACTTCTCCCGAGATGACGTGGCCCTGAACAACTTCGCCAGATATTTCCTTCGTCAGTCTCGGGAGGAGACCCAGCACGCCGAGAAGCTGATGAGGCTGCAGAACCAGCGGGGAGGCCGGATCTGCCTGAAGGACATCAAGAAACCTGACCTGGACGACTGGGAGAGCGGGCTGAATGCCATGGAGTGTGCGCTGCTCTTGGAAAAGAATGTGAACCAGTCGTTGCTCGAATTGCACACTCTGGCCTCAGACAAAGGTGACCCCCATTTGTGCGACTTCCTGGAAACTCACTATTTGAATGAACAGGTGAAATCGATCAAAGAACTAGGTGACCACGTGCAAAACTTGGTTAAGATGGGGGCCCCGGCTTCCGGCCTGGCAGAGTACCTCTTTGACAAGCACACCCTTGGAAATGAAAACGATCACAACTAAGCCACAGGCTGCCTTCCTTGCTGCCCATGGTGTGCCAAGACCCAGAGTCGGCTGACTCCTGCTTTCTTGCCCTTAAAATGCACCTCCACCTTTATATACTGTTAAACTGTCCCAATCAAGTGACTTGTGGAGAAAATGTATTTAGCCTCCAGTTAACAAGGGCTTTTTTTTTCTTCCTGTCCAACATCAAGATAATTTTTCTAGCCTGTAAAGTAGCCCAGGATACTATGGTATAAAAAAAGACTGGGAAACAGCTACTGAAAAGCAGATACAAACTTTCTCCAGTTACCAAATATTATTCCAGACCATGAGCCTTCACTAAAATTCTGTGATTTTCTACTGAACAAGTGCCTGTTATTTTCAAGACTTTATGCTAAAGGCTAAAATTGGGAAGATGTGTAAGATAAATATACAAACAACTATAACAAGTTGAAGAATATATATAGTACTATAAAGTACTGTGAGAACCATACATGAAAAATTCTGTGACAACGTTTACCCTTTCCCAGTATTTTCCAAGAAAAAAATAATGTCTGGAGATGATCTGTTTCTAAAGGATTTTGTGATCAAATTCAAGGAAAGCTACACAAAGTGTCGATACTGGCCTTAGGAAGTTATGACACATATGAACATTTTAAGGGCTCTGGGAAGTCTGAGAATTAAAAACATCTTGGATTATTTTTGTTTAGCTCAGTGTTTTCCCAAACCTATCCAATCTCTGCTAATTTGTAGGTGTTTTAATTTTTTTTAATGTTTATTTATTTTTGAGAGAGCGAGATAGAGTGAGAGCAGCAGAGGGGCAGAGGGAGAGGGAGACCCAGAATCCGAAGCTGACTCTAGGCTCTGAGCTGTCAGCACAGAGCCCCACACCAGATTCGAACCCATGAACCACAAATCATGACCTGAGCCAAAGTGGGACGCTTAACCAACTTAGCCACCCAGGCGTACCTGTGTGTGTGTGTGTGTGTGTGTGTGTGTGTGTGTGTGTGTGTGTGTTAAATGATGATCTAGGTCTGTCTGATTACAAAGTATACACTTCACCATTGGGCTTTATAGCCTCCCTTTAATGTAACTAACTACTTTTGACAAAAAGAGTGACTACACTGCAGAAAACACATTTCTGTGGCCTTTAAAATGGAGGGGGGTGCGTGGAGGAAGTCACAAAGAAATCCAGAATGAAGGAGGCATCAGCTGAGCACATGTTTTCTTGGGGGCTGGGGGAAGGAGGCATGAGAAAATGAATGCAAGAATATTTGGTCAGCAGGCCCCGGGGCTGGACTAAGAACACTGGGTGGTGTTTGGATAGATGGGCTGGAGCCAAATGTGGAGGGGGTAGGAGGGGCTTAAGCTTAATGTACTGAGCAATGGCAGTGCTTGAAGGGCTCTCAGCAAAAGAGTGCTGTGCTAAGAATTGAGCAATCACAAGTTTAGTTGTACAGAATACAAACCCGAGAACAACCTAAACGCCTGTGTTAGTTTGGGTCTTCTGAGAAACGTGCCAAGATGGGATTAAGTATATAAGAAATGTCTTAGGGGAGACCAAAAGGCCCTTGAGAGAAAATGGGAAAGGAGCTGGAGAAGCAGATACAGCCTCCAGACTCCATGCAAGTCTGATCCTGGCAGAAGGAAAAAAGGAATGTGGTGCATTGTTGTAAGCAACGTGCTACAAAGCTTTCTGGGAGACCATAGCTAGAGTCGCTCATCAGAGGAATCCCAGGTCTCCCAGAAATGGGCCTGCCTAAGAACATTTCCGGAACTCTGTTATTGACTGGGAAGTGCAGGCTTGCAACAAGCTAAGAGATGAATCGATTTTTCTGAGCAGAGCAGCAGGGTCCTTGGCAAATTGTGCTCCCTGTAGTCCCAGATCTGAGAGGCACATGCACATGACTGCACAAACTCAACAAAATGGTTTAGATTAAAATGCCATACGTGGAATGCCCTACAGCTATTAAATATGATTTTGCCAAGCACATAATGATGTGAGCAGAAATTCACAATGTGTTCTCTTAAAAACGAGAGTATTATGAAACAGGACTATATTATATAATTGTATATAGACAAGTACAGGGGAAATAATATATATGCATACAAAATGGAAGTAGATACACCAACAAAGGAAGCCAGAGAGCCTCTTAATGAGATTGTGTTTGATATTCATTTTCTTTAGCTACTTGTCTTTTTAAAATAAATTTCTTCTTATGGACACCCACTGCACTACTCTCACAACAAGAAAAGTAAAAATATAAGGTAGAGAGAAAGCAATAGGGCCAGAACATGGCAAAATCAGTGGAAATAGAAACAGATGCTGACAGGAATTTACAGGCAGATTATTTACAATTTTGCAAACGAATGAATGGAGAGAGTTACAAAAATGGGGGAAGAAACCAGGGAATTAAAGTGACAGATCTCAGACCTATGTCACTGGAGAACAGAGGAGCCCAGAATAAAAAGGGATCTTGACAGGAGGAACTACTGGGGTGTAGGGAGTGCACAATAATTTGCTGTTGATTAAGCTGATGGGCCTCCCTTTACCTTCTAGACTTAAAGTTGGTTTATTTTGCTGCATATAATCTTATTACATGTCTTCAGAGAATTTCCTCTTCAGTTCTTCTGGATGAGTGTTTTCCAAACTACAGATTCCACCCCATCAGTGTCATGAAATTATTTTGTGACTTGCTAGCCACTATTTGTCATTAGAACAGATTTGAACAGAAGTGAAAGTAAGTTAAACAAGGGTATTGCCTCCTGAAATTCTTGTTTTGCAGTCTCCGTGTGTGTATGTGTGTGTGTTTGCATATTTACCTCCTCAGTAATGTTATTTCTTATCCTGTGTTGCTGTCAAAACATACAATAGCCATTGTCCCAATTCTTTTACACATTGTCATTGTCGATCTCTCAGTCTCCTCCCGCTCAGCGCTGTCTGTTGATAATCCCCTTATTTCACTAAGAATTTAGAAGGAATCCCAGGAGAACCTCACACTTCCTTGTCATGGAATTGATCACATGCTTGTAATTGTAGAAAGCCTTCTGTTCTGCTACAGGGGTTGAAGCATCTATGCCACTTCCTAAAGCCAACCTCCCATGGTGCCCTGAGTCCCAACCCTTGAGCTTACGGAAGGACTCCAGGACATCACACCTCCAATTATTCTCTTGCTGGCATTATCCATTTTGCCCTTTCTACTGATTGGTTCCCAGGAGAAGCAAAGATGGTGTTATTTCTCCTCATCTTTTTTGGACTTACATTCCCTCCAGCACCCCCAACTTAGTTCTTTTTTTATACTCTTTTACTACAAAACTTCTTTAAAAAGTTATTTCTGTTTCCCATCTCCACTTACCCTGTTCTCTCTTGATCCCCTGCAAGTAAGTTTGTGTACAGTGTTTACCCCCACGCCAACCTTTTTATTTTTCCATCAACAGCGTCAGTGACTTCCATGATGACAAACCTAGTGCTTCATTTCTCAGCCTTCTTCTCACTCACCCAGCTAGCAGGACTTGTCATTTCACTCCTCAAACACTTACTCACTGACATTTGCCTCCCTTTCTAATTGCCCCTCAACTTGCTGAACTTAACACATTAAAGTGTCCCAGAACTCTGTCCTCTGGATCTCTTCTCCTCTTTATCTATACTTGTTCTTTAAACATCTCCTCCAGTCCTGTAACTTCTTTTTAAATACCTACCTGTTGGGTTCTAGTCAAAGAAGGTAATGTAGGAAGACCCTGAACTCACCTCCTCCATGGAACTCACCAAATGACAGCTAATCATAGAACAATTCTTCCTGAAGAACTGACCCAAGAGCTAACTGAACAATTTTTGGACAAAGATAGACAGAATGGCAAGAGAACAGCAAGAGAGACAGAGACACAGTAACAAAGGGAATCCCCATTCAGGGACACTGAGAATGGCAGTGGGGAGGCATAGTACCAAGGGGCGGGGAACAGTCCTTGGTTCTTGGGTACAGAAAAAAAAAGCCTTGGTTTAAAAGAGTAACTAGCATATAAAAGAGACAACACTAGAACTCTACCAAATGGAGCAGTGACTGTGGGAGCACTCTCCAGGTTGGAGGGACTAGAGACAGAAGCACATCCCGCTCCACCTTAAAAGCCTAGACTGGAGCAGGGTCTGGACACCATAACTGGTGGGCCAAGCCCATCATCACAGGGACCCTGAGTTCAGCAACCTCAGCAAGCCCAGGATTCACAAATATACACCAGCCTGGGTCACCCTGGGACTCAGGAAAAAGCCTGCAGTTTAAAAGGGCCAAGGAGCTATGGGACACTCTCTCCTCTTCCACTTTAAAAACCCAAGACTGGCTCATAGTGAGCCTGCAACCTCAGACAGCCAAGGTCCACAAGCCCAAATCAGCCCCTCTGGTGCTGGGTTACAGAAAAGAAGCCGAGTTTTAGATTTCTTTGCGGTTTTTTTTTTTTCAGCCTTTAAAAGTTTGTTTTATTTTTATTTTATTTTTAAAATTATTTTTTAAATTACTCTTGGTTTTGTTTTCATTTTTGTTCTTGTTATTTTTTCTTTTTGTTCTTTGTAGATTTTTCTTTTTTTCTTTTCCTTATCTTTTTTCCCTTTTCTTTTTTCTTTTATTATTTTCTTTTTAATATTATTATTTTTCTTTTTGTAAAAAGCCACAAATTAAAAGAGTAGCTAGCATACGCAGCCACAGCTCCAGACAGCCAGCAAAAGTCACTAAGCTCACACAGTCTACATAGGAGACACCATAAACAAGATTATTCATTCAAATTTAGAAGAAGTAGCTGTCCTACCTAATCCATAGAATCAAACAGAAAGTCAAACAAAATAGGAAGATAGAGGAATGTGCTCCAAAAGAAAGGAAAAGAAAATGCCTCAGAAAAAGATCTAAATATAGATAAGCAATATGCTTGACAGAGAATTTAAAGTAATGATCATAAAGATGCACTGAGTTGGAGAAAAGAATGGAAAAACTCAGAGAGGTTTTCACTAAGCAGATAGAAAATATAAAAAAGAACTAATCAGAGTTTAAGAATACAACACATGAAATAAAAAAACATACTAGAGGGAATCAATAGTAGATCAGTGGACGCAGAAGAACATAGAGATCTGGAAGACAGGGTAACAAAAGCACACAGGCTGAACAGCATAAAAAGAAAAGAATTTTAAAATGAAAATAGGTTAAAAGATCTCTTAGACAACACTGGGCAGCATTTGCATTTGCATTACATTTGTATTACAGGGGTCCCAGAAGAAGAGAGAAAGAAAGGTACACAAACTTATTTGAAGAAATAGTAACTAAAAACCTCCCTAACCTAGGGAAGGAAATAGACATTCAAGTTCGTGCAGCACAGAAAGTTCCAAACAAGATGAGCTGAGGAAGTCCACACCACAAAATGTGGTAACTAAAATATCAAAGATTAAAGAGAAAGAGAAAAATTTAAAAGCAGCAAGAGAAGCAAAAGTTTATGTACGAGGGAAATCCCATAAGGCTATCAATTGATTTTTCGGCAGTAACTTTGTAGGCCAGAAGGGAATGGCATGATATATTCAAAGTGCTGAAAGGGAGGGAAAAAAACTACAACCAAAAAAACACTACCCGGCAAGGGTATCATTCAGAATTGTATAGAAAAAATAGCTTCCCAGACAAACAAAAGTTAAAGGAGTTAATCACAACTAACCTCACAGAAAATGTTAGAGACACCTTGAAGTGAAAAAGAAATGGCCATAAGTAGACATAAGAAAGTTATGAATAAAAAGATGTAATATATGACAACATATACATAAAACATGGAGGAGGGAGTAAAAAGGAAAAGAAGAAAAAAGGAAAAGAAAACTTTTCCTGTCAATGCTTTTTTTTTTTTTTTTAATGTTTTTTTTAATCTATTTTTGAAGGAGAGAGAGACAGAGAATGACCAGGGGGGGTGCGGGGGAGGGGGAGCAGAAAGAGAGGGAGGCATAGAATTTGAAGCAGGCTCCAGGCTCTAAGCTGTCAGCACAGAGCCTGCTGTGGGGCTCGAACCCATGATCTGTGAGATCATAACCTGAGTCGAAGTTGGATGCTCAACCGACCAAGCCACCCAGGCGCCCCAATGCTTTTCTTTTTTTAAGAATGTGTTTGAACTTAAATAATCATCAAATTAATACAGGCTGCTATTTACTTTGGATGTTACATATAAAACTCATGGTAATCATAAACTCAAAACCTATGACAGACACACGGAAAATAGAGAAAGAAAGCCAAACTTAACACTACAGAAACTCACCAAACCCAGAGAAAGAAGAAACAAACAAGAACTGTAAGAAAAATCAGAAAATTAATTTTAAAACGGCAATAAGTACACACCTATCAATAATTACTTTAGATGTAAAGGGCCTAAATGCTTCAATCAAAAGACATAGGGTGGCTGGTAGAATAGATTCAAAAATAATAACACACAAAAACACAAGACCCATCTATATGCTGCCTACAAGAAACTCACCTCAAACCAAAAGATACATACAGACTGAAAGTGAAAAGATTGAAAAATATTCACCATGCAAATGGAAGTGCAAAAAAAGCCATATAACAATACTCATATCACACAAATTAGACTTTAAAACAAAGACTGTAATAAGAGACAAAGAAGGGCATTACATAATGATAAAGGAATCCATCCCACAAGAGGATATAACAATTGTATATATCTATGCACCCAACACTGAAGCACTTAAATACATAAAGCAACTATTAACAGGCAAAAAGAGAGAAACTGATGGTAAGATAATAGTAGTAAGAGACTTTAACATCCCACTTACACCAATGGATGGATCATCCAGATGGAAAAATCAATAAAGAAACAATGTCATTGATTGACACATTAGGCCAAATGTACATAACAGATATGTACAGAACATTCCATCCAACACTGACACAATATATATTCTTTTCAAGTGTACACTGAACATTTTTAAGAATATATCATATATTAGGCCACAAATAACTCTCAATAAATTTAACCATATTGAAATCGTACTGTGCATCTTTTCCAACCACAACAGTATGAAATTATAAATAAATCACAAGAAAACACTGGAAAACACACAGACTTATAGAGACTATAGAACATGATACTACACAACCAATGGGTCAATGACACAATCAAAGAAGAAATTTAAAATACATGGAAACAAATGAAAAGAAAAACACAACAGTCTAAGATCTTTAGGACACAGTGAAAGAAACTCTCAGAGGGAATACATACCAATACAGATCTAGTCAGATCTAGTTCAGGAAATAAGAAAAAGCTCAAATAAACAATCTTATCTTATACCTAAAGGAACTAGGGGGGAAAAAAGCCCAAGGTGAGTGGAAGAAATGAAATAATAATGATCAGAACAAAAATAAATGTCATGGATATTAAAACAATTGAAAAAGTCAATGAAACCAAGAGCTGGCTTTTTGAAAAGATAAACAAAATTGACAAATCCTTAGCCAGACTCATTAAGAAAAAAGATAAAGGACCCAAATAAATAAAATCAGAAATGAAATAGGAAAATCAACAACTGACATCACAAAAATACAAAGGATTATAATAGAATACTATGAAAAATAATATGCCAACAAATTGGACAATCTAGAAGAAATGGATAAATTCCCCGAAGCACACAATATTGCAAAACTGAACCAGGAAGATATGGAAAATCTGAACAGACTTATTAAAAGTAACGAAGCTGAATCTGTTGATTAAAAAAAACTACCAAAAATAAAAGTCAAGGGCCAGATGGATTCAAGAGTGATTCTAGCAGACATTTAAAGAAGAGTTAATACCTATTTCTTCAAACTATTGCAAAAAATTGAAGAGGAAGGAAGGCTTCTAAATGCATTCTAGGATATTTTACCAAATACTACCTGACACCAACAACAGACAAAGACACCACAAAACAAACAAACAAACACACAACAAACTACAAGCCAACATCCCTGATGAACATAGATGGAAAAGTCTTCAACAAAATATTATCAAATCAGATACAACAATACATTAAAAATATCATTCACCACAATAAGGTGGAATTTATTCCCAAGATGCAAGGATGGTTCAATATTTGCAAATCAATCAGCATCATACACCACATCAACAAAAGATAAAAATCATAGATCATCTCAATAGATGCAGAAAAAGCATTTAACAAAATTCAGCATCAGTCATTTTAAAAACTCTCAACAAAGTGTGGTTAGAGGGAATATACCTCAACATAATAAAGATCACATATGACAAACCCACAGCTAACGGGCATACTCAATGGTGAGAAACTGAGAGCCTTCCCTCTAAGATCAGGAACAAGATAAGGATGTCCATTCTACTGGAAGCCCTAGCCACAGCAATCAGACAAGAAGAAATAAGAGGCATCGATGTCATTAAAGAAGAAGTTAAACTGACAGTATGTGCAGATAGCATGATACTATACAGAGAAAATCCTAAAGACTCCACCAAAAAACTACTAGATACAGGGGAGAGTCTGGATGACTCAGTTGGTTAAGTGTCCAACTCTTGATTTTGGCTCAGGTCATGATCTTACCCTGCGTTGGGCTCTGCACTGCTGGCATGGGGCCTGCTTGGGTTTCTCTCTCTCCTTCTCTCTCTGTCTCTCCCCGACTTGTGCTTTCTCTCTCTCTCAAAACAAATAAATAAAAAGTTTTAAAAAGCTCCTAGAAATAATCAGTGGATTCAGTAAAGTAATAGGATACCAAATTATTACCCAGAAGTTTGTAGCATTCCTATACACTAATAATGAAGTAGCACAAAGAGAAATTTTAAAAACATCACCATTTATGACTGCATCAAAAAGAATAAAATACCTATGAATAAAGTTAACCAAAAAGGTGAAAGACCTGTACTGCAAAAACTATAAAAAACTGATGAAACAAATTGAAGATGACACAAACAAATGTAAAGATATTCCATTCTCCTAGATTGAGAGAAGCAGTATTGTTAAAATGTCCATAGTGCCCAAAGAAATCTAAAGATTCAACCAACATACCAACAGCATTGTTCACAAAAGTAGAACGAATAATACTAAAATTTTTATGGAACCACAGAAGACCCAGATAGCTAAAGCAATCCTGAAAAAAAAGAACAAAGCTGGAGGTATCTTGAATCCCAGGTTTCAAGATATACAGCAAAGCTGTAGTAATCAAAACAGTTTGGTATTGGCACTGACACAGGACATATAGATCAAAAGAACCGATTAGAGACTCCAAAAACAAACCCACATTTGTATGGCCAATTAATCTATGACAAAAGAGGCAGGAATATACAATGGAAAAAAGGCAGTCTCTGTAATAAATGGTGCTGGGGAAACTGGACAGCTACACATAAAAAAAAAATGGAGCACTTTCTTATACCATACACAAAAATAACCTCAAAATAGAATAAAGACCTAAATATGAAACCTGAAATAATAAAAATACTAGAAGAGAGCATAGGCAGTAATTGTCTCTGACATGAGCCATAGCAACATTTCTCTGGATTCGTATTTAATTAATTAATTAATATTTAAGTATTTTGGGTGTTCTGAACTGAACACCCAAAATACATATATGTATGTAAAATACATATATACATATAAAATACATATATATATGTAACTCAACACCCCCCAAAATTAACAGATTATAAAATGGGCAGAACACCTGAATAGACATTTTACCAAAGAAGGCCTATAGACGGCCAGCAGACACATGAAAAGATGTTCCACATCACTAATCATCAAGGAAACATAAATCAAAACCACAATGAGATATCACCTTATGACAGAATGGCTAAAATCAAAATGACAAGAAATAACAAGTGTCACTGAGGAAGTGAAGAAAAAAGAACTCTCAAGCACTGTTGCCGGGAATGCAAACTGGTGCAGCCACTGTAAAACAGTATTAAGATTCCTGAAAAATTAAAAATAGAAATACCATACGATCCAATAATTGCACTATTGGGTATTTATCCAAAGAAAATGAAAATACTAGTTCAAAAATATATATGCAATTCTATGTTTACTGTGACATTATTTACAATAGTGAAGATATAGAAGCAACCTAAATATCCATCAATAGATGAATAGATAAGGAAAATGTGGTATACATGTATATAAATATATATATATATACACATATATATACACAAATGTATGTATATACATATAAATGTATATATGTATGTATGAATATTAATGAATATTATGCAGCCATAAGAAAGGATAAGATTGTACTGCTTGAGACAATTTGGATGGACCTAGAGGATATTATGCTAAGTGAAATAAATCAGACCAAGAAAGACAAATACCATATGATTCTACTCATAAGTGGAATCTAAAGACAAAACAAAATAAATGAATAAACAAATTAAAAGAGGAATCAGACCTATAAATACAGAGAACAAACTGATGTTTGCCAGAGGGGAAAGGGTGGGAGGATGGGCAAAATGGGTGAAGTGGAGAGGTAGATAAATGCTTCCAGTTATCGTATGAGTAAGTCAGGAGAATAAAAGACACAGCATAAGAAATATAGTCAGTGATACTGTAATAGCGATGTGATGGGACAGAAGGTAGCTACATCAGTGGTGAAAGTAGCATAATGTATAAACCTGTCAAATCACTAAGTTTTACACCTGAAACTATTGTAACACTGTGTGTCTACTATATTCAAAATCATATATTTTGGATATATATATGTATCAATATTTAATCGATATTTCTTTTCAGATGTTTAACAGACATTTCATATTGACCATGTTCAAAAGCATATGGCTGATTTCACCATGCTCCACGACCTGTTCAACCCATTCTTTTGGGGGTTTTTTGGTTTTTGGTTTTTGTTTTTTTTTCATAATAAATGGAAGGTCCAGTCTACCAATTTCTAAACCCAGTCATTCCTGACTACACTCGTACACTCATACCTTACACCAGAACCTTCAGCAAATCTTTTCTGGTCTTCCTTCAAAATAGATCCTTACTACTTCTAACAACTTTCATCATTGCCACCTTGGCATAAGCTTCCATCTTCTTTCCTGCATTACTACACTTTTATTTTTATTTTTTTTTTAATTTCTATTTATTTTTGAGACAGAGAGAGAGCATGAACAGGGGAAGGTCAGAGAGAGAGGGAGACACAGAATCCGAAGCAGGCTCCAGGCTCCGGGCTGTCAGCACAGAGCCGGATACAGGGCTCGAATTCATGGACCATAAGATCATGACCTAAGCCGAAGTCAGACGCTTAACCAACTGAGCCACCCAGGTGCCCCTGCATTACTATACTTTACTCTTGACTGGTCTACCTGCTTCCCCCTTGGGCACACAGAATCATTTTCTCCACAAAGCAGGCAAGTATTTCTTTGTAAGTATAAGTCAGATCTTGTTACTTCTCAGCTCAAAACCCTTCAGTGGCCTCTGCTGTCATCTGGAGTCAAAATCAGGGTCCTTACCATGTCCCACAATACAATTTGAGCCTCTGATAACATCTCTAGGTATATTTTATATATATATATTAGTAGATAGATAGATACAGAGATAGAGATAGATATATAAGACATGTGTGAATGTGTAAGAGTGTAAGAAATGGTAAGATTATAAAATTTTACATAGATATAAATATATAAATAATGACATCAAAGAACTCTCTCTTTCTCTCTCTGTAACAGATATCTCTATGCACATTATCAGAGAGTAGAAATAAAGATACACACACACACACAGAGAGAGAGAGAGAGAGAGAGAGAGAGAGGACATTTTTCCTCACTATATTCCAGTCACGTTGCCTCTTTGTACACTTTGCCCCTAGATATAAATATGGTTCACACACTCATTTCCTTCAGATTTCTGTTCAAGGGGCATTTTACAAAGACCTTCCTGATTATTCGATCTAAATTAGTCACAACATTTCCCATCATTCTCACTCCTCTGATCTGATTTGTTTTCCTCTGTGGCACTTACCACCACCTGACACATTGTTTATTTGCTTGTGTTTATTTGCTTGGGTCACTAGGATGTGAGCTCTGTGGGGCAGGGACTTTGTCTTGTTCACTTCTGTCTCCACACTCTAGAGCAGTTCTTATCTTTTAGTCGCTTCTCTGTGAGCTTGAATGAGTGCGTGAAGATATCCAGAAGCCAGTTGGAAGTGCTGATCTGTAGCTTTCAAAAAATTAGTACCAGAAAAGTAAACTGGGAAGTTGTCCTTATGAACATGGTAAACGACAAATGTGAAAAGGCTGAAGCGACAAAGAAGAGAGGAGAGAAAAGAGAGATACAGGAGAGGGGTCCAAATATAGCAATGTGGGAAATTGGAGGAGCTCTATAATTAGGGGAGATTATATAAGGAACCCTTGATAGGCTACAGAAAAGGAACATAAAAATAGCAAGACAGAAAAAAAAAAAAAAACACTTATCTAGGAAGCCATGAGACAAGAGAGTTTCCATCAAATGCCACAGAGCCTAATGAGGTTATGGGTTGAAAGGCCATCAGAGTGGGCAATCAGTAAGTGAGTGGTTATTTTGGAAAAATGGCTTTAGCAGAGGTGGAGATGGAAACCAGGTTCAAGGGAAACAAGGCAGAGAATACAGAAGGCTCTTTTGAAACTTTTTCTTTTTTAAGTAATGGAAGGTACAAGAGGGTAGAGGGTGCCCATGAGTGTGTTAAAATGAGGAAAGGAGCTAGAAACAAAGGAAAGACTTGAGAAGCAAGTGATAGAATGAGGTTCCAGGAGAGAACAGGGAACAAGAAGAAGAGCCTAAGTATATACAGCCTGGTAGGATATGTCCTCCCAAACCAGAATCAGACAGGAGGGAAGAAATGACATAGACTTTGAAGAAGAGGGCAAAGCGAGGAAGTTTATATTGGCTGAGCTCAAACTAGTTAAATAAAGTAGCAAATGATGTCATCAACTGAGACATAGCTGCCTCTATGTAAAAATATTTTAATTAACCTTATTTCTCAGATATGATTGCAAAAATAATAAATATAAGTTATTTTACAGATGGGATATAATCTTTACTCTTTGTCTGATATTTAAAACAAGACAAGCTTTCCCAAATCAAAAAGCAAGTTCCTGGAATTGAGCCAAGTGGGGGCCAGATTTCTAAACAAAAATGTAGTATACAGAAAGATATGGCTCCAAACCCCTAAATGTCATGATGGATTGTATTACTCCTGAACACAAACACTCAGTGATGCCAAGATCCCAGGCCCTCAGACCTGCAGGAAAAGACAACATATATCCCCTAACAGTAGCAGCTCTTGAAAATGATCATCTTTCATGCTCAACTGTTAATCAGATTTTGTATGGTTCATTCGAAAGGGTAAAGCTTCCTTAGAGAAGACTTAGCCTCCATGCCAAGATATCTCAGGACAGAGTGTCTGTGTGTGTGTGTGTACGTGTGTGCATGTGCGTGTACATCTTTTACTGAAATTTTGACCCAAAGTTCCTGAAGCCAAGAAAGTTCGCTTGACTTTTTAAAACTGTGAACTTCACCTTCAAACTTTCTGCTCTCGGATAAAAGGCAACAGAGAAAGCATTCAGCACCTCTAAGGTAAGAGAGGAAGGTAAGATGCATGTGTAGTGGAGAGAAGGGAGAACACAGATTCCTGCATGAGACACTCTGTCTACTTCCTCCAAGAGGGCACCGAGACGTACATTCAAGAATCAGATGACTAGAAAACATGCATGATTGCTAAGCAGAACTGACAACAGCGGTGTCTCTGCTTACAACAGACTGTCAAATAGCACTCACTTTATTAAATCAGAAAGGTGCACAGGCTGTTGCTCTTATGTTGTTACCTTCTCTAAGCTTTATATTTCTATTATGCGAGATTAAGACTCTTGATAGATATAATTGTTTTTAAGTGAATAAGTGAACAAATATGGTATGTGCACGCACATGCACAAAGTCACACACACACACACACACACACACACACACACACACACACACTTGCTGAGTGTCAGACGGAATTCCAATGCCCACCAAGGACTGAGGCTGGCTGGCAGTCCAGGAGAACAGATCGTAGACATGCATTCAGGTTTGGGCTCCTTCCAAGTAACCTGGCCAATTTCCCAGTACAGATGGTGGCCAAACAATCTCCTGAGATAGATAGAGAGAGCTAATGCTTTTGGAAATACTTTAGTTTCTCTCAACCACCACCCCCCCCGAGTACCATATTATCATAGGCTGAATTAGCACAAAGAATTTCTAGGACCATAAAAGGACTGTAGACTACTAAAATCCTATTACATGACCTACACATGGAGCCTAAGAGCCTGCACTTGAGAATTCAGAATATCTGGGTGAGAATAGCTGCTTCACCACAGCAGCTGCATGATTTGGGGAGAAGTTAAACTCTCAGGGTCAGAATTTCGTTTGCAGTAATGACAGCCTGCCTCAAAGGTTATTGGGGGATTAAATAAGACAATGCATATAAAGTTCAGCACATTGTCTGGCATACAGCAAATGCTCAATAAATATTAGTTGCTTAGAACTGGTGTTTTAAAGGGGAAAAAATTATTTGTATTTGTGAACATGTTTGCTTACATATGCAGAGACTATTTCTGGAAGGGTAATGTCAATTGCACTCAATCAAAAGAAACTGGAAGCTGGGATAGGGGCTCTAGTAAGATCTTTCCATTGTACAGCTTTCCATATATCTTGAAATTTTAACCACTTGAAAATATCACCTTTGTAAAAAACCTAAAATTTAAATATAGTGAATAAGTAGGAGCTGTTATTAATTTTCCTCACTTCCAAGCACTGCACATATGCTACATTTCTCTATAATGTGTTCTCTCATTAAATTAAGAAATAATCCAAATACAAGTTGGAGGAGGACTAATACTTCTCTTTTATCTAGCCTCAGGCATTTCTCAAAATCATTTGTTTGCTTTGCTCTCTCCTTAGCCATTGATCAAATATTCAGGCAGCTCTCGAATCACATTGTCCCAATATGCATGAATTTCAGTTACTATGGTTAGTTAAATAACAACAGTCCCCCAGCAACATGGTTCAAATTTCCGTTACCATGGTATATTTACTCTGAATAAACTGCATCAAGAACACACTTCACTTCTAACTCCTTCGCCCACAAATCACTATATAAAGAGCAGATGCCCATCACGATCAGTTACCAATAGTGTCACTTCTTTCCAAGTCCAATGGCAATCGGTCACTGTGCATCTGTTTTCCAGTTTACATTCAGACGGTAAAGCTTAAAGTTGTGTTGCCTCCCCACCAGTCTCTCAGTGAAAAACCCAGGTAACATGTGATAACATTGGATAATCCAAAGAGAGAAGGGGGCAGAGATGAAAGTGTAACAAGAATATAAAAACACAATATCGCTAGAAGCGAAATTGGATGTTCTTAAATTTATGGATCTCCATGGGTGGTTATGATGAAATGAATGAAGATATGCCAGAGAAGTGACACCAGAAAAAAAAAAAGACTTCCATTAAAAGAACTCTTGGAGATATTTCACAACATTGAAAGTGCAAAAGATGAAATTTTGGAAATGAATCCAAATTTTGAGAGAAGAATTGCAATTTATCAAGACGTTAAAAAAAAAGATGGTGGCTCCATATGCTAAGTTATATTAGAAGAAAAGGCAAACATTAATGAAACCACATGTGATATTTTCTTCAAAGAAATAAAACACTTTACTTCTCAGCATTTCTAATGTTTTAAATTACAGTGTACTAAATCCTGGTCTTAGTATTTTTTAAATTTCCCTTTATATTTACAACCAACAGTAAGACAGTGTTTATTGTTTTGACAACACAATGTTAAAGGTCACACAATAATCATAATTTTTCCCAGTGATTATTAAGACCACTTTGCACGGCCTTGGGGTCAGTTTTATAGCCTTGTCCAACCACGCAAAACAAGAATTATCTGTATATTCAGTAAAACAGAAAACTGATTTCTCTGTTAAGAATATCATTCTAGGGGCGCCTGTGTGGCTCAGTCAGCTAAAGCTCAGGTCACGATCTCATAGTTCATGATTTCAAGTCCCACATCGGGCTCTGTACTGACAGCTTGGAGCCTGGAGCCTGCTTCAGATTCTGTGTCTTCCTCTCTCTCTGTGCCTCCCCTGCTCACATTCTGCCTCTGACACTCAAAAATAAATAAAAACATTTTTAAAAATTAAAGAATATTATTCTAAATGCTTTTTTTTCTATTTGTCAGGCATTTCTTCAATCCAATTAAACATCTCTCAATTATTCCATGTAGTAATATAGGAATCAATTTATTGTGCAGGCAAGGAAACTAGAATTAGAGTCAATGTTCCCGTTTAAAATTCAATGACAAGTAATATTATCATCTTGGCGTACAATTTATAAAATATCTTTACAAACATTAACTAATTTATTTCTCACAACAACTCTACACTCTAGGTGCTTTTTCCATCTCACTTATGAAGAAACTGAGACTTGTAAGTCACACTGTTAGCCAGTGGTTAGGCTGGACTCAGATTCTGAAGTTTCAATTTCAGGTTATGGGCCTTTCCACTCTATCATTTTGCCTTCTTCCTAGGAAAGGATGCAAAACCCTCATCTCAAGTGTTAAATAGAACACGCTTCTTTTCTACCAGAAAATGTGCACTTAATGCTTAATTTTCAAGAATTAATGATTTATTAATCTAACTATAGTCATTAATAGAATGTAATGATGTCACATCCTTAATTATTAGATGCATTTTCAGTCATGTTAATTGGCAGTGAAAATGTCACAAATGTCAATAGTATCTGAGCTCAATTTCTTGGTTGTTAAGATTCCTCCATCATTATTGATACACACACAAACACACACACACGCACGCATACACACTCTCTCTTGGGTTCATACAGTCATATGGGAAAGATAATTTTCCTTAAATTGAACAGGATCCACACAAAATAATTGAAGCTCCTTTATTTTCTCCTTTACTGACATGAGTTCAGGAGAGTCTCCCCAGTGTTGAAACAGGAAAATGTTTGATAGACTTGTTTCAAACGTTTTCTTTTTAGACAAATACAAAATGTGTTTGAGGAATAACTTAACAATTTTAAGATGAACCATGTTATTTCTGTGTACTCTGTGTTTTGAAATGCCTACACGCTCTATATTAGTAATCTTGAAAGGACAAAAGATGTATCTTTGATAGCCAGGGGTTATTTATGAAGAAGATAACAAAAGCAAGATGGAAATACATGGGAACTATAAGTGGGTAATTTCAAGGTCACAAACTTGAAGGAATTTTAATGACATCAAGCTTCTAGTTGGTAGCATGCTACTGCCACCCATTATAATTCTCACATGGGGCACATCCAGAGGAGGAAGTCAGGAACAAGTGAAATGCTTTGTGAAGGAACTAAGAGGAAGAAACTCATGGGTGAAAATCTGTGAAACATAATGATTTAGCAAGTAAGAAAGGGAGAGCAGCTCATCATGTAACACAGGGAAAGTAGTCAAGCATACATGAAGAAATGATCATTACAATAAAGGAAAACTTGAGTGAAGAGCTAGTGGGAATACAAAGAAGAATAAGGACTACCAGGAAAAGAAAAGGGAATTTTTTTTCACCAAGTGTTTGCGATCTGGTCAGAAACCTTATAATCATGTTTAACAATTCCTTTTATCTCGGCCTCCATGTCTAAACCATCACCCAGGTCCTAAGTATTTCTTGACCGTGTTCACCCTCTGCCTCCCACCAGTGGCACCCAAGTGTAGGACACCATGATGGCTCACCCAGACCACTGTTACCATCTTCCAAGCTGTCTTCTTACCCTGACCCAGTCTTCTCTCAGATAAGACAGTGATTTCCATAAAACAAAATCAGATGATGCTATGCATGATCAGACTCTTCTATGGTATTGCAATGTTCTTGGGAGTAAAGACAAAACTATTTAATTTGGCATGAATGCCCCTGTATGGTCTCTTTCATGGCACCTCTATAACATCATGTCTCATCTCTTTTCCCTCTCCATGCTCACTGCATGGGCATTATTTTAGTCTCTAGATTCACCCTCCTGCCACAGAATCTTGGCCACCCTGCTCTGATTGCGTGGAAATCACTTCCTTCCCTTGCACATCTACTCACCTCCTCCTTATTCTTCAATTCTGCAACTGCCACCCACACAGGGAAGAGTTCTGTTTGCCCCACCAGAACCACTCTCTGCTCTTCTTGTCTTTCTCCATTCAAACAGACAAGGACCCATCAATGGGCTAGTCTGCCATGCGGTCCCATCAAGGCATCTATCTGTTTACCAACAGACTACTTTCAATGTCACCATCGTTTGCTGCATCCCTCCTCAGAAACCAGGACTCCTGTGAGAAAAGCAGCTCCCTCCACTCAGTCCCTCTGTCCTCAAGTTCTAACAACCCCTCTAACTCTTGCTGCATTAGACCTGAGGTGGCAATGTCCAACCCTAGCCCCATTCCCCCACCACATCTTTGTAAATAGTTGCTTTATTATAGTCTCTTCAAATTATCCTACTTGATTGTGCGCTGTACTGCCTGCCAGGACTCCATGATCTTGTCCTTGCTTCTTTCTCCAGCATGATCTCCTGATACTCTTGCCTTCATCCCAAAACATGTGCCTTACAGTCTCCACCACAACATTTTGGACTATAATTACAGCAACCTGAATGTACCCTGATTGCACTCAGATCTTCTTCTTTATTACTCACCTGCCCCAATATCAACCCCACCATGCAGAAACTTTCTGTTCCAGGAAACCCTGACATGATCAACCTGCAACCTGGTTTGTCCCTGGAGTTCCCACAGCACTCTGTCTATACCATGACCTTTGTCATCCTGTGACTGTTTCTTGTTTCAACTGTCTCTCCTGCAAGGCTCTGAATCACTATTTACTTTCCAGTCCCCAGGGCCTAATAACCTACCCAGCATATGATAGCTATTCAGTAAATGAGTCAGATTACAAAGGTGTATGTATTGTCCAGCTAAAGTGGTTCAGAGCCTTACTATAATACAGTACAGTATATTATCAACATGCTTGTCTGTTTACTCGAGACAAAGGTTTTCTCCAAATACAGCACCTTAGTAAGAATGTCGCTACCACAGCCAAAATACTGCAATAGGTGTGTTCAGAATGATGTAACTTCCTTCATCAGCCATTTGCTCCTTCTAAAAATAAAATATTTAAGCTTGCTTCTCAATTCGCCTTTTACTGAGCTTTTATCCTTTCAATGTTGTCAAAGAAAATACGGTGCATTGAAAAGTTAGGATGACCCAGAAAATTGGGTCAAGAAAGGTTTTAGAAGGTTCTTCCAGGTAAAACATCATGAATTTTTCATAGCATTGCGACTACTACAGCACTTGCAATATTGATGCACGTTTACCACTTGTTTAAATGCTTTTATTAAAATTATTTTTCTCTTTTCTTGTATGTTACCTCTTCCACTCTCCTCCCTCATTTCAACCATGTTATTCGTCATCCAGTTCTTTAGAGGATGTTATGGTGTGCCAACTAGATTTCCTTACCCCTTCAAGACTAAAGCAGTGGGAATGTTGACAGTTGATGGCTCACAGCTGAATCCTCCCCTCTGAGGATTAAGCCTCAGTTAATGAGAACTACAGCCACAGGATCACACGTCCTTACTGGGGGCAGTCCATACCCAATGACTAGTCAGTGAAGAGGGCAGAAAGGGAGAATACAGACAGAGAAGGTAGGGCAAATAGACCCCTGACTCCAGTTTGCAATGACCATGATGGAACATCCCAGCTCCAAATATCCCTGGGATCCTCTGAGACGTTGCTGTGATTGTATCATGGTCCACCACCCCACCTTCCCTCCCTCCAGCCTAACTGGCTTTCCTTCATTTCCCTTCCATGGAGGATCAGAGAAGCACTTCTACATAGACTTCCTGCATGCCAATCTCTATCTCAGAGTGTGCTCTCCAGGGAACTTGACTATAAGAACCTTCAAGAAGGATCCCATATAAATAAACTAACATGAGGGGCGCCTGGGTGGCTCAGTCGGTTAAGCTGCTGACTTCGGCTCAGGTCATGATCTCGCGGTGCGTGAGTTCGAGCCCCGCGTCGGGCTCTGTGCTGACAGCTCAGAGCCTGGAGCCTGTTTCAGATTCTGTGTCTCCCTCTCCCTGACCCTCCCCCGTTCATGCTTTGTCTCTCTCTGTCTCAAAAATAAATAAACGTTAAAAAAAATAAATAAATAAATAAATAAACATGAATGCTTCCATGCTTTCTTCCATGTCTAATTAATCATGTACAAACATGTATTGACACACACACACACACACACACATATATATATACACACACATTTGTATTGTAAATATATAATATTTTTTAATTAAAAATGTAAATTGAGGCATAGTGGATATACAGTATTATAGTAGTTTCAGGTGTACCACATAATGATTTGACATTTATATACCTTACAAAATATTCACCCTGATAAGTGTAGTTACTATCTGTCACCACACAAAGTTATTACTATATTATTGACTACATTCCCTATCTGCAAATGATAAAGCTAATCAGAAGTTAATATTCAAAATACAGAAAGAACTCATACAACTCAACACCAAAACACACAAACAACCTGAAAAATGGACAGAGGACCTAAAGAGACATCTTTCCAAAGAAGACATCCAGATGCCAACAGTCGCATGAAAAGATGCTCAACATCACTCATCATCAGAGAAATGCAAATCAAAACTACAATATCACCTTACACCTGTCAGAATGTCTAGTTTCTGTTATGTTTTTTTTAATGGGATCTTATTATAAATCCCTTAATTTTCTCATTCATCAATATATAGTATAAATTCCTCTAGCCAATTTGTATAGCTTTGTAGCAATAGTTCATTCTTTTAGGAGATGAATAATATTTCATCATATATATCACCAGTATAGACATATTATAATGTATTCAATCATCCATTTTTTGATAGGCCTCTACCTTGTTACAGAATTATTTTGTTTTTATTTTTGGCTTCCAGGAACAAGGCTAAAGTAAAGATTATTGTATACTGTATATAACCTTACAGACTGGCATTTTCATTTCCATAGAATAGGTTTTAAAGACAGCACTAGGTTCAAGAGTGCATATATATATATTTTTTTTCTTATTTAAAATTTTTTAATGTTTATTTTTGAGAGAGAGTGTGTGTGTGTGAGCAGGGGAGGGGCAGAGAGAAAGGGAGACACAGAATCTGAAGTAGGCTCCTGGCTCTGACCTGTCAGCACAGAGCCCCATACAGGGCTGGAACTCACAAACCATGAGATCATGACCTGAGCCAAAGTCAAACGCTTAACCAACTGAATCACCCAGGCGCCCTTATGTTTTTTCTTATACTGTCAGATTTATTTCCGAAATTTCTATAAAATGCACATGTGTACCATTCATGGAGAGAATGACTTATGAAGTGATTCCAATATATATCATTGTGATACATTTCTTTCTTGCCCTCTGACATAGCTAAGTGATTTTATATGAACTTTCTTTTTCAGGATGAAAATATAGAATGGTCCCAAAACACTCTTTTTAACAACTCATGGCTGTGTAGATGTAAAGATAACACAAAAATGGAAAACATCTTTTCAAAGCAAAAGTTCCATTTTCGGGACACCTGGGTAGCTAAGTTAGTTAAGCATCAGCCTTCAGCTCAGGTCATGATCTCGTGGTCCGTGAGTTCAAGCCCCAAGTCGGGCTCTGTGCTGACAGCTCAGGGCCTGGAGCCTGCTTCAAATTCTGTGTCTCCCTCTCTCTCTGCCCCTCCCCGGCTCATGCTCTCTTTCAAAAGTAAAATAAAAACATTTAAAAAAAATCCACTTTCAATTGCAGGGAAAATCTAGCTTTCTTTCAAGCTAGGGTAAAAAATGGCGTTCTAGTGTACTTAGTATTATCTGAAACAATTTCTTCTTTAGAATGCATAGAATGCATCCAACCTCTTTTCCCGCAGGATTTGACATTAGAAAGTCTCTTACATGTGTTCAGAAGTCTGTGATAACCAGTAAGAATTATTAGGACCAGAGATTTCTCAGGATCTTTGGAATAAATGTTGGTGTTTGAAAGCAGATAAATTCGATTCAAAAATTCAATTCAAAAAACAACATCCAAAACTTAACATATTCAAATTTGAAAAAGTCAGTTTCAAGATAAACTGATGTTACCACCTCTGATTTCAAAACCAAACCTTTATGGAAATAAAATATAAGATAAAAAATCTTGAATTCTTATGTGTATTTCTCATGACATACATTGTACACCACACAAAGTTCAACTATTGTGCCACTTGAAAACTTGTTGTGATGTGCAAGGAAAACAGTTTTCCTCTCTGTTTTGGCTAAATTAGAAGTTAATGAACTAGGTATTCCAGTGTGGCATTAATGTAAATAAATACAAATCTACAACAAAGAGAGTTAATCAAATTGAGTTTCACAATACATTTTCCCAAGTACATTTTCCACAAGAGTACAGACTAAGGAGTAATTATTTTTATGCATGGGCACTTGGCATTTTCAACTTGAGAAACATTTTTGCCAAGTGAAGTCAATTCTATTTATAAGCAAAACCCATTGGTTGCTAATGTTAGGACACCATCTTGTGGCTAAGACATCTAGTTTGAAAACCTGTCTTTTTTAAATTACTTACATAGCAAAAGATAAAATTTGTTTTAAGTATAACAGAAACTAATCAATAGCTTCACTTTTATTTTCTTATCAAGTAGACATAAGGTTAAGTTTAAGAAAAGAATACTGAATAATTTTTATCAAAAGAACCTTTTTCTCACTGTACATATATCAGCTACAAATCAAATACTACATTCAAAAATTCCTATGTATTTTAAAAATATTTTAATGAAATTTTTCTAAAAAGAAATTAATTAAATCTTACTAGTAAAGGTAACCTTTCATTTAACATGATAGTATAGTGCCAAACACTTTAAATAAGATGTAGATTGACTGGCTATCTATTTTTCCTGTGTTTCACTTGGACAATATTCATAAAAATATCTGAAGGATATGAGAACTTCAAATATCAAAAAGTATTAGTATTTAAAAAGTATTTAAAAAGTATTAATATCTCCAGTAGCCTGCCTACATAGCTAAAATAAAAAAAAAAAAGGCCTTAACACTTATAGGAACACTGCTATAATTAGACATTTTATTTTATTATTTTTAATACTTATTTATTTAATAATATAACACTTAAAATAAATAAATAAAATAATTTCATGCTTATTTATTTTAAAGCCTGAGCAGGGGAGGGGCTGAGACAGGGGGAAAGAAGATCCCAAGCAGGCTCTATGCTGACAGCAGCGAGCCCAATATGGGGCTTGAACTCATGAACCACAAGATTATGATCTGAAAGGAAGTTGGATGCTCAACTGACTGAGTCACTCAGGTGCCCCTGCAATTAGACATTTTAAAACACAAGTACATTAGCAGAGCATGGTACAAGAGGCTGAATGGGTGGTGTCTAATTCTACCTCTGTGACCAATCAGCCACCCATCGTGGACAAATCAATTCACTTATTATGTACTAATTATCATGGCTGTCAAAAGAAATAATAGCAGCTTATCCAAAGAATTTTTGCAAACATAAAAAAATGGTATGCATAAAATTTCTGGGTTGACTGTAATACAGGAAATTAAGGAGAAATGGATATTATCTTTTTCCAGATCCTGGTTCCAATCCATGACCTCCGAAACAACTGTGATTTCTTTAGCAGTTTTGATAGATCATCCCTATACCCTTCCAACACATTTTTTTTCTTCTTTTTTTTTTCTTTTAGTAAGCTATTTTAAGCCAGATTCTGTCACTTGTAATAAACCAGTTTGGTTAACACACCAATGACTTTGGGAAAGCAATTACCCCCACTTAATGGAGGAGGGATTAAAAATGCAGGGGTTGATCACAGGTATAGGTTTGAATTCTGACTTCTTCACTTGCCAGTTGTGTTACTTTTAGTGAGTTACTGAGCTTCTTCTGCCTTGATTTTCTCATTTTCCTTGCAGAATTATGTAGAGTGCTAAATTAAAGTTTGTAAGGCTTTCACATTATCACAGTGAATGGCTATGTTGAATGAAATGTGGCAAAAAATGGTAATTATCATAATTATTATAAGTTGATATTATTTTATTTGATGTCCTCTCAAACTTGAAAATAACCCATTGTGTGAAATATTCATCAGTCATAATACTTGAAAAGAAATAATGCTGTTCTGGGGTGCCTGGGTATCTCAGCCGGTTAAACATCCAACTTAAGCTCAGGTCATGTTCTTGTGGTTTGTGGGTTCAAGCTCCTCATCGGGCTCTGTGCTGACAGCTCAGATCCTGGAGCCTGAGAGGGATTCTGTGTCTCTCTCCCTCTCTGCTCCATCCCTGCTCATGCTCTGTCTCTCTCCGTCTCACAAAATTAAATAAATATTTAAAAAAATTCTTCATTGATGCCCACAAAACATCCGGTCAGGGGATGACTTAAATGATATTTTGATAGAGACAGAATTGATTTCCTCTAAATGGCCAAAGCTTTAAAACAACTGGTAATTTCCCACAAAACACAGAAAACAATACATGCAACTCTTTGAAAGATTTTGATCTTCACAAATAGTCTAAAATGAAAATAATTTATGAGAATATTTGACTTATAGAATTGACTTAACTTCCCTATAATAAATTTGAGGCTGCTTTAGTTAACGTGATGAGTCAAGATTCAACAGACTATTCAAATAGCCTCATCACGAAATGACCAGGTATCTTGGAAAAATATAAGATAGCCCTTAGTCTCTTTTATCATTTGACTCATTCAAAAGTAAAAAATGCCGGGGGGAAGATGGCGGCGTAGGAGGACGCTGGGCTCACCACGCGTCCTGCTGATCACTTAGATTCCACCTACACCTGCCTAAAGAACCCAGAAAACCGCCAAAGGATTAGCAGAACGGAGTCTCCGGAGCCAAGCGCAGACGAGAGGCCCACGGAAGAGGGTAGGAAGGGCAGCAAGGCGGTGCGCGCTCCACGGACTGGCGGGAGGGAGCCAGGGCGGAGGGGCGGCCCGCCGGCCAAGCAGAGCCCCCGAGTCTGGCTGGCAAAAGCAGAGGGGCCGGACGGACTGTGTTCCGACAGCAAGCGCGACTTAGCCTCTGGGAGGTCATAAGTTAACAGCTCTGCTCGGAAAGCGGGAAGGCTGGAGGACAAAGGGAGGGAGAGCTGCTGAGCCCCTGGACAGCAGAGCTCAGCTTGGCGGGGAACAAAGGTGCTCGCCAGCGCCATCTCCCCCGCCCATCCCCCAGCCAAAATGCCAAAGGGAACCAGTTCCTGCCAGGGAACTTGCTCGCTCCACACAAACACCCAACTCTGTGCTTCTGTGGAGCCAAACCTCCGGAAGCGGATCTGACTCCCTCCCGCTGCCACAGGCCCCTCCTGAAGTGGATCACCTAAGGAGAAGCTAGCTAAGCCTGCCCCTCCTGCCCCCGTGCACCTTGCCTACCCACCCCAGCTAATACGCCAGATCCCCAGCAACACAAGCCTGGCAGTGTGCAAGTAGCCCAGACGGGCCACGCCACCCCACAGTGAATCCCGCCCCTAGGAGAGGGGAAGAGAAGGCACACACCAGACTGACTGTGGCCCCAGCGGTGGGCTGGGGGCAGACATCAGGGCGGACTGCGGCCCCGCCCACCAACTCCAGTTATACACCACAGCACAGGGGAAGTGCCCTGCAGGTCCTCACCACTCCAGGGACTCTCCAAAATGACCAAACGGAAGAATTCCCCTCAGAAGAATCTCCAGGAAATAACAACAGCTAATGACCTGATCAAAAAGGATTTAAATACTATAACAGAAAGTGAATTTAGAATAATAGTCATAAAATTAATCGCTGGGCTTGAAAACAGTATACAGGACAGCAGAGAATCTCTTGCCACAGAGATCAAGGGACTAAGGAACAGTCACGAGGAGCTGAAAAGCGCTTTAAACGAAATGCAAAACAAAATGGAAACGACGACGGCTCGGATTGAAGAGGCAGAGGAGAGAATAGGTGAACTAGAAGATAAAGTTATGGAAAAAGAGGAAGCTGAGAGAAAGAGAGATAAAAAAAATCCAGGAGTATGAGGGAAAAATTAGAGAACTAAGTGATACACTAAAAAGAAATAATATACGCATAATTGGTATCCCAGAGGAGGAAGAGAGAGGGAAAGGTGCTGAAGGGGTACTTGAAGAAATTATAGCTGAGAACTTCCCTGAACTGGGGAAGGAAAAAGGCATTGAAATCCAAGAGGCACAGAGAACTCCCTTCAGACGTAACTTGAGTCGATCTTCTGCACGACATATCATAGTGAAACTGGCAAAATACAAGGATAAAGAGAAAATTCTGAAAGCAGCAAGGGATAAACGTGCCCTCACATATAAAGGGAGACCTATAAGACTCGTGACTGATCTCTCCTTTGAAACGTGGCAGGCCAGAAAGGCTTGGCACGATATCTTCAGTGTGCTAAACAGAAAAAATATGCAGCCGAGAATCCTTTATCCAGCAAGTCTGTCATTTAGAATAGAAGGAGAGATAAAGGTCTTCCCAAACAAACAAAAACTGAAGCAATTTGTCACCACTAAACCAGCCCTACAAGAGATCCCAAGGGGGATCCTGTGAGACAAAGTACCAGAGACATCACTACAAACATAAAACATACAGACATCACAATGACTCTAAACCCGTATCTTTCTATAATAACACTGAATGTAAATGGATTAAATGCGCCAACCAAAAGACATAGGGTATCAGAATGGATAAAAAAAACAAAACCCATCTATTTGCTGTCTACAAGAGACTCATTTTAGACCTGAGGACACCTTTAGATTGAGAGTGAGGGGATGGAGAACTATTTATCATGCTACTGGAAGCCAAAGGAAAGCTGGAGTAGCCATACTTATATCAGACAAACTAGACTTTAAATTAAAGGCTGTAACAAGAGATGAAGAAGGGCATTATATAATATTCACAGGGTCTATCCATCAGGAAGAGCTAACAGTTATAAATGTCTATGCGCTGAATACCGGAGCCCCCAAATATATAAAACAATTACTCATAAACATAAGCAGCCTTATTGATAAGAATGTGGTCATTGCAGGGGACTTTAACACTCCACTTACAGAAATGGACAGATCATCTAGACACACGGTCAATAAAGAAACAAGGGCCCTGAATGATACATTGGATCAGATGGACTTGACAGATATATTTAGAACTCTGCATCCCAAAGCAACAGAATATACTTTCTTCTCGAGTGCACATGGAACATTCTCCAAGATAGATCATATACTGTGTCACAAAACAGCCCTTCGTAAGTATATAAGAATTGAAATTATACCATGCATACTTTCAGACCACAATGCTATGAAGCTTGAAATCAACCACAGGAAAAAGTCTGGAAAACCTCCAAAAGCATGGAGGTTAAAGAACACCCTACTAAGGAATGAGTGGGTCAGACTTTAGCCTCTACTACAAAGCTGTCATCATCAAGACAGCATGGTATTGGCACAAAAACAGACACATAGACCAATGGAATAGAATAGAAACCCCAGAACTAGACCCACAAACATATGGCCAACTAATCTTTGGCAAAGCAGGAAAGAACATCCAATGGAAAAAAAGACAGTCTCTTTAACAAATGGTGCTGGGAGAACTGGACAGCAACATGCAGAAGGTTGAAACTAGACCACTTTCTCACACCATTCACAAAAATAAACTCAAAATGGATAAAGGACCTGAATGTGAGACAGGAAACCATCAAAACCCTAGAGGAGAAAGCAGGAAAAGACCTCTCTGACCTCAGCCGTAGCAACCTCTTACTCGGCACATCCCCAAAGGCAAGGGAATTAAAAGCAAAAGTGAATTACTGGGACCTCATGAAGATAAAAAGCTTCTGCACAGCAAAGGAAACAACCAACAAAACTAAAAGGTAACCAACGGAATGGGAAAAGATATTTGCAAATGACATATCGGACAAAGGGCTAGTATCCAAAATCTATAAAGAGCTCACCAAACTCCACACCCGAAAAACAAATAACCCAGTGAAGAAATGGGCAGAAAACATGAATAGACACTTCTCTAAAGAAGACATCCGGATGGCCAACAGGCACATGAAAAGATGCTCAACGTCGCTCCTTATCAGGGAAATACAAATCAAAACCACACTCAGATATCACCTCACGCCAGTCAGAGTGGCCAAAATGAACAAATCAGGAGACTATAGATGCTGGCGAGGATGTGGAGAAACGGGAACCCTCTTGCACTGTTGGTGGGAATGCAAATTGGTGCAGCCGCTCTGGAAAGCAGTGTGGAGGTTCCTCAGAAAATTAAAAATAGACCTACCTTATGACCCAGCAATAGCACTGCTAGGAATTTACCCAAGGGATACAGGAGTGCTGATGCCTAGGGGCACTTGTACCCCAATGTTTATAGCAGCACTCTCAACAATAGCCAAATTATGGAAAGAGCCTAAATGTCCATCAACTGATGAATGGATAAAGAAATTGTGGTTTATATACACAATGGAATGCTACGTGGCAATGAGAAAAAATGAAATATGGCCTTTCGTAGCAACGTGGATGGAACTGGAGAGTGTGATGCTAAGTGAAATAAGCCATACAGAGAAAGACAGATACCATATGGTTTCACTCTTACGTGGATCCTGAGAAACTTAACAGAAACCCATGGGGGAGGGGAAGGAAAAAAAAAAAAAGAGGTTAGAGTGGGAGAGAGCCAAAGCATAAGAGACTGTTAAAAACTGAGAACAAACTGAGGGTTGATGGGGAGTGGGAGAGAGGGCAGGGTGGGTGATGGGTATTGAGGAGGACACTTTTTGGGATGAGCACTGGGTGTTGTATGGAAACCAATTTGACAGTAAATTTCATATATTAAAAAAATAAATAAAGAAATAAAATTAAAAAAAAACATAAGAGACTTAAAAACTGAGAACAAACTGAGGGTTGATGGGGGGTGGGAGGGAGGGGAGGGTGGGTGAGGGGAATTGAGGAGGTCACCTGTTGGGATGAGCACTGGGTGTTGTATGGAAACCAATTTGACAATAAATTTCATATTTAAAAAAAAAAAAAAAAAGTAAAAAATGCCAGTTGAGGGGTAATGGCGGACTAACTAGGAGGATCCTAAGCTCACCTTGTCCCATGGATACACATAAGTAACAGCCGTATCAATGTAACTAACTCAGAAAATAAACCAAAAGACTGGAAGAACAGAATTTCCACAGTAAATCATAGAAAGAAGACCACATCAAAAATGGCAGGATGAGCAGGGACCCAGTAGAGGACAAAACTAACCTGTGAGAGTAACCACACATGGGAGGGACACCACAAGCATGGAGAAGGAAGAGGAACAGACTTCATACCAGGCACCGCAGACATAAGGGATGTGCACTGATAAGATGAGTCCTCATAACATTTGGCTTTGGAAATTACAGGGGCATAATTTCATGAGTTTTTACAATCAAAGGGGCTTAACACCAGGAACTTTAAAAATCAGTGGCTTCAGCTCTAGGAGAGCTCGCAGAAGATAGCAAACTGAGTCTTCACCCTTAAAGGACAAGCATAACAAATAACGCAACTGAAACACAGCAAAGAGGAGCAGTTTGAAAAACATATACATGAAGAAGACTTATTAATCTCAGAATATGCCCTGGAGGGACAAGGATCTTTAGAAGACTTCTCCAAGAACAAATGTGCTAGGGGAAGATGGCGGTGTAGGAGTACACTGGGCTCACCGCATCCTGCGGACCACTTAGATTCCACACACACCTGCCTAAATAACCCAGAAAACTACCAGAAGACTAGCAGAACAGATTCTCTGGAGCCAAGCGTGGACGAGAGGCCCACAGAAAAGGGTAGGAAGGGCAGAGAGGCGGTGCGTGCTCCATGGACTGGCGGGAGGTAGCCGGGGCGGAGGGGTGGCCTGCCAGCCAAGCAGAGCCCCCGAGTCTGGCTTGCAAAAGCGGAGGGGCCAGATGGAGTATGTTCTGACAGCAAGTGGGACTTAACATCTGGAAGGTTATAAGTTAACAGCTTTGCTCGGAGAGCAGGAGGGAGGGAGGGAGAGTTGTTGAGCCCCAGATGACACAGCGCAGCTTGGTGGGGAACAAAGGCGCTCGCCAGCACCATCTCCCTCGCCCATCCCCCAGCCAAAATCCCAAAGGGAACCAGTTCCTGTCAGGGAATGTGCTTGCACCCCGCAAACACCCAATGCTGTGCTTCTGCAGATCCATCCCTCCGATGGGTCTAACTCCATCCTGCTGCCGCAGGGCCCCTCCCAAAGCACATCTCCGAAGGAAAAGTGAGCTGAGCCTGCCCCTCCCGCCCCTGTGCACCTTGTGGATCCACCCCAGCTAATACACCAGATCCCCAGCACCACAAGCCTGGCAGTGTGCAAGTAGCCCAGATGGGCCACGCCATCCCAAGTGAATCCCGCCCCTAGGAGAGGGGAAGAGAAGGCACACACCAGTCAAACTGTGGCCCCAGCAGTGGGATGGGGGCAGATTTCAGGTCTGACTGCAGCTTCACCCACCAACGCAAGTTATTCAAGACGGCACAGGGGCAGTGCCCTGCAGTTCCGCACCACTCCAGGGACTATCCAAATTGACAAAACAGATGAATTCCCCTCAAAAAAAAACCCTCCAGGAAATAACGACAGCTAACGAACTGATCAAAAACAATTTAAACAATATAACAGAAAGTGAATTTAGAATAATAGTCATAAAATTAATCACTGGGCTTTAAAACAGTATAAAGGACAGCAGAGAATCTATTGCTACAGAGATCAAGGGACTGACTAAGGAATACCCAGGAGGAGTTACAAAATGCTATTCATGAGCTGCAAAATAAAATGGAGATGACCATTGATTGGTCGGATTGAAGAGGCAGAGGAAAGAATAGGTGAACTAGAAGATAACATTATGGAAAAAGAAGAAGCTGAGAAAAAGAGAGATAAAAAAAATCCAGGAGTATGAGGGGAAAATTAGAGAACTAAGTGATACACTAAAGAGAAATAATCTACGCATAATTGGTATTCCAGAGGAGGAAGAGAGAGGGAAAGTGCCAAAGGTGTACTTGAGGAAATAATAGCGGAGAACTTCCCTGACTGGAGAAGGAAAAAGGCATTGAAATCCAAGAGGCACAGAGAACTCCCTTCAGACGTAACTTGAATCGATCTTCAGCACGACGTATCATAGTGAAACTGGCAAAATACAAGGATAAAGAGAAAATTCTGAAAGCAGCTAGGGATAAACATGCTCTAACGTATAAAGGGCGACGGGTAAGACTACTGACCGATCTCTCTACTGAAACTTGGCAGGCCAGAAAGAAATGGCAGGAAATCTTCAATGTAATGAACAGAAAAAAAAAATATGCAGCTGAGAATCCTCTATCCAGCAAATGTGTCATTTAGAATACAAGGAGAGATAAAGGTCTTCCCAAACAAACAAAAACTGAAGGAATTCATCACCACTAAAAAAGCCCTACAAGAGATCCTAAGGGATTTCCTGTGAGACAAAGTGCGAGAGACATTACTACAAGCATGAAACCTACAGACAACACAATGACTCTAAACCCATATCTTTCTATAATAACACTGAATGTAAATGGACTAAATGTGCAAACCAAAAGACATAGGGTATCAGAATGGATAAAAAAACAAGACCCACCTATTTGCTGTCTACAAGAGACTCATTTTAGAACCGAGGACACCTTCAGATTGAAAGTTAGGGGATGGAGAACTATTTATCATGCTATTGGAAGTCAAAACAAAGCTGGAGTAGCCAAACTTATATCAGACAAATTAGACTTTAAATTAAAGGCTGTAACAAGAGATGAACAAGGGCATTATATAATAATTACAGTGTCTATCCATCAAGAACTAACAATTATAAATGTCTATGCGCCGAATATGGGAGCCCCCAAATATATAAAACAATTACTCACAAACATAAGCAGCCTTATTGATAAGAATGTGGTCATTGCAGGGGACTTTAACACCCCACTTACCACAATGGATAGATCATCTAGACACATGGTCAATAAAGAAACAAGGGCCCTGAATGATACATTGGATCAGATGGACTTGACAGATATATTTAGAACTCTGCATCCCAAAACAAAAGAATATGCTTTCTTCTCGAGTGCACATGGAACATTCTCCAAGATAGATCACATACTGGGTCACAAAACAGTCCTTAATAAGTATACAAGAATTGAAATCATACCATGCATACTTTCAGACCACAATGCTATGAAGCTTTAAATCAACCACGGGAAAAAGTCTGGAAAACCTCCAAAAGCATGGAGGTTAAAAACACCCTACTAAAGAATGAATGGATCAACCAGGCAATTAGAGAAGAAATTAAAAAATATATGGAAACAAACAAAAATGAAAATATAACAATCCAAATGCTTTGGGATGCAGCGAAGGCAGTCCTGAGAGGAAAATACATTGCAGTCCAGGCCTATCTCAAGAAACAAGAAAAATCTCAAATACAAAACCTAACAGCACACCTAAAGGAAATAGAAGCAGGACAGCAAAGACACCCGAAACCGTGCAGAAGAAGAGAAATAATAAAGATCAGAGCAGAAATAAACAATATAGAATCTAAAAAAACTGTAGAGCAGATCAATGAAACCAAGAGTTGGTTTTTTGAAAAAAGAAACAAAATTGATAAACCTCTAGCCAGGCTTCTCAAAAAGAAAAGGGAGATGACCCAAATAGATAAAATCATGAATGAAAATGGAATTATTACAACCAATCCCTCAGAAATACAAGCAATTATAGGGAATACTATGAAAAATTATATGCCAAGAAACTGGACAACCTGGAAGAAATGGACAAATTCCTAAACACCCACACACTTCCAAAACTCAATCAGGAGTAAATAGAAAGCTTGAACAGACCCATAACCAGCAAATAAATTGAATCAGTTATCAAAAAACTCCCAACAAATAAGAGTCCAGGACCAGATGGCTTCCCTGGGGAATTCTACCAGACATTTAAAGCAGAGGTAATACCTATCCTTCTCAAGCTGTTCCAAAAAATAGAAAGGGAAGGAAAACTTCCAGACTCATTCTATGAAGCCAGTATTACTTTGATTCCTAAACCAGATAGAGACCAGGTAAAAAAAGAGAACTATAGGCCAATATCCCTGATGAATATGGATGCAAAAATTCTCAATAAGATACTAGCAAATCGAATTCAACAGCATATAAAAAGAATTATTCACCATGATCAAGTGGGATTCATTCCTGGGATGCAGGGCTGGTTCAACACTCGCAAATCAATCAACGTGATACATCACATTAATAAAAGAAAAGATAAGAACCATATGATCTTGTCAATCGATGCAGAAAAAGCATTTGACAAAATTCAGCATCCTTTCTTAATAAAAACCCTCGAGAAAGTCGGGATAGAAGGAACATACTTAAACATCATAAAAGCGATTTATGAAAAGCCCACAGCTACTATAATTCTCAATGGGGAAAAACTGAGAGCTTTCCCCCTGAGATCAGGAACACGACAGGGATGCCCACTCTCACCGCTGTTGTTTAACATAGTGCTGGAAGTTCTAGCATCAGCAATCAGACAACAAAAGGAAATCAAAGGCATCAAAATTGGCAAAGATGAAGTTAAGCTTTCATTTTTTGCAGATGACATGATATTATACATGGAAGATCCGATAGACTCTACCAAAAGTCTGCTAGAACTGATCCATGAATTCAGCAAAGTTGCAGGATACAAAATCAAAGTACAGAAATCAGTTGCATTCTTATACACTAATAATGAAGCAACAGAAAGACAAATAAAGAAACTGATCCCATTCACATTGGCACCAACAAGCTTAAAATACCTAGGAATAAATCTAACTAAAGATGTAAAAGATCTATATGCTGAAAACTATAGAAAGCTTATGAAGGAAATTGAAGAAGATATAAAGAAATGGAAAAACATCCCATGCTCATGTAATGGAAGAATAAATATTGTTAAAATGTCAATACTACCCAAAGCTATCTACACATTCAATGCAATCCCAATCAAAATTGCACCAGCATTCTTCTCAAAGCTAGAACAAGCAATCCTAAAATTCATATGGAACCACAAAAGGCCCCGAATAGCCAAAGTAATTTTGAAGAAGACCAAAGCAGGAGGCATCACAATCCCAGACTTCAGCCTCTACTACAAAGCTGTCATCATCAAGACAGCATGGTATTGGCACAAAAACAGACACATAAACCAATGGAATAGAACAGAAACCCCAGAACTAGACCCACAAAAGTATGGCCAACTCATCTTTGACAAAGCAGGAAAGAATATCCAATGGAAAAAAAAGATAGTCTCTTTAAAAAATGGTGATGGGAGAACTGGACAGCAACATGCGGAAGAATGAAACTAGACCACTTTCTCACACCATTCACAAAAATAAACTCAAAATGGATCAAGGACCTGAATGTGAGACAGGAAACCATCAAAACCCTAAAGGAGAAAGCAGTAAAAGACCTCTCTGACCTTAGCCGCAGCAATTTCTTACTTGACACATCCCCAAAGGCAAGGGAATTAAAAGCAAAAATGAACTATTGGGACCTCATGAAGATAAAAAGCTTCTGCACAGCAAAGGAAACAATCAACAAAACTAAAAGGCAACCAACGGAATGGGAAATGATATTTGCAAATGACATATTGGACAAAGGGCTAGTATCCAAAATCTATAAAGAGCTCACCAAGCTCCACATCTGAAAAACAAATAACCCAGTGAAGAAATGGGCAGAAAACATGAATAGACACTTCTCTGCAGAAGGCATCCAGATGGCCAACAGGCACATGAAAAGATGCTCAACATTGCTCCTCATCAGGGAAATACAAATCAAAACCACACTCAGATATCACCTCACAACTTTCAGAGTGGCTAAAATGAACAAATCAGGCGACTATAGATGCTGGAGAGGATGTGGAGAAACGGGAACCCTCTTGCACTGTTGGTGGGAATGCAAACTGGTGCAGCTGCTCTGGAAAACAGTGTGGAGCTTCTTCAAAAAAAATTAAAAATAGATGTACCCTATGACCCAGCAATAGCACTGGTAGGAATTTACCCAAGGGATACAGGAGTACTGATGCACAAGGGCACTTGTACCCCAATGCTTATAGCAGCACTCTCAACAATAGCCAAATGATGGAAAGAGCCTAAATGTCCATCAACTGATGAATGGATAAAGAAATTGTGGTTTATATACACAATGGAGTAGTACGTGGCAATGAGAAAGAATGAAATATGGCCCTTTGTAGCAACGTGGATGGAACTGGAGAGTGTTATGCTAAATGAAATAAGTCATACAGAGAAAGACAGATACCATATGTTTTCACTCTTATGTGGATCCTGAGAAACCTAACAGAAGACCATGAAAGAGGGGAAGGAATAAAAAAGGTTAGAGAGGGAGGGAGCCAAAACATAAGAGACCCTGAAAAACTGAGAACAAACTGAGGGTTGATGGGGGGGTGGGAGAGAGGGAAGGGTGGGTGATAGGTATTGAGGAAGGCACCTGTTGGAATGAGCACTGGATGTTGTATGGAAAACATTTTGACAATAAATTTTATATTTAAAAATGAAAAATAAAAATAAAAAATAAAAAAATATTTTAAAAAAGAACCGGAGTTAAAGAACTCAATAAATGAAATAAAAAATGCACACAACAGAATAAACAGACTAGAGGAATAAAAAGAACAGATCTGTTACCTGAAGGACAGGGGTACTGGAAAGCAACCAATCTGAACAGAAAAAGAATTTTAAAAATTAGAATAGGTTAAGGGAGCTCAGCAACATCATCAAGCATAAAAACATTTGTATTATAGGAATCCAAGAAGGAGAAGAAAGAGAAAAAGGACAGAGAATTTATCTGAAGAAATGACAGCTGAAAACTTCCCTAATTAGGAAAACAAACAAACAAACATCCAGTCTTGCAATCAAGACTACTCTATCCAGCAAGGTTATCATTCAGAATAGGAGACAGGAGAGATAAAGAATTTTCCAGACAACCAAAAGTTAAAGGAATTCATTACCATTAGACCAGCCTTACAAGAAACATTAAAGGGAATTCTCTGAATGGAAACAAAAGCCTATAATCAGAAGTAAGAAAATTAGAAAAGAAAAAAAAAATTCACAGATACATACAAACATAATAAATGTGTTGATTAATCGTGTATAAAACCAGTACAGAGATTAAAGCACAAAAGCAGTAAAATCAATTGTATCTATAAAAATCAGTCAAGGGATTCACAAAATAAAAGGATGTAAGGTATGACATCATATATATAAAACATGGTGGGAGGGGGAGTAAAAATTTAGTGCTTTTAGAATGGGTTCAGACTTAAGCGATCTTCATCCTGAAGTAGGCTGCTATATGCATAGGATGTTACATATAAATGTCATGGTAACCATAAATCAAAAACCTCTAATATATATGCAAAAAATAAAGATACAGGAACATGCTGATTAAAAGTGAAGGGATGGAAAACATTTATTATGCAAATGAAAGCAAAAAGAAAGCTAGGTACCAATACTTACATTGGATGAAACAGACTTTGAACAAACACTGTAACAAGACACAAAAAATACTACAAAATCATAAAAGTGACAATTCAACAAGAGGTTATAATAATTGTAAATATGCACCGAACATGAAAGCATCCAAATACATAAAACAAGTATTAATAGGCATTACCAAGGAAGAAATTGATAGCAAAACAATAATGGTAGGGAACATTAACAACCCACTAGATCAATGGATATTTCATCCACACATAAAATCAATAAGGAAATAGTGGGTTTGAATGACACATTGGACCAGATAGACCTAACAGACATACTCAGAACATTCCATCCAAAAACAACAGAATATATATTATTTTCAAGTGCACATGGAACATTCTCCAGAATAGACCACATGTTAGGCCACAAAACAAGTCCAACAAATCCAAAAAGGTTGTAATCATATCATGCATCTTTTCTGACCACAATGGTATGGAAACTAAAAATCAAACACAAGAAAAAAGTCTGGAAAGAATGCAAAGACAAGGAGGTTAAATAACATGCCACTAAATAATAAATGGGCCAACCAAGAAATCAAAGAATAAATAATACAATACATGAGACAAATGAAAATGAAAACACATGATCCAAAATATTTGGATGCAGCAAAAACTGTTTTAAGAGGGAAGATTATAGGGGCACCTGGATGGCTCAGGCAGTTAAGCATCTGACTTCAGCTCAGATCATGATCTCATGGTTCATGAGTTCAAGCCCCACATTGGGCTCTGAGCTCACAGCTCACAGCTCACAGCTCACAGCTCAGAGCCTAGAGCCTGCTTTGGATTCTGTGTCTCCTTCTCTCTCTGCCCCTCCCCTGCTTGTTCTCTCTCTCTCTCTCTCTCTCTCTCTCTCTCTCTCTCTCTCAAAAATAAACTATAAAAAAAGATGGAAGATTATAGTAATACAGGCCTACTTTAAGAAGCAGGAAAGGGGCACCTTGTTGGCTCAATTGGTTGAATGTCTGACTTTGTGAGTTTGAGCCCTTTATCCAGCGGGCTCACTGCTGTTTGAGCACAGAACCCACTTGGGATTCTCTGTCTCCTTCAATCTCTGCCCCTCCCATGCTCTCACTCTCTCTCTCTCTCTCTCTCTCAAAAATAAATAAAACATTTTTAAAAAGCAGGAAAAATCTCAAACAGCTTAAACTTATGCCAAAAGGAACTAGAAAAAGAATAAACAAAGCCCAAAACCAATAGAAGGAAGAAAATAATAAAGATTAAAATAGAAACAAACAATGAAAAAAAAAAGCCCAATAGATATCAATAAAACCAAGGGCAGCTTTCTTGAGTAGACCAACAAAATTGATGAACTTTTAGCCAGATTCATAAAAGTTAAAAAAAAGTACTCAAACAAAATTGGAAATGAAAGAGATGGGGCTCCTGGGTGGCTCAGTGAGTTAAGCATCTGACTCTTGATTTTGGCTTAGATAATCATCTCATGGTTCATGAGATTGAGTCCCACATTGGGCTCTGTACTGACAGTATAGAGACTCCTTGGGATTCTCTCTCTCTCTGCCCCTCCTCTACTCAAGCATGCAGGCTCTCTCTCAAAATAAATAAATAAACTTAAAAAAAAAAGAAATAAAAGAGGAGAAATAATAATCACCACCACAGAAATACAAAAGGTTTTAAGAGAATATTATAAAAATTATATGTCAACAAATTGGACAACCTAGGAAAAATGGATAAATTCCTAGAAATACATAACCTTGCAAAAATGAATCAGGAAGAAATATAAAATTGAAATAGACTAATGAAATTGAGTGATTAATCAAAAAATTGCCAACAGACAGAAGTCTTAGACCAGATGGCTTCACAGTTGAATTCTACCAAACATTTAAAGAAGAGTTAATAAATATTGTTTTCACACTGCTCCAAAAAATAGAAGAGGAAGGAAAACTTCCAAATTTATTCTATGACACCAGAATGACCCTGATATCAAAACCAGATACAAAAAAAGGAGAACTATAGACCAATATTTCTGATTAACACAGATACAAAAATCCTGAACAAAATATTAACAAACTGAATCCAACAATATATTTTTTAAAAAATCATTCACCATGATCAAGTGGGATTTATTCCAGGGATGCAAAGGTGATTCAATATTTGCAAATCAATCAACGTGATACATCACATCAACAAGATAAATGATAAAAATCACCCAATCATTTCAATAGATACAGGAAAAGCTTTTTACAAAATACCATATCCATTCATGATTAAAAAAAAAAAAAACTTCAACAAAGTAGGTTTAGAGAGAACATACTTCAACATAATAAAAGCCTTATATGAAAAACCCACAGCTAATATCAGATTGAATGGTGAAAAACTGAAAACTGTTCCTCTAAGATCAGGAAGACAAGGATGTCCACTCTCACCACTTTTATTCAACATAGTACTGGAAGTCCTAATCACAGCAATCAGACAAAAAAAAAAGAAATAAAAAGCAGTTGGTAAGGAAGAAGTAAAGCTTTCACTACTTGCAGATCATATAATATATATATATATATATATATATATATATATATATATATATATATATATAAAACCCTAAAGACTCCACCCAAAAACTATTAAAATTGGCAAATTAATTCAGTAAAGTTACAGGATACAAAATTAATATACAGAAATCTGTTGCATTTTTATACACTAAGAATGAAGTAGCAGAAAGAGCAATTAAAAAAAAAAGTCCCATTTACAATTGTAACAAAAAGAATAAAATACCTAGTAATAAATTTAATCAATGGGGTGAAAGACCTATGCTCTGAAAACTATAAAACACTGATGAAAGAAACTGAAGATGACACAAACAAATGGAGAGATATTCTATGCCCATGGATTGGGAGAACAGATATTGTTAAAATGTCTATACTACCCAAAGCAATCCATAGATTTAATGCAATCCCTATCAAAATACCAACTGCATTTTTCACAGAAGTAGAACTAATAATTTTAAAATTTGTATGGAAACACATAAGACCCCAAATAGCGAAAGTAATTTTGAGAAAGAAGAACAAAGCTGGAGGTATCACAATTCCAGATTTCAAGATATACAACAAAGCTGTAGTCATCAAAACAGCATGATACTGACAAGAGCACTAAAAGAAACACATAGATCAATATAACAGAATAGAGACCTTGGGGACCCTGGGTGGCTCAGTCGGTTAAGCGTCCGACTTCAGCTCAGGTCATGATATCACGGTCCGTGAGTTCGAGGCCCACGTCGGGCTCTGGGCTGATGGCTCAGAGCCTGGAGCCTGCTTCCCATTCTGTGTCTCCCTCTCTCTTGCCCCGCCCCTGTTCATGCTCTGTCTCTGTCTCAAAAATAAATAAAACGTTAAAAAAAAAAGTTAAAAAAAAAAAACAGGATAGAGACCCCAGAAATAAACAATTATATAGTCAATTAATCTTCAACAAAGCAGGAAATAATATCCAATGAGAAAAAGACAGTCACAAACGGTGTTGGGAAAACTGGACAGCAACATGCAAAAACAAAAACAAACCAAAAAAAAAAAAAAAAAACCCGAAAATATAAAAACTGGACCACTTTTTTACACCATACACAAAAATAAACTCAAAATGGATTAAATACCTAAATATGAGATCTGAAACCATAAAGTTCCTAGAAGAAAACACAGGCAATAACCTCTTTGACATCAGCAGTACAAACATTTTTCTAGGTATGTCCCTTTTGGGAAGTTAAACAAAAGTAAAATTAAACCATTGGGACAGCATCAAAATAAAAGGCTTCTGAACAGTGAAGGAAACCATCAGCAAAAGAAAAAGACTACCTACTGAATGGAAAAGATATTTGCAAGTGATACATCTGGTAAGTGGTTCATATCCAAAATATATGAAGAACTTGTACAACTCAACACCAAGCCCATAAATAATCCAATTAAGAAATGAGAAAAGCACATGAATTAGATATTTTTCCAAAGAAGACATACAAATGGCCAGCATACACTTGAAAGATGCTCAACATCATTCACCATCGGGATAATACAAATCAACCACAATGAGATGTCACCATATGTCTTTCAGAATGGCTAAAAACATAAGAAACAACAAATGTTGGTGAGAATTTGGATAAAAAGGCACCACCATTCAATGTTGGTGGGAACGCAACATGGTGCAGCCACTGTGAAAAACAGTATAGAGGTTTCTCAAGAAACTAAAAATAGAATTACCATATGATCCAGTAATTCCACCACTGGTTATTTAACCAAAGAAAATGAAAATATTAATTCAAAAAGATGTATACACCCCTGTGTTTATAGTAACAGTATCTCTAATAGCCAAGATATGGAAGCAACCCAAGTGTCCCTCCATAGATGAATGGGTAAAGAAGTGGTATATGTATACAATGGAATACTATTTTCAGCCTTAAAAAATAATGAGCTCTTGCCATTTGCAAAAACATGAATGGAGCTAGAGAGTATAATGCTAAGAAAAGAGTCAGAGAAAGACAAAGACCTTATTATTTCACTCATATGTGAAACTTAAGAAACAAAACAAATAACCCCAGGGAAAAAAGAGAGATGGGGCACCTGAGTGGCTCAGTTGGTTAAGCATACAACTCTTGGTTTTGGCTCAGGTCATGGTCTCATGGCCAGTGAGACTGACCCCAGTGTTGGGCTCTATGCTGACAGCACACGGAGCCTGCTTGGGATTCTCTCTCCTTTCCTCTCTGCCCCTCCCCCACTTGCTCTCTCGCTCTCTCTTTCAAAATAAATAAAATAAACTTTAAAAAAGAGAGAGAGAGAGAAACCAAGAAACAGACCCTTAACTATAGAGAACAAACTGATGGTTACCAGAGGGGAGGCGGGTAGGGGGAAAGGGTTAAACAGATGATGGGGATTAAGGAGTACATTTGTCATGATGAGCATCTGGTGTTGCATGCAAGTCCTGAATCACTACAATGCACACCTGAAACTAATATAACACTGTATGTTAATTAACTGTAATTAAAATAGAAATTAAAAATAAAAAATAAAACAAAGGAACAAAGGAAAAAAGGGAAAACAAAAATAAACTTTTAAATATAGAGAACGAACTTGTTGCTATAGGGGAGGTGGGCAGGGACATGGGTGAAACAGATGAAGGAGATTAAGAGTATACGCATCTTCATGAGCACTGAGTATTGTATAGAATTGTTGAATCAATATGTTTATATCTGAAATTAATATAACACTGTATGTTAATTATACTTGAATAAAAAGAATTCCAACTGGCTGTTTGGGAAATTTGATAGTACACTATTTTCAGCCACCCATGTGACTATAGATAGACTGAGGTCAAAACCCAGTTAACTAAAACAAAAGCTCTGTGGACAAAATAGTTCTCAGAAAATATGTCAACATACTCCCCCATCACCATTTTTTTCTTTTCTAATTCAGTTCCTGAATTCTCTAAGGGTCAGCTCAATTTCCAACACTTTCCTGAATTCTTCCTTATCCATCATAATTAGTAATGATTATACTAGGCTATCTTATACTTGATTTTATTAAACATCTATATGTTGAGGGCAAATCAAGACACTCCAAGGTAACTAAAACCCTCAAATTTATTCAAATTAATAGCCTTTAAATATGAATTAGGATTTACCTTGGAGGGAGGAATCCTGATTTTTTTAATGTTCATAAATGTAAAAACCTCTTCTTTCATTTTCAGAGTAGAGGATTTATTACATGTATAATATATGAGCTCATTTGGATTATATTTCATTCTACATTTTTCTCATCAATCACAACGGACTCACATTCCTCACCGTCAAAAAAATTGAAAGTAGTGTACAGAAATATAGTGCCAAATTCTTTTACAAAATACGTGGTTTTTTTTTCTGTCTTTAGTGTTAGCAAAACATTTCAAAACTGTCTATGGTTTTTGCTAGAGTTTTCCTATGCAGTATCTTGAATAAGAAATCTTTGGGAAGCATATTAAAGAGTTAAACTTTTTTTGTATTCTTTTTTTGTATCCTTGCATTTATCATTCATTTTATAAAACTTCGGCTTCCATGACTGCTGATATCAGGTGACTGTCAACTGATTGGCGCAGAGTTGGTAGCATGGCCTGCAGCTGCCCTCTGAACCTTGAATATCACTTGTTCAGATGGGTAATGTTTAAGGGCAGTGTTTATTTTGAAGTGTTTAGTTGTAGAGGCTGAATGTGTCATGAGGAAGGGTTGCATAAGGAGTCATATGGGGAACTCCAAAGTTAGTTTGGCTGCCAGGACATCTAGCCCCTCACTCTAACTCTTTTAAAAACGTGAATTCCTGCTGTGCCTCATGAATTGATCCAACTAACGACTTTGAAACTCTCAAAATAACAAGTGGGTGAGGTGAGTGGTAACTGATTCAAAATCATCCTTATGTGACACCTACCCTCAGGTCCTAATTTAATCCTCTAGGAGCAGTTAATTGAAAAATCCATGATATATGTTATTATGTAACCATCCCTACTGTTTAAAACTCATTATCTGAGCATGTTAACAGAATATTCAGCTATAATAGGCATTTGGTATGGATCTGTAGGTTTCATAAGGACTTTTCATGAATCTATAATGCTTCTTCCCCATCTTAGATGTCTTCCTTTCTGTAATAACACATCTCCATGGCAAGAGTCATGTTTTTCAGTAAGCCATATGTTGAGGTACTTCCTAATATATATCTTTCAACAATTTCAAATATTATCTTTTTGTTTCTTGGTTACATTAGTATTTTTCAAAAACTAAACTTTTATGTACTCACACTATGCACTTAGTAACTTTATTAAAATCAATAGTGCATTCTATTCTGAGCTGGTTCATTGGCAGCAAAGATTTGACAGAAATATACCGCATAGTACAGTATCACTTTCACCTGAATCCAGATTGACCCAGTGCATTTATATTGAGTTATTCACTGAAAGCAATGGAGCTGAGCCCAAATTAACAATGCTCCCTTGCTTTCTAAGAAGTCCCATCACAAAACTTCTTTGAAATCGGGGGCCTCTTTTATCTCCTACCTCCCTATAATGGTATGCACACTGTCTTTTAACCCAAGAAACTTGAATACCTTTTCTTGTTCTCATGGAGTATTTCTGAAATATATTGCACAGTAGAGGTCCGGTCAAAAAACAGGTGATTGTTGCAAATAATAGTTAACATAAAAGAAAGAAATTGAAAATGCCTTTTGTTGCTATTATTTTTTTGGTAAGGCTCTTACAAATCTGACAGGTCTACTGTCTCACTCGTGTGTCACAGTCCAATGGCTGAGATGATATTGTAGGACTAACATTATGGGGGGAAATGTAATAACTTAGAGTTGTTATGGTTGTGTGGGTTATACCGAGCTGCTCACCACTTGATGCTCATACTCCCTTGTGGCAGGGAGCACACATTACTGGTTGAAAGGAGATATATGATTGGAGAATGATCAGAGAAATAAGTTCTCTACAAAAAATACCCAGTTTACATAATGTGAAAATCAATCACTTAGACCTAATTAGCATCATATGTGAATGAAATTAAGTGACAGAGTTGCCTATATTTATTAAGTACTCTCATATGTATAGCAAGAAGCTCTTAACAACAGGCAAAAATATAGCCAAACAATATACTGAAGAGTCAGAGAATCATTTGACTATTTTAACTGAAAATGTCTTTAAATATCATCTTGACCTAATATGTTAACCGGTCTTTTGTTCATGTGAAATCAAAGAATAAATAAATTCATGGCTGATCAAGGTGAGAAGAGTGAGCACTGTTTTAAAGCAGTTCTCTCTTTTTTTTTTTTTTTTGTTTTTTTTTTTGTTTTTTTTTTTGAGAGAGAGAGAGAGCAGGGGAGGGGCAGAGAGAGAAAGAGACCCAGAATCAAAGGCAGGTTCCACACTCTGAGCTGTCAGCACAGAGCCTGACATGGAGCTCGAACTCATGAACCATGAGATCACGACCTGAGCCAAAATCAGATGCTAACTGACTGAGCCACCCACGAGCCCCAGGGCAGTTCTCTTTTTTAACAATGACTCCTTCAATGAAAGTGTCACATATCATTGCTTAAAAGAGATTTTTTTTTTAAAATATGTATTGAATTTTAAAGTCAATAATAAGAAATATCAAATCTTATTAATTCATGGTTACAAAAAATATTGCATTATAATGGTCACAGATGTAACTTGTATTAAAATTACTTTCTTCATTTTTCAGGCTTCAGTAAGCATTACCCAAATTAATTGTAATTAATTTAACCCAATCTAAATGGAGAGGATTAGGAAATCTTAGTATTGTGTTTGAGATATTAAGACTTTTAAAACCTGATTGCAGTTTTCTATATATAGATAAATATATCTTGTTATTCCTCTCAAGTCTAACAGAAACAAAATATGGTCCCTTGGCTAGAGACTTTTGGATTCTGATGATGGTTAGGCAACCAACCTGAGTCTGACCAAACTTTAAATAAGCAATCCTGCAAGAAGAGACTTCATAAAATAGAAAGTAATGTGAGAGATTCCAATATTACTATAAATTAGGAGCGGTTGGTCCCAATGTATAATGGACCCGAACAGCATTGGCCAGCAAAGAGGAAATGATAACTTCGACCAGAGACAAACAGAGAGCCCAGCACAGTTGGCAGTCTTGGTTTTGCCTGTCCAGTATTCCTTCCAACTTCTTTGGTATGCAATACTACCATCTTGTTTGGAGGTTTATTTTCTTCCCACTGAGTGCGGTCTTGGTAGGATGTCAGTTAAGGGGACTTGACTTAATCTGGCCAAAGGGGAGAGGAAGGCACAGACCAATCTAGACCAAGTCCACACACACAATAACTCTCAAGAATTTCACTCTGTTAAGTAATTGAGCTCAGAGTTGCAAGGGTAAAAAAAGATATGGAGCTGATTCTTTCCAACTGTGAGCAAACAATCCACTAGGCAGTTCCACTGCCTCTAGCCTCAAAATTGCTTTTTTTCTATGACTTGATTCTATAGCTTTTAGTGTGTATGTGACATACAGCTGTATTCTTCCAATAAATATATCAGTATCATTCTTACAATTAGCTCAAATAAGTTTCTATTACTTTTATCCGACTAGTCTAAGTGTTTCACTGAGGAGCTGGCTGAGTCCAGTACTGGCCTCCAAGTAGAGGGAAGGGCTGCTGATAGCCAATGCCAGTGTTCCAAGAACCATACCAAAGTGATGAAGCCAAGTCAATCTTGGTTCTGTCAAGTCTCAACTTCTTCAAAGAAGTTCACTCCAGGGAAAAATGCACATTGAGAAGAGAACAAGTAGGAGGACCCACACTTTTATATGAGCAGTTGTATTGCCCTTACAGAAATATCAACCTCTTCAAAATAGTAGGCCAGGCAGAAACAAAGATGCTGCAAACAGGCCTCCTAGCCAGGGGACAAGACTGGCAGAATATTAGTGATGCCATGGGCTGAAGTTTAACACAAGGGATGAAAGAAGAGGCTAGAGATGGTGTCTAGATTAGGTGGGCCCTCCTAATCATCAGGGGTCATGTTGGCATAGCTACCCTAGATCTAGGTTAACAGGACTGATTCCAAACTCTGTTTACTGGGACCAAAGTAGTCAATAAAGCTTTTTGCTCTAGTCAGAAATGGCCCAAGGGCAAAGCTGTACCAGCTCTTCTATCTGGGATGACAAGGCAGGGCTGGGTTAGAAGACGACAAAGATATTTTGCTAAGAGTGGAGAAAGTCCATGATAAGTTGTGCTTTGAGCTGGAAAACAAAAAGTTTAAATATGTAATCTAACACACTTCTTGCTGTTTTCCAAAATACTACCCCCCTGCATTTGAACTCTTCTCTTTTCTTGGGATGTCCTTTCTTTCATTCTTACATGGTAAGATTTTATTTTTTATTTTTTATTTTTTTGTATAATAGATCCAGCTCAAATGCTATCCTATCTTCCAGGGAGAATTCTTGGCTCTAGAAATAAGCTTATGGTATTTTTACATAATTCTAATTTGAATTATTTATTCCTCCTACAGGAAGGCATGGGCGATTTCTAATTAATACATGGATTTGTGCACTGTGCCCTGCACATCACAGGCATACAGAACATAGTTGTTGAATGAATGAATGCCAAGTTCATGAAAGATGTAACTCCCTCTCTGGCTGAAATTATTTATATCTCTCTTTAATGTTTTAAGTATTCATGAGAAATGTTTCAGCTAGAAATTAAACTCCATTAGCATTGGAGGCACTGTGTGCCCTCCTTTACACACAAAATTAACTTTATTACTTATGGAGAAGAAATCTCTCCAAAATAAGGAGAAAGTGATAGGAATAAAGTGGAATAAAAATAAAGAGGAATAGAGGGAAAACAAAGTGTATGTTTCACAACCCAGCTGTGGAATGTATTTCCATTTTTCTTGGGTCTTCCTGGGATATAGGTGGAATATAACAACAAGGCACTTTAGTTTGTATTTGGAAAATATGCATAAGAACATCAGTTGCAATGAAAAAGAAAATGTGCTTAAATACTCCAGAACCAGCTATGGGGGAGGGGGAGTCTAGATTCTCTGTGGTTGATGATCATTCTCTGCTTCCTTCAGATAGCTCTTTATTCCAGATCAAAGGCTTGAAAAGCATCATTTCTTCTCTAATACCCGAAATCCCAGCTTTCGGTTTCCAGCGTCATCAGCATTATCTTCTTAGGAAAGAATTCTTCCCCAAGGATGAAGAATAATGAGTACCTTGTAATGTACATACCTGAAAGTATTCCATTTAGAATTCCTTGTTTCCAAAATACAAAATAAAGAATGCTTTTAAAAGGAGTGATTGAAGCATCATTTAACTTTTTTCTTTCCTCTCCATATAGAACCAGATTTACTCAATGTAAGTGAATTTAAAAATGCAATTTTAAAATAACCATGACAGCCTATTTGCTGCTAATATGTATATGAATTCAAGAAACAATAAATAATCAAGAGATCATTTGTTTCATAAAATTTCAGATAAATTTGTTTTTAGCAATTTAGAGTTCTGAAAAATATATCAGTGTATAAAGCACATTCGTGCATCTCCCAAAAGAGTGGCCTTTTGAAAGAAGTCAAACCTTGGTTCCTTTTACAGGGATAATCAGGAAGATGTCCAAACAATTGTTTTCAGTGAGCTTATGAACTTTTAGAAGGTTAAAGTCTCTATTCCTAGTTCTTTGGGGATTCTTCCTATGTCTTTCACAAGCCTGATACAAGCTTCACTCATCACATGTGTTGGCAGTTTACAAGACTACTGTGCCTGCCAGAAACTAAGCCTACATTTTCACTCATCTTGCAGAGTTTGGCATTAAAAAAAAGCCACTTACTTTTTCTATCAAATGATACTGCTCATTTATAAAAGTGAGAGGTCTGATTCCAAAATCATAGCAATTTGAAGGATTTCTCTTTTCAAATATCAGGACCTCAAAGCATAAATGCTACAAATTAGAACTTATACAGTGACAGATAAAACTTCCTGCAAAACTGTCTTTTTAAAATTAAAACCATGATAATTATGTCACACTAAGCACAAAGGAATGTTCATTTCCAAAATGCACAAAGGAAAGCACAAAGGAATGTTCATTTCTCTAAATGTAACCTGAATCATCTAAAATTTTTGAAGAAAGGAATGATCCTAATTAGCAGAGGGTCATCCTAATGATACAGTGAATTTTTTCTCTAATTTACTTCTTGGATTTTTATTGTGTCCCTTTAGAAATGCAATACCACCACAAATCTTCAATTGCCCCAAATTCCATGGAGATACATGATACAATCAAAATCCTGCTTCCCCATAAATGGAGAACAACAAGGTTCCCAGTGCACTGCAAATATCTTCAAACTCTCTCCTCAGAAAGCCCCCTCTCTCTCTCTTCCAAAGCTTTTTTCTTTTTAGCCTTCAAAACCAGTGTTGATTCATTAGAGTCTATATTAAAACTGAGAGTCTCTGGCCTGGCTGTCTATAGCAGTGTAGATGTCTAGGCCATTGTTAGATGAGGGGAGAAGGTCCAACCATCTCTCTCCATAGTACGTAGATTGAAAAAAAGTGCCTTCCTTCCAGAAAGCTAGGAAATGCTTTCCAATCCTTACTTTTCCACATCCCCTTATTCTGGAGACCAGTGCAGAATATAATCTCCAGCCGTCCTGGAGCTGGATGAATCAATTATTCTAGGGATCTTCCCATTCTGGGAATGGAGAGAAATGGATTCAGCAGAAGGGTCTGGCTCTTCCACTTCAGACAGTGAAACCATGACCAGTTATAATCAATTTCATGGTTTTACTTTACTGACCATCACTCCAGAACACCCTTCAAGGGAAGAGAATAAAAGGAAAAAAAGGCAGGCAGTCATGGCTAGAAGGGGAGGGTTTTCCATCTCCTTTGCTTTATAAGGCAGGAGAGTCTCAAGGATTCTTTGAGCAGAGGGATCCAGCAGAGGAGTAAGGTAACAACAATAATGTGAAAGGGAGCGTGTCAGGTAAAGAGAGCCTGTTCCACAGCCTGCGAGGTCATTCCACCTGCTGTAAAATCACAGGGATTGCATACTGTTTGTACAATGTGACACAGTAAGTTGTCAAAATCACCTGAAAAGGTACTTAATTCCACCCCCAATTCTTATGTCCCTTCAGTTTTGATCAAAATTGAAATGAGCTCATTTGAATAAGCGTGCTTTCCATATGGTGGTTTATACAAAGCACAAATATGTTTATAAACGTTTAAATTTTGTCAAAAGGAAAAATATAAAATAACTCAACAGTCTCTGTGATTTTGTGAGCTAGTTATAAAAATAGAAGTTGATTTTTAGGTCTTATGTACTTGACACAAATTAAAATGATACAGCAGGAGTCCAGCATCTAAGCCTAGAGTTTTCCCCATCTTTCTCACCAATGTCCTTCTCCTCCCACTGGCCCACTGCCCCTCTCTTCACTCAGCCTCTGATACCCCAAATCCAGTGTTTCTCAAGCTTTAGAAATGTAGTTATCCCTTTCAATGGAAAAAATAATCTTTGAGGATTTCTGGTGTTGACAAATTCTTCTTTATTATTATGTTCGCTAAATATGTATAAACACAAAACTAAGTATAAACTCCTCATGCTTAGAGCTTATGCTTGGAACATTAAGTCTACAACCAAAACAAATTTACCAATGTATACAAACAAAATTTAAAAATCAATAAAATTCAATTAACATTAATTGAGATAGATGATGCTATTATGTTGCAACTAAACGTAAATACGATATTTAACTGCCTCTGCACACATCTGTCATCTTTGTTCTGAATGCTTACAGTATTTTCTGATATCTTATCATTCAAGTGTTCTAAGACTTTTCTATTAAAACTATTGTAAAGCCTTAAATTGTCATGTGATGTCATTTGGCCTCTACCTGGTATGAAATGCATCATTTATGTATTAAGTTTCGCCTCTACTCTCTCCATAGTATCGCACATTTTAAGTGCCACTTTGCTTAAACTCATTCTTAGACACGAATGCACATTGGCTCTCCATGGGGGCAATTTTGTCCTCTAGGGGATATATGGCAACATCTGGAGGCATTTTGGGTGGTCAGCTGGGAAGAGGGAGAACTGGCATCTAGGAGGTAGAATGCAAGGATTCTTCTAAACATCCTAAAAGCACAGGTCATGTCCCCACAAGTAAGAACCATCGAATCCAAATGTCAGTAACATGGGGGTTGAGAAACTCAGGTAAAGCAAGTGTCAGCTGTTAAATCCTTTCTCAGGACTTGGTTATAAGTGGTCCTGTGGATAATCCAAAATATGCTTATGTCAATTAATTTTATATTTTTATTTAAAATTTAAAAATCAGGGGGTCCTGGGTGGCTTAGTCAGTTGAGTGTAGCAGTCTTGATTTCAGCTCAGGTCATAATCCCAGGGTTGTGAGATCAAGCCCCATGTTGGGCTCCATGCTGCTTAAGATTCTCTCTCTAAAATAAAATTTAAAAAAATAAAAAAATTAAAAAAAATTTTTAAAGACTATTCCTTCTGAAAAATTTCTGAACTCTCCATCTGTTTGATGAAAACTAAAACTGCAATAACTTAGAGCTTTCATTCTGAAGAGGTTAATTTTCTTATATTATATTATAAAATTCCCACAAAGCTTTTGGATTTCTGAATCTTGATCTATTTATTTTATAGCCTGAATATTTATACACATGTAGAATTACTCTTGAATGTCAGTAAATTACATCACCAGAAAAACATTTGCTGGCCCATAATTGACCACAATACCATACAAAAGACACATAAAATTTACTTCAGAATCAATACTATATTATAACCAAAGATCTGGATATACATACCTACAAAGGGATGATGGGTATGAGAAAGTTTGCTAAGTATAATTATAGATCAGTCTAAAAATGAAATAGCATTTTAGAATTCTAATACCACCTTCAGTCTATCAAAAAAGTATTTATTGGATACCCGTTATGTGGCATGGTCTTTCTACAGTTTAATCTTAGGTCAAGTACAATGTATGTTTTCCCTTCGCACCGATATCCAAGTTTAATGGGTTCCAGCCAGAATGCCTGGAAAATAAATTCTTGCCACAGACAAAGAAACTAGAATGCTTTTGAAGCCAAATTTTTGTTTGTTTTAACAGTAAGTTTCAACATAGTGCGCCTTTCAGTTCCTTTTCAATCTCTTCTAGGCAGTTGCTGCAGATCGTGGAACATGTTCAGCATGTGCAAGGGCATATCCACCCTTCTCTAAGAGGCAGTATTAAGACATCAACCTAGGAACTTCCTGTGACTTCTGGATGTTATCTATCTTCCCATTTCCTCATTTGCACAAAACAGATAATAAAATGTTTTCATTAGTATTCTGAGGACTAAATGAGGTAATATGGAGACAGCTGAAAACAACACCTGACACTTGATAAACTCTCAGTAAATGTTAGCTGTAATTATTTATTTGAATTATAATAAGAGACAAAAAGTTTATAAAAATAGCAGAAGATTGCTAAAGGCTCATTTTTTATTTTAATTTTTAAAAATTTTTTTAAGTTTATTTATTTTTGAGATAGCACATGTGCACGAGCAGGGAAGTGGCAGAGAGAGACAGAGAAAATCCCAAGCAGGCTCCGCGCCATCAGCGCAGAGCCCAAGATGAAGATTGATCCCAAGACCATGAGATCATGACCTGAGCAAAATCAAGAGCTGGAAACTCAACCTGAGCCACCCAGGTACCCCTTAACACCTCTGGATGTTTGAAATGAGAAGCATTATTCTGCCTGAAGTAAACCATTCTCTTAATTCCTTCCAGGCATTCGTTCCACTAAAAATGTGTCCATTTACTATTTGTGAGTCCAATTATTATTTTTTCATCAATTCCAACAAATAAACATTTACTGAGCACCTCCTATGTTCCAGGGCAGATGGAGTCCAATGTGGAGTTTCAAAGATGAATAAGGCAGAGGTTCTTCACTCCAGAAGTTAATGAGCTAAAGTAAAACTGATATTGGCACAGAACCAAAAATCACAAAAAAAATCGCTTCAGCCCACTACCTGCTTCACAGGCTTGTTTAAAAATGTGTTAGTGATCAGCCCAAACTCAATGATAATAGGGAAAAAACAAAGAGCAAAAGAACTGTATTTGTCTTCCTTTTGTTTGTCAAGAATTCTCTTTATGAAGACAGATGTTGATTACAGATGTGAGGAAATCATTCCAAGCTTCTATGTGCACTGATAGAAAACTCAAACACTCATGTGCACACACAGAGACTCATACACACAACACATAACGAACAGACTTTTCCTTTTAATCTCATATGAGGTTCAATAAAATACTAAGCAAAGCTTCACCTCAGTATGTACTCCACTGAAACAGGTGATGGATACATCAGCCCCAAGAGAGATAAAACAGAAAAGAGAACTGAAATTACAAGGACTGCATTACACTCTTGCCATTTGCTTGATTCCCCACAGAGTTGTGGATGAGGCTTGATCTGCAAGCACTCTGTATATTTTTGGTCTTACCTAGCTTCTGTAAAGTTCCTAGGCTTTGCCTGTTAAGAATCTCAAAAGCAATAGCATTGTGAAAGAGCGAAAATAATAAAGCAGAGTTCTGTGTGGAAGATGAGGAGCTTAAGAGTTAACTAAAAAAACAACAACAACAAAATCCACATGTAATGATCCTATTGTAATATTCCCTGGGGGAGTATTTCTACCTGCAGCTTTCAAATCACTGTCCTTGTTTCTGCCATGTTTATAACAATAACACTAAAAAAGTCATATGACTTTTGGGAAAAAAGAAACAATTTAGGATCATGCCACAGATTAATAATGACAGATCATCCACATTTCAGCGTCATTTGGTTCTATAATAGGAAATCAGCTCTAACATCTTGTAACCGTCAAGAACTGTGAAAGCTCAGATTTCTACCATACTTGCAAGCTTCCAAGTTAGTGTACCACAATGTCATAGGCATAGTTTCACAACACTATACTCCTAATCCAGAAAGAAAAGCACACTTTGTTAGTCGAGCCCTAGCTGTAGCCAGAGCATCATCACTTTTGCTGCAGGTCTCTGAGCCTCAACTGCCATGGGCCACCGCAAAACGGGCCAAGGAACACCTGTACGCAGGGGGTGGTACTCAACAGGAAAGAACTCGAGCTTAGCAAGCCCAAATCGTTTCTAATGGGCAGTAAGCCTGCTTGAATTTTGCCCCAGAGGCAGACATGATCTTCATCACAGTGGAGATGAAACCATCTGCCCTTTGCTCTGTAGTGAGAAATTTCCCTTCCTTTCTTCCTAGAGGGTTTGCTATAAAAACACCCTTAAATAGATAGTCTAAGATGAGGCAGGCAGTGCCTTAGTTTGTAAAACATGTAGCAATGCCAAAGACCCACAGAGAATTACTGAAATACAAAAATATAAAACATCAAAACCCCAAAAGAGCTAATGACTATAGTTTGTGTTTTTGGGGTCAATGTAACTACTGAACCATGCTGATTCCCAGTGTCTCATTAATTTAAATCCAGAAAAGGGTTGACAGATACTTCCTTTTTTTTCCAGATCTTGACTTACAGCATCAGGGATTTCATATCCACTACATTGGATTTGTTGTTGGGAGTAAGGACTTACATTCATTTCATATTCCTTCCCACCCCAATGATAACACTAGAATGGAAATAGCTTTGGCCAAAAAGCATATATATATAAAGCCATTTGGGTATAGAATTTTTGTGTGTGGGTGAGAGAGACAGAGAGAGAGAGAGAGAGAGAGAGAGAGAGAGAGAGAGAGAGAGAGAATGAAAGCTCTGGAATACCAAAAACTATCAGAACTCATTTCTCCTCCCCAACTCAGAGAGGCTACCTTACTTTCCACACAATCCACACAGCAATAATTATTGTATTTCTATCATGCTAAACTCCACTACAGAATACGTGCTGAATGTCATGCAATACAGAGCTAATCAAGGCAAGATTTCAAAGATTCCCTTTTAGAAAAATTAAATGGACTTCCAATCCATAATTAACTATCGCCCCTACAAGACAACCAGGACTTCATTTATCTTTGTATTTCAAATCCCTCATAAAGATGTTGAAAATGTAAGCACTCAAGGAAGTGCTATTAAATAAGACTAAATTTAAAAGATGCCCTGTCAGTATTCACACGACTACACTGAAATAAGTTCAAGGGACTCAATATATTAACAAAAACGTTTTTTCACCTGGACTAACAGCTGCACTATTGTGATAGATCTCACACATAGCTGTTTTGACCCTACTAAATGAACCAGAGGAGGTTAATACTGTGTAGAAGTGGCAGTGATCCAAAAATTGGAAATTCATCTCCAGCCATCCAAAAGCTACCATAGCAGGTGGTTAGGGAGAATATAGCAAGTATACACACACCTTAACACAAGTTAGAAGAAGAGAACTACAATAAAGAATACATGTTTATATAAAATATCAACTTCATTCTAAATAGATCAGGCTAAATTCGCAAATACTTACTTCATAAACTTTGGTAAAAATTAAGGGTTGAATTTCCACTCCCTAATGGCTAACTGAATGCAAAACCTTACTTATTTCCCCTCCTAAAATTTTCAAGATAACAGAAAAACATAGCAGTCAGGTCATGTAACAAGGAACTGGAGCCACAGTAGTCCGAGTATAATTTCAATCTACTGTTATTCTTTTTCAAGGCTGCCATTTGAAAGGTTCTAGCTACTTGACTATCAGAAACACGACAGTATTCTGACAAAATTAAAAATCTCTCTGCTCTTCAGCCCAGATCTTAGAATATTTTTTTACAGTAAGTTGGAAATTTCAGGGTGTCAAAAGATAGAGAAGATACAAGCCCAAAGAATTTATACTATACCTTTATTTCCTTTCCAAGGCAATGCCAAGGGATATTCCAAATCGATTCTTGCTCTTTCCATCCTTCTCCCAAGGTTGTGAGTTGTCAATCAGCATTATCTAGGACCATCAATTCACTTAGCTCAGGGGGGGTCATAAGGACAACAGAGAGGTGTACCAACCTCCTAGGCAGACTCTGTGGTCAAGTTTGGTGACTGTCTTAAAAATAGAAAGTTATTTCCAAATGTTTTTGTTACCTCTCTGGCAAAGACTGTACGATCTGGGTGACAATTCAATTATAACCTTCTTAAATCATTTCAGGTAGGTTCACAGGTCTCACCTTATTTAGAGCACTGAGAGGAAATATCATTTCTGATCTATGGTAGAAATTAAATTGGAATCTGCCATCATTTCTACACAAAGGAACACTCCTCAGAGAAATTTTGAAAACATTACACACTACACCCCCTTGTTATGGTACGCAGAATAATTCTACCCGTGGAAAGATACACACCAGGCTTTAACTAGGAAAAATAGTTTGGCAAACTCATTTGTCTCCCATGAGAAAGATGAATTGACATGTCATCTTGGTAAAGAGCCCAGAGCTTTTTCCGAAGATCTCCTACACAGCTGCAGAGCATTATGAACGTGACACAGGACACTGGTCCACAGAATACAGTAAAGGAGAAAGAGTTCTCCGTCCCTATTCCAGCTGGCCAGTCCAGGCCCTAAAACTTCATGACTGTACCATCTCAATAGCCTCCAAACTAGTCTGATATCCTTCAAATCGTTCTTCACATGCTAATAGCCTCCCACACAGCTGGCAACATTTTATTTCTAAAAATGTAGTTCTAAGAACATTATTCATCAACTCAGAATTTTCTCAACTTCTCACCACCCTTAGGATGAGTGTAAACTCCTTAGCAGGATTCCTTTATGCTCTGATATGAAGGTCTAATTCGCCCCTCTAGTTCCATTCTCCTTCATTTCCCCTCCCCCCAAGCCCATCAAGCTGAACTACTCACCTTTCTTCATTCCTTCAAGTCTCCACTCCTTTTCCAATATTCCTATTTGGAAATCATGTGCTACAGATAATTTATCAAGATACGTGACTCTGTGCTGCACAATGAGACTGGAATGCGAGTACAACTAAATCAGGTATTTGTATGTTGCCAGAGCTGGGTATTGACAAAGCAGGACTATGAAAAGTTTACAAGAGTGAGGGCACATGATATGGTCTCTAGAATAGTCTCGGTTGAATAGAGAGACAGGTGAGATCTACAAATGACTGCAGGACTGGGAGTAAGGCAGTGAAACAATTGATGGTCAAGGGAAGGGAACTAACAGTTTCCGTTGTAGAAATAGAAGAACAAAGACATGAAATCTCTGAAGTTGAGCAGCTCTGCATGATGGCAAATTGCAAATGTTGAGTGGCAAGTACAGATAATAAACAGAACTGCAAGATTTTTGAATTGGGAAGGTCAAGGGCTATGAGGCTAGGGTTTTGAAAAGCTTATACAGATCAAATCAGCCAAGTGAAGGCAGAAGATGAAGGAAAAAGGAAAATCTTGTTTTCACTGCCACAATCCTTCCTCGAGATGGGTTGTCCTCTGAAGGAGGGGAAGAAGATGTCACTGAAAAGGCATATAAACCATCATACAACTAGATGGCATGGGCCTCAGCTCACTGAACAACCTAAAATCAAACTAAAATACATCTCATTTAACTCCTTGAAATAAAATAGAACTTAAGATAATGAACATTTAAAAACAATTCCTCAAAAAAGTACTCAAAGAGTTTATTTGTATTTTTATAGTTTATTGAAAAAAAGGAAGATACATTTTTTCTAAGCAAACAAACACTCAAAAGGCACATGTCCTGGACCAAATACACACAGTAGAGAGAACTGAAGTTTAATTATAACCACGTAAAACCTCCCAGAGTAAAAATATTGTAATCCACGTTAAGATAACTAAACATTTCACTTCCTGACAAGATTTAAAGTGTAGTAATAAAAATGGCTTGCTAGATTCCAGAAGAGAAAAGAGAATCCTGCTCCTGATGTTCAACCAGTTTTTCCCCAGGAACTTTGTTACCAGAAGAGGCACTGCGGACATGGAGCACTACTTCCTGCTTTGGCTGTACCAACCCACAGAGATGTGAATAGATTTTTTTTTAAGTTTATTTATTTTTGAGAGAGTGAGAGAGCAGGAGAGGGGTAGAGAGAGAGGGAGAGAGAGAACCCCAGGCGGGCTCTGCACCATCAGCTTGGAGCCCGACTCAGGGCTCAAACCCATGAACTGTGAGATCATGACCTAAGGCAAAATCAAGAGTTGGACACTGAACTGACTGAGCCACCCAGGCGCCCTGACATGAATAAATTTTTATTACACATATAATAGATACCCTCAAAATAGTCTACATTATCTATCAAGAAAAGAAATTTGTCATAAACCATCTATTACGAGAAAGAAGAATGTTATTTCAGTAGACACCTTAAAAGTGGATGTACCTTTCAAATCAACATTCAAGTGTGCACGTGGTAACCATATTTTATTCCTATGGTTGTTTGTCTTTATCTTAAAAAGAGAATAATATTGATTGAGAAATCAGAAAGTATAACAATTATATTTTAAAAATCTAAATTTAGCTATATATAGTCAAACTCAGAGACGGTTATTAAATAATCAACCAACCTTTTACAAGGTACTCTCCATTAACTGAATCACTGTAAAGTGTTGGAGATATTCATGAACACTGGAAAATAACATATCTTTCAAGTTGAACATTCTCAAAATCTGAAAGGGAAAGGAAAAAAGGACATTACAAAATGTACTGATGATGTCAGAAAATGGAAAATAAAACAATAACATCAATTTGATGACTTAACATTTTCAAAACTAAGTTTTATGTAATACGGTGATGTTCTAAGTGACCACCTAATGTTAGAAAATGTGCTGTTCCTGGGGCACTTGGGTGGCTCACTCAACTAAGCGTTGGACTCTGGGTGTTAGCCCAGGTTGATCTCATGATTCATGAGATCAAGCCCCACGTCGGGCTCTACGCTGGCAGCGCAGAGCCTGCTTGGGATTCTCTTTGTCTCCGTCTCTGCCCCACCCCTGCTCATGCTGTCTCTGTCTCTCCCAAAATAAATAAATAAACGTAAAAAAGAAAGAAAGAAAGAAAATGTGCTGTTCCCGCTTACCATTATGTAGTCACTAATAAGTTAAAAAACTGTGGTATTCTCCTATCATTTCTCCATCAATAAATTGCTGTTTAGGGTGCTATATAATTAGAAAGATATTTTAAATCTGGCAAATAAAGAAGTATCAACTTGGTGTTTTTATTCCTATTCACTCACGTACTTTTTATTTGTAGCCTAAGAGATACTATGATTATCCACAGATGATTAAGGTCCCCTTTGTGCATTCTGGCGCTGTGAGACATATCTCACGATGCTTCACAATAACCGGTAGAGAAATACATGAGACGTGACCTCAAAAGAAATCATGGCAAAAAGCAATGCCTCCACCACTCATAAGCAGTGGAATTGAGGGCAAGTGTCTTAACCTCTCTGAGCCGCTATTACCTCCTTTCTAATGCCTACATCCTAAAGCTGTAAGCAATCAGTGAGATAGTTTGTCAAAACTTGAGTGCAGTGTCGACTTTGAGAAAGTGCTCAATAAGTCACAGTTTGTATTACCATTATTATATAAAACCAGTAAGTGAGACAGGATAGGCAGAAAAGGAGGTAAAATATAACGCATCAAAACTGAGTGTCAGCAATAGAAGTGAGAAGCATTGCAGGAGCCCATAGTAGGGAGACAAGACAGGAACAAGGCAGTTTCCCAGAGATGTTTTCCTTGAGATCTTGCTGCTTGGTTTGGATTCAAAGACAGAGCTCACAAAAGAGACAAGAGACAAAGAGTACAGCCGGCATGGCAGAGGGCCTGTGGCACACGCAAATGTTAGGAACTACCTCGGTGTAGCCAGAAGGATGCTCTTGGGGAAGATAAGGGGACCTTCAATTGAAGATTAATGCAGGAATAATATTGGAGAAGATATAAATACCAAAGCAAGGAGTTTAGATATACTCAGCAAATGAGAACTGAACAAAGTTTTCTAAAGCCTGAATTTTTATACGGATGTATTTATGTACACTGATAAGTTAATTGAAGTACATTGTCAAAAAGTACCTCCTGAGCTTTCTCAGATTGGGCCTTTATTTAAAAAGTCAAAAATATAAAATTAAGCTTATCTTTCCTGGCTCCTGAAACAGCAGTTAATGTGATCCACAAAACCTAGTACTCAAAACATGGTTTTTACATTTTAAATGAATATTGTTATTGATGGTAATGGAAAATAAGGATGTGTGCATAAAATTTCATCTTATAACCCCAAGCATTACGTTGTCCAATAGTTTAACCTTTCCCTACTGTAGCAGCCGTCAAGGAGGAGCAAAATGAATGATTAGAATTCATCTCCTCTCTCTTCTACCATTGGACATGCTAATGAGCAGAAGAATTAGCAAAAAGCAGGAATGATGGGCCAGAGGTGAAAGCAGTAAATGACAAAAAAGCAAGTCACAAAAATGAAGAATCACTCCCTAAGTAATATAAAGTTGATTATGCGGTATTATGGATAATTACCCTTCAAAAGCACTTTAACAATGAAAATCATTTACAAACAGCTATCACTTGCATACTCCTAAAGGGCTCACATCCTAATTGCCCCTAACTGCACTTGTTATTGCTAAACTAATGCATGTACCACGTGGGGCTGGGGTCTTTCTTTCATGTCAAGGATAACACCGGGGTACATGAAAGCCCATCCAGTGTTCAATACTGCGAGGCACTAAGGAGTTAAGTGGATAATCATACAGGCACAGGAGCCAGATTGCCTGGGTCAAAGCCTGACTCCACCACTAAGGAGCTTTTTGATCTCAGGCAAGTGTCCTTAACTACTCTGTGCCTGAGTTTCTCAGCTTTGAAATATGTGTTATAACAGTGCTGTCTAATAAAGCATACGTAAGTCCATAATACAAAACACTTGCAAGAGTATCAAGAACATGATAAAAGTCAACAGAAGTTAACTAATAATTAGCTGTGTAAACAAAATGATAAAGAATTTTCAGAACGGAAGCAATTACGTCTACATATGACAAGTGGTGGGAGTCATGGAAGGCTTCAAAAGGAAGATACTAGTTAGACCTGAAGTCTTGGTATGAAGGAAAATGGAGAAAGGACAATTCAGAAAGAGAACAAACAAGACTGAGGAACATGGAGGCACCTGGTGGACTCCAATGGTGGGAAGAAGACCTGTCTTCTAGAAGTGGTGGTAAGTGAAGCCAAAATCTTGGACATTAGGATACACACTGGTAAGGAGGTTCTAAAGCTTGTTAAGGTTAGGAAAGCCTTGGCTAGACATAAGATTTAGAAGGAACTTAGCAGTGTGGTAGAGTCCCCCAGCCTAAGGAGAGAGAATAAAAGGGAGAGAAAACTTCAAGGTAACCTGGCTATGTGCCAATGTGACAACATCCCTCATGACCTGTAAACTGAGACTACTTAATCAGACTACATGCTTGTGTGTGTTACCATATATGGAAGAAAAAGAAATAGAAAATGTATAAAAAACTATGCCACATGACATTCAGGGCTCAGTTCTTCGGGTACTAACCCAACTGAGCGATGCTGGCATGAATAAAGTTGCTTCCTGGAAATTAAAAGGCCTCAGTGTCATGACTCTGGGTGAGAATCCTGCTACAGCAGCAGTAGAAAGGCTTCTTGAGCTAACGGTGAGATAACCCAGATTCACTGAAAGATAGTATACTGTAAGGCTATCACTACAGATTATTTAAATCCTAAATCCATCAGCCACAGCACATATACATATATGTATATATGTATGTGTGTGTGTGTGTGTGTATAATATATAATTTTTAACAAAACTTTGTGTAACTACTTGCCGTCATATGGTGCATATACTCAAGATCAACAAATTTAAATGATCTGCTCAAACAAACACAGCTAGTAAGAGGCAGAACTGAGTCTTCAAACATCCATGTCTATTGGGTGCCAGGGCCCTCGTTCTTTGCACAACATCTAGCTCCCTTCCCAACCTGTTCAATGGCATTAATCTAACACAGAAAACAGTAAGGACCTATACATGGCTATCAGCAATGTAGACGAACAGTGGATGGTTGCTTCCCAATGTCTTGACCATGAGCTATGAAAGGGGAAGGTAGCAAATGTAATTCTCAATTCCCTAGCATGAGTAATCAGCCTCTGAGTGAAAGAAAGATATTTTATGAGAAAGGTGACAGACTTAGTTTAAATATGTGGTGAATTTGAAGTGCCTGTGAGACATCCACTTGGAAAGATTCAGTTGGCAGGTAGAAAGAGAGCTTGAAGCTTCCCAGCAAGGCTAGGCTGCAGACAGACTTAGGAGATATCAAGGATTGGGTGATAGATGGTAATAAGAAAAAGAGAGATTTGTACAGTGGAAACATGTAAAGAAATAAGAAAATGAGAAAGAAGATCTTTTGTTTGTGATACTGGCTTAAATCATTAGTCCTTGAGAAACCAATAATTTTAAGCCCTGTAATAGTTACTCCACTCTGCCAAACTATTGAAGTGTGATAACACTTATTAATGACACACATTTTTCAGCTCTTGTCAAATGCATTAATGCAGTCAAATGCATTAAAAGCATGCAAAGCATTGTTTAACTTTACTGAGCACCCCCTTACAGAAGTCATTAACCATCAAAATCTCTCTACAAGAAAAAGGCAAGAATTGCAATAACAGCTATAGATTAAAATTTGTGACTCGAACTAGGAGCTCAGCAAAATTATTGATAAAGCTGAACACAGACTCAGCTCTTCTGATTTACACTCCAGAGTATTAGTCAGTGGAGTGACTGCATCTGTTGTTATAATGTGCATCTGTCCCTCCTTGGGACTGAATTGAAACTAAATCACTTCACACTGTTGTCTTAATAGCTCTAAAATTATAATTGCTATTTAATCACTACTGAATTGGGCTTGGCCTTGATTTCTTGGCAAGTTTTATTTCATTAGTAATATATTGAGTTTCTTTCTCTATTTTTTCCTATCTTCTTGCCAAACATCTCTTTCTAAAATGATAATATGCAAAGTCTCATTTTTTAAATAAAATTATAACCACAGTGTAAGGCAAATAAGATTACAGATAAGTATCCTTTTCCATTAATAAAAAAGAATGCTACCATTAAGCATCATAAAAATATGACAAGTCCAGAAAATCTCTTTCTCAAGCACAAATTTTCTTTTACATGGCAGATCAACTTCAGTAATACACAATACGTAAACTATGAAACTGAAATACATCTCA